>NC_041404.2:51477707-51792707 GCF_900747795.2 Erpetoichthys calabaricus
AGATAGATAGATAGATAGATAGATAGATAGATAGATAGATCCCCTTGACTGCCTTGAGTCTATGTGCTCTGGTGTCTTTCCCCATCAGCTCTGCACATCTCCACTCTGCCATTTCTCCCCATTCTTCTGCTCTTTCGGGTGTCATGGGGATGGAGAGTGAACCTCATTTTTCAAGTCCAGCCACAAACCCTCAGTTTGGATTGAGAGCTGGACTGTCACTCGGCCAATCCATTGACGTTTTGAAGCCATTCCAGTGTAGCATTAGCTTTATGCTTGTGGTTATTGTCTTGTTGTCTTGTATGATTCTTAAATTGAAGACGTTTGGAACAACCACAACTCTTCTTAGAGCTGGCTAACTGACCAAATTGAAGAGTAACTCAGCAAGAAGGACTTTGGGAAGAAAGGTGACCGAGAAGCTGCTGGTCCCTCTTGCTGAAATCCAGAGAACCTTTGTGGAGACTGGAGAAACCTCTAGAAAGACTACCAGCATTGCGGCACTCCACCAATCTGAGCTTTATATAGAGAAGCGTTAGTTTAACTCTGTCAACGAGGAAAATTATTGGAGGTGATGGATTTGCTAAGCAGTGTAATTCACAAACCAAATTTAAAAAAAAAATAAATTTATGACTCAGCCTATTTAATTAATTACAATCCCATGTAATGAATTTCATGAAGGCACATATTAATGAATGACACATTAGATATTATGAATGTATCAATTTTTAAATTCATATTTGAAATGTTAGTAGTTGACCTAAACATTTATCTATCCCTGACTATGAATATGTGAATTCACAAATCAGTTCGGGTGATACATTACATTAAGTTAAAGAAAGAAACAATGAATCGATTTCAATATTTAATAAATCAATTTTAAAAAGTTGCTCATTAATTAAATAATCAATCTAGCAGTATAATCTGTTAATCATTTAACATTATTAAATAAGTAATAATTCAAAGTACTTAATTTATCAATCTATTAAATTAATCAACCAATCAATCAATCCACCAATTGATTCATTCATTGCTAAATTATCTGATTGATCCATTTATCAAGGGAGGCAGTGAGTATCCTGGTTCATTAAAGTAATTAATTATTCAACCAAACCTACTCAAATAACTAATCTATCAATTTATTTGATTGAATGATTAATCAGTTAATAAGTTGTCACACACGTGCGCTTAAGGGGGCGCCAAAGGGCCCAAGTGAGCGTGAAATAATAAAAAGATAAGGGATTGGAACAGAGCACTAATGCCTTTCTCTCTCTTTTAAAAACTAACAGAAGATTAATCCTTCTTTTCCAACCCAGTCCCAGTGGTTACCATCTCTTCCGGCTCCCCATAAAAATGCCACTTCCGACTTCCCCCTGATGATGTCACTTTTCTGACCAACCATGGTGATGTCATTTCTGGTCAACCATCGATGACATAACTTTTTCCAGGTAGCCATGATGACGTTAATTCCGGAGCACCCTTGATGACATCACTTTTTCCGGGTAGCCATGATGACGTCAATTCCTCTCTGCCCTCAACTTCCTTCCTGCCACCACTATTTAAATAGCTCTGAATGTCTTGATGTTTTGCCGAATGTTTTTCTTTTTTCAATTTTGACTACCAAATCAATCTTTTTTGACTACTTTGCTCACTGGACGTTATATGAGGAAGCTTCCCCAAGTGCATTTGTATGTTTCCGACCAGTTATTGTGTCACAAAGTATTTATCAAATAATTCATCATTCCAAGTATTTATTAATCCAGCTAATTAGTTAATACAAACCAATTAACCAGTTATTCAGGTAAAGAAGAAAGAATCTTGAGCTATTTAGTTAATGATTAATCAATCCAGGACAATCCAGTTAATCTATTGATTTATTTCATTAAATATTTAATCATTCTTGCTACTAAACAAATCAGACTATTTAGTTTATTAGTTAAATGTCACAACCCATTTTGGTAATGAAATACCCATCATTTGTCTTATTATATCACTTAATGTATTTCTTACTTTCTTACTTAAGCCCATAACTCCTAGTGGACTCTAAACCATCACTGAACCCTGTCCACCAAATCTGGGTCTCCCCAGCTGCTGCCAAACTCTGCTCCTCTGACCCGTTTCCAGATTTCTTGGTCAGTCTCACTTCCTTTGTCCCAGAGAATTACAAAACAGAGCTTGCTGGGTGGGGTTGCAAGCAGGTTTCCATGAGGTTATGCCCAACCTAGCCCCTCTTTCTCCTCCAAAATTATTTGGTGAATGGCTCTTGCCCTGTTTTCTGCCACAGGCCTTCATTTCATATTTTGTCAGGGTCATAGGTTGTCATAGGTTGAGGGCGGAATGGTGGATCTGAGGCTAGGGATCTGCATTGGTAATCAAAATGTTGCCAGTTTGAATCCCATAAAGGGCAGAAGTGACTCCCCTCCATTGGGCCTCTGAGTAAGGCCCTTTAACCTCCAATTGCTCCATCCTGGGTATGACGTTAATCAGTATCCAGCCCTACAAACAGGTCCTCCATTGTACTGGGAAATCTTGGGGGTATATAAATGCAAAGAATTATTATTATTATTATTAAATGTTAATGTTTACCCTCCTGTGTGGAATAGAAGAGTCGCATAGTGTGAGGGAGGAACAATCTCTTCAGTCTGTCAGTGGAGCAGGACAGTGACACCAGTCTGTCTCTGAAGCTGCTCCTCTGTCTGGAGATGATCCTGTTCAGTGGATGCAGTGGATTCTCCATGATTGACAGGAGCCTTCTCAGCGCCCGTCGCTCCGCCACAGATGTCAAACTGTCCAGCTCCGTGCCTACAATATAGCCTGCCTTCCTTACCAGTTTGTCCAGGTGTGAGGCGTCCTTCTTCTTTATGCTGCCTCCCCAGCACACCACTGCGTAGAAGAGGGCGCTCGCCACAACCGCATGATAGCACATCTGTAGCATCTTATTGCAGATGTTGAAAGACGCCAGCCTTCTAAGGAAGTATAGCCGGCTCTGTCCTTTCTTGCACAGAGCATCAGTATTGGAAGTCCAGTCATAGAAATGGGGCATCACAATATTGAGCCCTATCTTAGTTGTCCTGAATTTGACTGTGATTGTGTGTCATCTACAAAGTCCAGGCCATCTATTTGTGCCCACAGGTTCCAGTGTATCATATTCTTTTTACTTGCCATGATTGATTTCATCATCTGGTTGATCTCTTGCAGAAACAGAAAGTAGAAGGAATCCCTGTCGCACTCTGGTATTGACTTCAAAGGCCTGTATGGACCTCCGTGCAAGTCATGTCTTCATATGTGCTCTGCATGAGTGGAATGAGGTTTTCTGGCATTCCTTGGTATCTAAGGAGTTTCCATTAGGTTTCCCTATCCACACGTCTTCTCATAGTCCGTAAAGTTGACATTGAATGGGGAATCCTACTTAAGTGACTGTTTCACAATGGTCAGCAGTGTGGCAATGTGATCCATCTAAATTTATTTCAGAAAATAATTATTCCACCCAAAAGCTAATAAATAAGGGAATGAATTAACAGGTAGAAATTCTTTGTAAGTTGTGGTGATTGTACTTCAGAGACCCATGATATTGAATGTGATGTACCACGAGTATGAATTCTGGGTCCGCTGCTTTCTTCAATCTCCAAGCTTCCATGTGGTCAGATTATCTCAAAGCACAAGGTGGGCTACCATAACTATGATGATTACACACAGCGCCTGATGACCCTGACGCTCTGGGCTCTCTGATCCAATGTCTTAGCAGTATTACCGAATGGATGAGTAGTAACTTTCTCAAACGAAATAAGGACAAAACAGAAATTTTAGTGACTGATAATTATTGACTCTGTCCTAAACTTTAAATCACATATTAACCAGACTACTGGATCTGCATTTTTTCACATAAGGAATATAGGAAAAGTTAGACCTCTTATAACGTTACAAGATGCTGAAAATGTTTTCATGCTTTTGTTTCTAGTTGACTAGATTATTGTAAGGCACTCCTAACACAACTACCTAAGAAAGACAACAATCGACTGCAATTAGTGAAGAGTACAGCAGCCATGGATCTTAACTCGCAAAAGAAATATATATATAACATCTAACACCAGTCTTAGCGTCATTACATTGGTTACCCGTGTCATGTAGAAGTGACTTTAAAATACTATTAATGGTATATAAAGCCTTAAATAATTTCGCTCTGTCTTATATTTTGGAATTTCTGTCCCTTTGCACTCCAAGTTGTAACCTTAGATCTTCAAATGGAGGTCTTCTTAATATTCTAAGAGCCAACCTGAAAAGAAGTGGTGAGGCGGCCTTTTGCTTTTATGCACCCAAAATCTGGAATGCTTTACCGAATTGTCAGCCTAATAATGTGAAACACTTTAAAAAACTGCTAAAAACTCATTATTTTAATACAGCTTTTTTTGTATTTACATTTTATTTGTATTCCTAATAGACTTTATGGGTATAAAACTATTGTATGCTTCAGGGATCCACAATCTGGACTAATCCCCACTACTCTCTTCTGTTTTTTCCGGTTCTTCTGTTGTTGGGGATCTGCACCCTCAACACCTGACCAAGGAACCATGCAGCCCCCTGAGATGATGGAATGAAGGTGGGAGTCTCAGCTATCCAAGAGACCACTGAATCCTATCATGCAAAGCCTGAAAACTAAGAGTTTTGATTTAAGAACATTTATGTTAGGTAGAATACCCAGTGGTGGGGATGGGTGGTCTTTTGGCCTTGGAACCCTTCAGATTTCGTCATCTTTCTTGACCTTACCTTGTTTAGTTGTGTGGTAAGCCAGCCCCCCATACACAGCAGACACGACACCAAATGTCCAAAGCACACACGTTTATTATGCTTCCAATCTTACACGGCACCTTACAATGCCCTAATCAGCCAACTCAGTCCCTTCTTTCCTTTATTCTCTCCGTACTTCTGCTGCCTTTAGATAGATAGATAGATAGATAGATAGATAGATAGATAGATAGATAGATAGATAGATAGATAGATAGATAGATAGATAGATAGATAGATAGATAGATAGATAGATAGATACTTTATTAATCCCAAGGGGAAATTCACATACTCCAGCAGCAGCATATTGATGCAAACAACAATATTAAATTAAAGAGTGATAACAATGCAGGAACAAACAGACAATAACTTTGTATAATGTTAACGTTTACCCCCCAGGGTGGAATTGAAGAGTTGCAAAGATTGGTGGAGGAACGATCTTCTCAGTCTGTCAGTGGAGCAGGACGGTCACAGCAGTCTGTCGCTGAAGCTGCTCTTCTGTCTGGAGATGACACTGATTAGTGGATGCAGTGGATTCTCCATAACTGATAGGAGCCTGCTGAGCGCCCGTCGCTCTGCCACAGATGTCAAGCTGTCCAGCTCCATGCCAACAATAGAGCCTGCCTTCCTCACCAGTTTGTCCAGGCGTGAGGAGTCCTTCTTCTTAATGCTGCCTCCACAGCACACCACTGCGTAGAACAGGGCGCTCGCCACAACCATCAGATAGAACATCTGCAGCATCTTATTACAGATGTTGAAGGACGCCAGCCTTTCTAAGGAAGTATAACCGGCTCTGTCCTTTCTTACACAGAGCATCAGTATTGGCAGTCCAGTCTAATTTATCATCCAGCTGCACTCCCAGGTATTTATAGGTCTGCACCATCTGCACACAGTCACCTCTGATGATCACGGGGTCCATGAGGGGTCTGGGCCTCCTAAAATCCACCACCAGCTCCTTGGTTTTGCTGGTGTTCAGGTGTCGGTGGTTTGAGTCGCACCATTTAACAAATTCCTTAATGAGGTTTCTATACTCCTCCTCCTGCCCACTCCTGATGCAGCCCACGATAGCAGTGTCGTCAGCGAACTTCTGCACGTGGCAGCACTCCGAGTTGTATTGGAAGTCCGATGTATATAGGCTGAACAGGACCGGAGAAAGTACAGTTCCCTGTGGCGCTCCTGTGTTGCTGACCACAATGTCAGACGTGCAGTTCCCAAGACGCACATACTGAGGTCTGTCTTTAAGATAGTCCACGATCCATGCCACCAGGTATGAATTTTTACTCCTCTCCTCCCAAGCTCTGTCTTCATCCTCCCAACTCCGGCTCGTCTACTGGAGGGAGGCGGCCTCTTTTATAATCCCGGATGTGCTCCAGGTACTATGTGACAATCTTCCGGTAGCTCTTCCTAGTTTGGCGGAAGTGCCACATGAGCACCCGGAAGCATTCTGGGTGTCCCTGGAATTCCTTCCGGCAGCACTTCCAAGTGTGGTGAAAGTGCTGCCATCCAGGGTTCCATAAATGTCTGGGCGCCCCCTGGCGGTGGCCACAGGCCCTAAACAGGGATGACCTTCCAAGCTCTGATCCCGTGACCTGCATGCAGACCAGGGTGGCTGATCTCTCGTGGCCCAGGGGAAGTATTGGCCCTCTCCCGGTTCTTCCAGGCGTCCCACCACAGTTGTTACTTATTCTTTACCAGTATTGCCTTATCGTAATTGTTTTTCTTTTCTTGTAACTTGTCCTTTGCTCACTTTATAAAGCACTTTGAGCTACATTGTTGTATGAAAATGTGCTACAGAAGTAAACGTTGTTGTTATTGTTGAGTTAGAATAAAATACCAGAAGATAATTTGTAGTCAAAGTGCCAGAAATGGGTCAACACAAGAGAGACTTTCACTCTAAATCCAAAAACAAAAATCATAGTCAAAAAGAAAGAAAGATATTTTAAAACCCAGAATTACAAGAGTAATGTGTAAAGCTCTTTGTGTTTGTATCCTTAATCAGAGACACTAAACAATTTCTCATGATGGTGTTTAAAAGTGTTTACATCTCAGCCAGGGTTCCTCCCCTGGTTCTAATTCATGTTTTATGTCTCTTTTGTTCTTTCTTTTATTTATGTTGATTGTTTTTAGATTTTGTCTAGGTATGTAAACTGTCTTTGTAAAGTTCCATGTGCATATGAGAAGATGAGAGAAACCATTAAGAAGGATATTAGGGAGGCTAAAAGGCAGTTAGAGAGGAATAAACTGTAGCAGATAAGGCGAAAGACGACCCAAAGAGATTCTTTCAGTGTTTTAATAGTAAAAGAACGGTCAAGGAGGAGGTAAAGTGCATCAGGAATAGTGAAGAGGAATTAAAATATACAGACAGTGGAATAGCGGATGCGCTAAACTCGCATTTTTCTGAAGTATTCTCATGTGAGGAAGTGCGTAACCTCCTAGCAGTAACAGGGACTACTAAGGAGGTACTGAGCGATTTGGAAATTGTAGAGGGAGAAGAGCTGCTGAGGTTAAATAGGCTGAAACCAAACAAATCACCAGATGAAGATTGTAGTGCGTAAGGAGGTTAGCGAGGACAGATATAAACCCTTGACACATATTTTTAGGAAGTCACTGCACACTTGGGAAATTCTGTAGGACTGGAAAATGGCAAACCTTATCAAGTTATATAAAAAGGGTGACCGGACAGATCCAAACAACTATAGGCCAGTAAGCTTAACTTGAATCATAGAGAAAATTAATAGAAGATTGAGCAACACATGACAAGAACGGGTGTTTGACTGAACTGTCAGCATGGGTTCAGATGAGGGAGGACGTGTTTTACTAACATGCTGGAATTCTATGAGGAAGGAGCAAAAGGATACGATCAGAGTGGAGCAGATGAGATTATTTATCTGGACATTCAGAAAGCATTTCATGAGGGGCCACATGATAGGGTGGGCATCAAACTAAAAGGAGTGACAGTTCAGGGTGTGGTGTGTAGGTGGGTGCAGAATTGTCTCAGACACAGGAAGTAGAGGGTGATGGTGTGATGAACCTTATCAGAACTGGTTGACATTAAGAGTGGTGCCCAGCAGGGGTCAGTGCTGGGGCTGCTGCCATTTATAATATATATATATATATATATATATATATATATATATATATATATATATATATATTGTGAGAGATTAAGGCCTCCGTGACCCCTTGAACCCTCCGAGCAGACGTCAGACACCATATAAAAGTCCAAATATCACGTTTATTTAGACTAATATGTGCACCAAGCACCCTATATACTACAACACTCATATATAAATAATCAATAGAATACACAATACCACCACTCCCAGACACGTTGCCACCCTACCTCCCAGCTCAGCTCCATGTCTGGGCGTACCCATGAGTCCTTTATACCCCTTGACCCGGAAGTGGTTCCAAACCAAACCCACAAGTCCATTTCCTTCCGGGTCAGGGCAAACAGTCCTCCTCTTCATCCCGGGAGCGCGTCACTTCCTCGAGTCACGTGACTGACATGCACTCAAAGGTTATAGGGCATGCAAGAGTCCGGCAGTCTCCCCACAGCGACTCCTGGTGGTCCCCAAGGTATCCAGCAGGGCTGTGCATATAAACTACAAAGTCCATGAGGCCCTGCTGGAATTCGGGGAACGTCCACGCTGTTGGGAGAGCTCCATCTGGCGGCCTGGGGGTGAGGGCTGGGATATTTAGCCGGCCACACACCACAATATATATTTATATATAGTGAGAAGTCAAACAAAATGACACCTTTTATTGGTTAACTAAAAAGATTACAATATGCAAGCTTTCGAGGTAACTCAGGCCCCTTCTTCTAATCATTACATCTTGCCAGAAGAAGTGGCCTGAGTTACCTCAGAAGCTTGCATATTGTAATCTTTTTAGTTAGCCAATAAAAGGTGTCATTTTGCTTGACGTCTCACTACATTCATAATGGCTAACATGGTACAACACCCTAGTACTACTACTAAATGATTTGAATAGGAATACAAGTAACAAGCTGGTTAAGTTTGCAGATGATACCAAGAATGGTGGACTGGCAGATAACTGAGAATCTGTTAAATCATCACAGAGGGACTTGGACAGCACACAGGCTTGGGCTGATGTGTGGCACATGAAATCGAATGTCAGTAAATGTAAAAAATTACACATAGGAAGTAAAAATGTTAGGTTTGAATACACAATGGGCGGTTGGAAAATCGAGAGTACACCTTATCAGAAGGATTTGAACTCTAAGCTATCGACTTTCCATCAGTGTTCAGAAGCCATTAAGAAGGCTAACAGAAGGTGAGGTTATATAGCGCCTTACTGTGTGGAGTACAAGTCACAGGAGGTTCTGCTCAAGCTTTTGTAGAGGATGGCCAGGGTTCATGCCCGGCCAGAATGTTCCTTCTACTTGTATTCTGGGGGAGCAGCCATGAACTCCTCAATACCTCACCCGGGATGCTTGGTGGCAGCCTCCCTGGTTGATGATGCCTCAGTTTCCCACAGGGTTTCATGGGAGATGGAGTTCTTCCCAACCCTGTGGGGACCTGGGATGGCCGCCAGGGGGTGAGGCAGAGATAGTTAAGCCCAGCTGGTCTAATCATGGGCCCCACACGGGAATGCAATTGGGAACAGGTGAGCAAGCACCAAGAGTACTCCCGGGAGGACCATAAAAGAGGCCAGCAACCACCACTCGGGGCCAGGATCGGGAGGAAGAGGACGAGGTGCCTGAGAGGAGTGGTGGTGCCAACGGAAGGATTGCTGTCTTGAGAAAGAGGTACTTTCGGACTGTGTTATACCTGTGGGGTTCACGGGGAAGACGTGCCCCACAGGTGAAGAAAAAGATTTATTTGTGTTGGGTTAAGTGCTTGTGGGACTGTGTTGGGCCTGTGGGACACGGGGAAGACGTGTCCCACGGCTGAAGAGAAAATAAAAAGATTTGTGTTCAATTTATACGTGCCTCAGTGGGAATCTGTGCTGGGTCGCACGCTTATATAGCGCCTTATTCACACTTTATAACGCACTGGTAAGGCCTCATCTGGAGTACTGGGTGCAGTTTTGGTCTCCAGGTTACTAAGAGGACATAACAGCACTAGAAAATGTCCAGAGAAGAGCGACGAGGCTGATTCCATGGGATGACTTATGAGGAAAGATTAAAAAAGCTGAGCCTTTACAGTTTAACCAGAAGGTGATTAAGAGGTGGAGTGAAACATATGGAATAAGCTACCAAGCAGTGTAATAGACAATAAGACTTTATGGACCTTCAAAACTCAACTTGATGTTACTTTAGAGGAATTAAATAGGTAGGACTGGTGAGCCATGTTGGGCTGAACGGCCAGTTCTTGTCCAGATTGTTCTAATGTTCTAAACGCTTTGTGGGTGGGTCACCTAGCAATCATTGCCAGGAAGTGCTCTCCACCCTTTAAAAATCCAGAGGGTCTTCCTCAGTTCCTAAAGGCTCATTTTGAATGTGCTTAGGAGTGATGAGTTTTTGTACTTTTTGTGAATTTACTGGATTTTTGACATTTTGTTATTTTTTTTCCTATTATTCATGGGATCTCTTATTTGGACTTTTGTTGGTATTGGATTGCCTTATTTTTTTTGGGAAAGTCCTATTGCCTTTGTGGGCCACAATCTTATTGAAAATCATTATTGTGAAGAACAAATCTTCTATTTTTATAAAGATTTTGTGTCTAGTTGGGGTTTTGACCGGATTTTCCCCCTCTAGTGGAGATTTTCAGTATTGCTTATAAGATTTACATACTTTGGGACTACTAGTCATAACATTAAACATCACGTTGGTGACGTCAGACACAGAAGCTTTCAAAACAACAACAACATCCGTCAACCATTCTGACAATGAGACGTATAACTTGGCATAACAAATATGCCACTGAAGTAACACAAAAGTAATAACGAAGTAATTCATATTCATTTTCAGAGGCAATAATTAATAAAAACGAATAACCAGAAATGTTTAGGGTTTAAAAAAAGAAAAACACACCTGAACCCACATATAATTCTTTCAAAATATGTTACGAGTATTAGACTTTAAAATTTTACTTTAATTAATCCTTCCAAGAATCTATTAATTAATTAATTAACCAGTTTCTCAGGGAAAGCACTGAATATCCTGATCCATTTTGTTAAGGAATTATCAATCAACCAATTCTAAACAATCTGACGGGTTATTTCATTGAATAATTCATCATTCTGAATGGTTAATTTATCAATCCATCTAATTTATTAGTTCATTCATCCATTTATTAACCGGTTTATCAGGTAAAGCAATTCATCTCTCGAGCCATTTAGTTAATGAATTAATAAATCAATCAATCCCAGCCATCATAATGATTAAGATGATAGGAATAGATTAAGACTTAATCTATCAATCTATTTATTTTCTGAAATATTTAATCGCTCCACGCAGGTTCATCTAGAAGTTGTTAAGCAAATAAAACAAAATTAATCAAATTGTAAAATGGAGCAGTAAAATATCAAGGCCAGTGTCTCTATTTAATAAGCACTGTGGCGGATGGACGGGCGCCCTTAATGGAAAGACCCTGGGCATTATCTCCTCCGGAGCGCTAGATGGCAAACCCCTTGGGTGGCAGCAGTGCCTCAGATACCCACAGGACTTCATGGGAGTTGGAGTTTGGCACAGTCCTGTTGAGTCCTGTAGGGAGCACCAGGGGGTGCTGCAGGGACTTTGTCGAGCTTCAACCTCATTGGATGTGCTTCCGAACCACACTAATGGGCCACCAGAAGTGCCTCCAAGTGTGGGCTAAAAGGAGCCCACTGCCACTGCCCCAGGAGCCAGAGGTGAAAAATGAAGGTGACAAAGCTTACTGGAGGATGGAGATGGAGACAAAGACGGAGAGAAGAGAACATGCTTTGTGCTTTAGGACTGTGCTCATTGTGCTTGTGCTTGTGCTGTGCTGTGGAGGTGGGAAACGTCTGGGAAGAGTTTCCCACAGCTAAATACAAGCCATGTGTGTTGCTGGTCTGTGTCAGGTTTGGAGGGATGGAGTGCCTCCTGCAGGCCACAGCACATATTACGGAAAGCAGCAGGTATTTTGTCGGACAGGACTCACCTCCTGCATTCTCCGTTTCAGTTGTTGCTGTCAGACAACAGGTTCAATGTTCCACGGATTAAAAACACACAGGTTCAAATACTGAGTACTGTTAATCTTCTAAATAAGTTCAATTTTAATTAACATTCACAGCCTTAAATCATAGACTAAGCAGTTAGCATTTGCATCAATCAACCAGTCTAAATGGTGGTTGAATTTATATGATCTAATGCAGCGTTTCTCAACCTTTAAGTATTTGCGATCGGAGTTTTCATAACAGTTTTAATCGCGCCCCCCCTAACGTTTTTTTGACACCCTAATAAAACTTATTCCTATATTTTTTTGCTGCCGATACACCGCTACAAGTTTAAAATTTCCACATATGGCAACATTCACGCCCCCTTTTTTGTTACTTCATTTTGAGAACCGCTGATCTAATGTTTCACCCTAATTAATATACTCATTGCTATATTTTTAGGTTTCATACTATTGAATCTCCAATCACAAATACATCACCCAGGATTGAAGGCAAACTGGGGGCGCGGAGAGGGTCGAACCGGTTCTGGGTGGAGATGCTTGCCTGTGTCGATGGAGGTGTTCTAGCCTTAAAACCCTGCCTGAAGAGCTGAAACAGGCCGAGATCTTCATCATTGACGTTGTCGCTCCAACGACGAGGAGCGGGGGTAAAGCTCATTTGGTTCTTGAAAGTGAGCGGCACGGCGTGGAGTCGATGTTACTGAACCGCGATTTGTTGTGACGATTTCAGATTTTTTCAGCAGACGAGTTTTCAAATCCCTCATGTGCCTCCATCTGGACTGGAGTTTCTAGATCCGGATATCAAGAGCCTGGAGTTCTTCGACGACGCGGTTCATCTCACTGCCGGCCATGTATTTATGTATCTTTGCTAAGCTTTGGGTTTGTGTTCTTTGTTAATGTGTTTTTAAAGTTATGATGTGGTCGCCCTGTAAAATCTGCTGGTAAACCAAATTTGCCTATTAGGACAATAAAAAAATGAATTGAATCGATCAATACTTTGAATGAACAAATGAACTGATTACTAGGCACAATTAATGTATCCTCTTATTGAAAATCATTTTTTGTGAAGAATAAACCTTGTAGTTAACAAGGAATCTACAAGGCCCTTTTTGTCTGTAGCTGGGGTTTTTAGTAGGAAGTGCGGGGGCATTTATAGCCTTGCTCTTTGGACGTTACATTGCTTCATTGCTTCTGACATTCCAACAGATGGTGCATCATAAACATTTGTAGTAGTTTATAATATATATATATATTTATATATATATATATATATATATATATAGTGAGAAGGCAAACAAAATGACACCTTTTATTGGTTAACTAAAAAGATTACAATTATGCAAGCTTTCGAGGTAACTCAGGACCCTTCTTCTGCTTTAGAAGTCCTAGTCATAACGTAAAGCATCACATTGGTGACTTCAGACACACAAACTTTCAAAGCAAACAGTTTAGGACCGTGGTTGTTGGTTTGGTATCTCTCATAACCGGTTCTAGCAACTTCTTTCTTTCATAACATTAAAATTGAGACTGAAGGAAAGAAGATTTGCTACTGTGAGAAAAAGTCCAGGAGGCTCTAGACACGGTATGCAAATGTATTGCATCTCAAGGAGAGACATTTAATGGTAATTAAAAGGGAATTGTTGTACATTTTACAAGAAAGTATTTTAAAAATTCCAGTAATTTTTGGATCTCCACTTGCAGTGTCTGTAGCCTCTAAATTATGATATATTTGTATCTTTCCATTACAGCAGTCAATCACAATAAGCCAATCAGTCAGTTGATCAATTAATTAATTGAATGCACAATTGATTACTCCCTCTATTCTTCCATTAGTTGGTCTATTTATTTATTTTCTTATTACTAGTTGTGCTACCCATCTAAGATGGGCAGAAATCTAAGTAAGTGTAGACATCAGCATTAACTTTTGCAGTGCACCACCTACTGGAATATATTTTTAAAGCATGTAATAATAAAATTCATTGCTTCTGACATTCCAATAGATGTTGCATCATAAACATTTGTAGTAGTAAAATGCATTGCTACAAATGTTTTCGATGTGCTGTCTTTTGGAATGACAAATGCAATACTTTTTATGGCTTCAAATGTTTGTTATGTGCCATCTATTGAAATAACAAATGCAATGCATATGACTCTGTTATATGCATTTGGTATGGGAATTGTAAAAGCAATGTTAATGTTTGTGATGTGCCATCTGTTGGAATAACAAAGACAATGTATAGGTCTCTGTTATATGCCATTTGGAATGGGAATTGTAAAAGCAGTGTTAATGTTCTTGATGTGCCATCTGTTGGAACAACAAATGCAATGCGTTTTATGGCTTAAAATGTTTGTTATGTGCCATCTGTTGGAATGAGAAATGCAGTGCATTTTATTGCTTCAGATGTTTGTTATGTGCCATCTGTTGGAATGACAAGAGCAATGTATAGGTCTCTGTTATATGCCATTTGGAATGGGAATTGTAAAAGCAGTGTTAATGTTCTTGATGTGCCATCTGTTAGAATGACAAATGCAATGCGTTTTATGGCTTAAAATGTTTGTTATGTGCCATCTGTTGTAATGAGAAATGCAATGTATTTTATGGCTTCAGATGTTCATTGTGTGCCATCTGTTGGAATTACAAGAGCAATGTATAGGTCTCTGTTATATGACATTTGGAATGGGAATTGTAAAAGCAGTGTTAATGTTTGTGATGTGCCATCTGTTAGAATGACAAATGCAAAACATTTTATGGCTTCAAGTGTCTTTTATGTGCCATCTGTTGGAATGACAAATGCAATGCCTATCACTCTGTTATATGCATTTGGTATGGGAATTGTAAAAGCAGTGTTAATGTTTGTTATGTGCCACCTGTTGGAATGACAAATGCAATGCATTTTATGGCTTAAAATGTTTATTTGCCATCTGTTGGAATAACAAATACAATGAATTTTATGGCTTCAAATGTTTGTTATGTGCCATCTGTTGGAATGACAAGTGCAATGCATATGTCTCTATTATATTCCATTTGGAATGTGAATTGTAAAAGCAGTGTTCATGTTTGTGATGTGCCATCTGTTAGAATGACAAATTCAATGCATTTAATTGCTGAAAATGTTTGTGATACGCCATCTGTTGGAATGGCAGACAGAACAACCAGACTGACACACAGATACACAGATACGTATCCTTGTATCAAGTTGAATTTTAGGAATAAATAGGAATAATTATTTTAAATGCCCATTGTATTTTTTTTTTGTTCATACTCAGTTTTTCATAAATCTTGAATCTTGTGTTCTGCCGAGAAGGTAGCATCTGACAGATATTTGTGGTTTTTCATTTTTGTTTCAGTTCTGTCCAATTTTGACAAATACCTTTTTCAAAATCCTCCTTCCTTCTTTCTAAAATGCAGCAATACCGTGACCAACGTTGTTAGCTGTTACACGCGTCAAATCAAAAAGACCGCTGTATCTAACAGATAATAGAGAACTGAAGACGTTTCTCCAGACACACACACAAAAGCAATCAGCCCCCTCTTCCATTGCCCCCCAGAAAAATCAAACTATCCTAAGCACTTTTAGACATGCTGTTTCCCCCCACCTAATGTTGCCTGTTATTGGCACACACGCCAACACAGCTGGAATGCTGTGCTATTCACTGCTGTGCCTGCTTTGAAAATGAAGAGCCTGCATTGTTGTGGCTTTGACTACAGGAAAGCTGAAAAAAATTAGAAAGGAAAAGAAACAGAAATCACAATCGTGAAAGAAGAGGACAGCAGCAGCCACATGTTGTGCATCTCGGCAAGAGAGTCCAACTCGACTGCAGACACAAATCTCATTAAAGCTCATTGGTGGAAGCAAAAACCTCATGGCCTCACCACACTGATGTCACTTCAGCAACAACACAAATCCAAGGAAGTGAGACACAACGTCGCATACAGGCTAAATCAAAATCCAAATATACTGTACCTTCAGAAAATATTCAGACCCCTTCGCTTTTTTATGTTGCAGGCATAATTTTAAATGGATAACTTTACCATTTTTGCCCATCAATCTACACTCAATATGCCATAATCACAATGTGAACACATGTCTTCAGAAAGGTCTGCAAATGTAATTAAATCAGAAACTGAAATCTCTCCTTCCTAGACATGGAAAATTCAGCACAGCAGCCTGGTCCAGGCTTTGATCTTGTCACATTGTAGCGGTCCGGTGACGCTAAGATTCACACCGTTGAAGAGACAGTGATTTATTTATTTTTTTTAGTGGAGATTCCAGGGACGCACCCAGCCTTGGCCCGACCCTCACGCACTCATAAGCGGAGACAAATAAGCCACCGGTAATAAAACAGCAAATAAAGAATGTGTTAAACCAGTGGCTCTCAAACTGTGGGGCGGGCCCTACTAGGGGGGCGTGAAGTAACAAAAAGGGGGGCGCGAAGATGTGAAAAAAAGAAAACAAGAATCGAAAATATGAAAAATACATCTATTGAAACCAAAACAAATTTACTTAAACTACATTCTGATACTAGACAAAATAAATATAGATAATGTCGATACAAGTTAAATAGGTATAATACAATATGCATCTATGATATATCATTAATTAAAAAAGAACAAATTGGTATTAGTGGGCTCCTTTCAAAAAAAACGTTAGGGGGGGGCGCGATTAAAACTGTTATGAAAACTCAGGTCGCAAATACTTACAGGTTGAGAAACGCTGTATTAAACAATAATAAATAAAATCAACGATCCCACCCCAGTTCCCCTTACGGAAATGTACAATTAGGGTTGCCAGATTAGAAAATTACAATTTACGGTACACTCTTAAAATCTCTCTCTATATTACTATATATGTACAGTCATATGAAAAAGTCTGGGAGCCCCTCTTAATTCTTTGGATTTTTGTTTCTCATTGGCTGAACTTCCTTTTAATATCTGACATGCCTTATGGACACAGTAGTATTTCAGCAGTGACATTAAGTTTATTGGATTAACAGAAAATATGAAATATGCATCATAACAAAATTAGACAGGTGTATAAATGTGGGCACCCCAACAGAGATATGACATCAATACTTAGCTGAGCCTCCTTTTGCTAATCTAACAGCCTCTAGACTCTGTCCTCCTATAGCCTCTGATGAGTGTCTGATTCTGGATGGAGGTATTGTTGACCGTTCTTCATACAAAATCTCTCCAGCTCAGTTCAATTTGATGGACAGCCTGCTTCAAATCATCCCATAGATTTTCGATGATATTCAAGTCAGGGGACTGTGACGGCCATTCCAGAACATTGTACTTCTCCTTCTGCATGAATGCCTTTGTAGATTTCCAACTGTGTTTTGGCTCATTGTCTTGTTGGAATATTCAACTCCTGCGTAACTTCAACTTTGTGACTGATGCTTGAACATTATCCTGAAGAATTTTTTGATATTGGGTTGAATTCATGCGACCCTCGACTTTAACAAGGGCCCCAGTCCCTGAACTAGCCACACATCCCCACAGCATGATGGAACCTCCACCAAATTTGACAGTAGGTAACAAGTGCTTTTCTTGGAATGTGGTGATCTTCTTCTGCCATGCAAAGCGCTTTTTGTTCTGACCAATTAACTCCATTTTTGTCTCATCAGTCCAAAGCACTTTGTTCCAAAATGAATCTGGCTTGTCTAAATGAGCATTGGCATACAACAAGTGACTCTGTTTGTGGCGTGAGTGCAGAAAGGGCTTCTTTCTCATCGCCCTGCCATACTGATGTTCTTTGTGCAAATTGCGCTGAATTGTAGAACGATGTACAGATACACCATCTGCAGCAAGATGTTCTTGCAGGTCTTTGGAGGTGATCTGTGGCTTGTCTGTCACCATTCTCACAATCCTGCTCATATGCCGCTACTGTATTTTTCTTGGCCTGCCAGACCTGCTGGGTTTTAACAGCAACTGTGCCTGTGGCCTTCCATTTCCTGATTCCATTCCTTACAGTTGAAACTGACAGTTTAAACCTCTGAGATGGCTTTTTGTAGCCTTCCCCTATATATATATAGTCACATACAATTAGGGGACAACTAAAGGGCTTGAATAAAAGTAATTCCACGCCTGACCAGGGGGCGGCGGCAAAGTGCACTGATTCTCTCTCTCAATTCCTTGAGAGACATCTTGGGATGTCCCGCCCGGTTCCAGGGCAACCAATGACATCACTGCCGGTTCCAGCCCTGATGACATCACTTCCTCTACTTGCATTTAAAGGCCGCCATTTTAAAGCAGCAAATCAGTTCTGTTTTGGACTCAGTCATGTGAACATGTCTATTCTTTTTGATAGATTTTGCAGCCAGGAAATATTATACAGGTAGCTGCCCCAAATCTTTCTAATGTCTCTTTGTCATTCTTGTGACAATATATATAAAATATAGCAAATCCAAAAAAAAAATTCAAAAGTACATTTTTTAGAGACGCATGCAGGATGAGTGAACTAGTGGAGTGCTGTTTTGCATTGTGAAGTGAATCTAGGTTGCAGTACCCTAATTGACCAGCAGAGGACACTATCCTCACAGCACAGGTCTTTCTAGAGCGTGGAGGTCATAATACAGGGTGAGACATAAAGATCTCTCGCATTTCGAGGGAGAACTGTGTGGGCTGTAGTGTGGGGTAGAGAGGTGAGGTAGTTCTCATTTGGTAGGTTAGGGTCTACCATTTTCAGTACCAGTCATGAGTTGGACTGGTGAACATCGGGGCTTTGCTGTTCAAGTGTATTATGAGAACAACCATTTTGTGGTAGAGACACAGAGAGCGTTCTGTACATGCTTCACGCTCGGTCGAAATGCATCTTTACCAGATCGGAAAACGATTTTGCTATGGATTCCTAACCTTCGGGCAACTGGGTCCACACTGAAAAGAAAATCCCCTGGTAGACCTAGGACAGAACATGTGTGGGTTCAACAGGACAGGGCCACAGCTCACACAGCACGATGGTGGCTCAGAGTCTTGAGGGAAATGTTTCCTGGGCATTTGATCTCTTTAAGGGGAGACATGGGGTGGCTGGCAAGCAGGCCCTCCAAACCTGCAGGGAAAACTTAGGGGTCAGGGGCAGGATTAACACTCCTGCCACTGTAAAAAATGACCTCACACTGTTCAGTGTGGTGCTGAGGGCTCACCCACTGCACTCGGATCCCAATACGGGTGGTTTATTGTGTGGTGGGTGCAGCAACGTGTGATCAGTGTATGCTCCCCAACCATATGTTGTCGATCCATCACAGGCCACTGTTGAAAGTTTGGATCCTTTGTTACATCCTTTTGGCCATTCTCCATGTTTCTTCACCATCCAATAGATGCTATAATTGAAGAACCTCAGTTTTCTTAGGAGGACCATATACTCTTCAGTGATGCAAAAGCCACCCTAACATTTCCTAGGTCTCAATCTGGGTGGTTTGCCGTCTGGTGTGTGCGTCAACATGCTGTAATCAATGTATTCTTTCTCTCTCTCAATGAATATTCACACCGTTGTCCTTCAGGGTGACACGTTTCGGGACTCAACCCCGACAAACTGGAACTTAACTCTTTTAGGGCGGATGTCGACTTTTGTCGACAGGAGGGGTTGAAGGCGAATGTCGACAAAAGTCGACATCCAGGGATAGAGGGTGACAATCAGCTGTTAATGGCGACAAATCTCACTGTCACGTCACAGGCATTCCCTCTGTGCTTGGAGGAATGCTAGACTCGTTGACTCGGCAAATAAACATTGCGTGTGCGTGAGTTGCGAAATGTAAACAAAGGCAAGATGGCACCGACATGTGAAAAGGCAGCAAAGCAAGTGCAGAAAAGAAAACATTTGGCAGACATTGTTTTGCGCATTATCGCGGAGTCGGACTCTTGATTTTTCAGAATCGGACTTTATTGGCAGTGATCAGGAGATCGAGCAAGAGAGTGAGAAGCAGGCATCAGCTGATCAGACACCAGCCGATGCCGCACCAGCGGATCTGCTGCCAGTTGAGTGCCTTCGCGCAGCCGATGCATCTACGGCAAGGTTCGCATGGGATAAATACACAGACATTGATCCGTTGAGAGCCGATATGGCTACCGGAGTTTACAAGACGGCATGGCTTGCTGTTGGACACGACAGATCACCAGCTGCTGTACTTCAGGCTGCTCTCTCCTGATGCTGCTTTTCAGCTACTGTCAGACGAGACAAACAGGTAGGCAGAGATTTTTTTTGAATTGCGGGCTGCGTTTGCATCGCAGTCTCGTTTTTCAAAGTGGAAACCCACAACGAAAGACGAGATGAAGCGCGCTGTGGCATTACAAATAGAGATGGGACAGAACTGGTGATATAACTTCAGGGAGCATTGGTCCAAACGTGTTTTGTCCCCTGGTGGCTTAGGTACGTGCTGCTGCAAAGTTTTATTCACTTCTGTAATAAACAGAAGCAAATCCCATGGGGTGAGCCAGGCTATAATGCCATACATAAAGTTCATAAAGTTTCAGAAGATGAAAAGAGGTGACAATACGGTTTTCATGCAGGCAGAAAACTTGGTGGCAGTGGCATGGCACGATGGCAAATGGGTGACTTGTCTCTCTACAGTACACACTAACAATATATGTGAGAAAGTGCAGCAACAGACAATTGAAAAATAAGCACCAAAGCAACACATATTGTAAGGAGTGCAATGTGGCAATGACTGAAATTGGCTGCTTTGAGCGAGATCAGACTTTGCTGTGTAAAATGTATGTGATATGTATGTGAAATCATAGAGTATGCAGGCTCATACAACATGCAAGACAGTAACATTTGTCAAAAGTAAATATTTTTTGTTGATTTGATATGTTAAACAATTGCTTTGTGTTCTTTTTTAAAAAATGTTAGTTTTTGGAAAAATATTCAGCCCTGGGAGAAAAGAAACAAAAAAAAAATTAGCCCTAAAAGAGTTAAAGATGAATAAATTTCATATCTCAGGACATTACATGAATCCATATAATTGCCTACTCTGATAGGAGTATTCACAGTAAAGCTTACCAGAGATACCAGATTTTGGAAAACTTTTCAGGTAAAGCATCTGGTAAGCTTTGTATCCCTAAAAAAATCCCCATACTTTAGAATGAGAGCAGAGAGCAATCGTGTAGATCCACACCACACTGCCCTCTAGTGGCCGGGAAAATATTACAGCGTTAACAAACCTGGAATCGTACTTTGTCCTGTGGCAACTAATTCCACATGATTATAACACAGGTACTGTAGTCTGATAGGTCGTGTCATTTCTAACCCGCATAATTTGTTTAGACTGCAGGGGTCGCCAACTCCGGTCCTGGAGGACCACTGTGGCTGCAGGTTTTCATTCTAACCCTTTTTTTAATGAGTGCCCTGTTTGTGCTGCTAATTAACTTCTTGTTTGTATTGCTTTTTTTAGATTTTCCCCCATTTCTTTCCTTAAGCGGCACCCAAACAGAAATGAAATGTAAAGTGAGGAAGCCAACAGAAAGACCACCTAAGTCAGGGCCTCAAACTCCAACCAATTTCTACTCCAAGCAGTTGCTTAATGAGGTGCAGATTCTTGCTGTTAATTAAACCCATTCTTTAATTCCATGGCTTATTGCTGCTCTCATTGTGCAATAGCAGACATCTCCGAAATTTTTGATTTTCTCTTTTCTAAGAGCACACTGTTCAAATGTTTTGGGGACCTGAGCAGATCAGCATTCCTGAGACGTCCATCTTTCTTTATTTTCAGATATTGTATGATGGACACCAGTTGTTTTGGCTCATTTTGCATTATTGTTTGGCTGCTAATTAAGGAAAAAGAAACAATTAAGGGGTCTGAGTCTTCAAGAGCAAGACAATTAAAATGAATTGAAAAGAAGTTAATTATCAGTGAAAACTGCTCACTGATTAGGAAAAGGGTTAGAATGAATGGTGATCCTCCTGTGTAGACCTACAGCAACCTGAGATCTGTGGACCCCTAGAAACTCCATGGATGGGTTTCAGGGGGTCCGTGGGGGTCATTTAAACATCCATCCATCCATCCATCCATTTTCCAACCCGCTGAATCCGAACACAGGGTCACGGGGGTCTGCTGGAGCCAATCCCAGCCAACACAGGGCACAAGGCAGGAAACCAATCCTGGGCAGGGTGCCAACCCACCACAGGACACACACAAACACACCCACACACCAAGCACACACTAGGGCCAATTTAGAATCGCCAATCCACCTAACCTACATGTCTTTGGACTGTGGGAGGAAACCGGAGCGCCCGGAGGAAACCCACGCAGACACGGGGAGAACATGCAAACTCCATGCAGGGTGGACCCGGGAAGCGAACCCAGGTCTCCTAACTGCGAGGCAGCAGCGCTACCACTGCGCCACCGTGCCGCCCTCATTTAAACATTGACATTTAAATTCACTATACAGCCTGGTGCTGTTAATTTAGAGGAGATGCTGTAGTAGTAGTAATCCAACCCTTGGACCCTTGGTGGACTTGCACCTCTAAGCCTCTTAAAGATCTTCACCGTCGTGAATCGTTGCTAGTCAGTTTCAAACCTGCAATCTCTAGTGGCTGAGGTGAGTTCCTTGTAACTTGAGCTAAACGGAGAGCTCGGTGCTCTTCTCTGGTGACATCGGCTGACTCTCTCTGTGTCAGACCCCACCTTTTTCTGTGTGGTGTCACCAGTACACTCCAGCCATCCACAGTGCAGATCCAACCATCCATCCATTATCCAACCTGCTATATCCTAACACAGGGTCACGAGGGTCTGCTGGAGCCAATCACAGTCAGCATAGGGCGCCAGGCAGGAACAAACCCTAAGCAGGGCACTAGCCCACCGCAGGGCACTCACACACACACATACCCACACTCCAAGCACACAATTTAGTATCGCAAATGCACCTAACCTGCATGTCTTTGGATTGTGGGAGGAAACCGCAGCACCCGGAGGAAACCCACACAGACACGGGGAGAACATGCAAACTCCACCCAGGTCTCCTTCAATTTCGTTGTTCCTTTGTAAAAGTGACAATGACAATAAAGATCTATCTATCTATCTATCTATCTATCTATCTATCTATCTATCTATCTATCTATCTATCTATCTATCTATCTATCTATCTATCTATCTATCTATCTATCTATCTATCTATTACTGCAAGGCAGCAGCACTACCACTGCGCCACCGTGCCGCCCAGTAGTAGTAATGGTATTAGAAAATGTAATACTAGTAGATTTGTTTAAATGTGCACAAGAGGATTTTATTTCATAATTATAATGAGTGGCCATTACTTTTTGCATAAAAAAGGAGTGTTTACTTTAAAGTTTAATAATTCTTTGTGTATGTCATATATGTATGAGACAATCATCCATCCATCCATCCATTTTCCAACCCGCTGAATCCGAACACAGGGGTCTGCTGGAGCCAATCCCAGCCAACACAGGGCAGGAACCAATCCCGGGCAGGGTGCCAACCCACCGCAGGACACACACCCACACACCAAGCACACACTAGGGCCAATTTAGAATTGCCAATCCACCTAACTTGCATGTCTTTGGACTGTGGGAGGAAACCGGAGCGCCCGGAGGAAACCCACGGGGAGAACATGCAAACTCCACGCAGGGAGGACCAGGGAAGCGAACCCAGGTCCCAAGGTCTCCCAACTGCAAGGCAGCAGCGCTACCCACTGCACCACCGTGCCGCCCATGAGACAATTAAATCTCGATAAATAAAGTGCATTATATTCTTTGCATGCAAAGTTGTGTTTATGTGAATATTTCTGGAGAAAGGGGTCCATAGCTTTCATCAGATTCTTAAAGGGGTCTGTGACTCAAAAAAAGTGAAGAATCACTGCTCTAGAGCCTATCCCAGCTAATATAGGGTGCAGGACAGAGTGCCTGACCATTGCAGGGCAAACACACACACACACACACACACACACACACACACACCCAGGGCCAGTTTAGCAGTGGCAATTCACTTAATCTGCATGTCTTTGGGTAGTAGGAGGAAATAGGAACACCCTGAGGAAACCCACACAGACAAGGGGAGGAATGCAAACTCAATGAAAGGAGGGCCGGGACATGGTCCCTGCTCTCCTTACTGTGAGGCATCCACCCCAGACTAATATGAAAGGCACTACATACAACAGGTAGACAGATAGATAGGAAGTGCACTATATAATTACATTATACGGATATATGACAGATAATAGAAATATTCTTTCAGTGAAGTGTTCCTTTACAAGTTGTATATAATTTCTCAACAAAAAAGATTAGCACTTCCCGTTGGAAGTCATTGTCACTTTATCATTTGGGTGAAAAGAAAGAACCGGAGTGTGACATTTGTTCCTCTGACTCTTTTGTGACTTGCCATCAATGGACGTGAACATTTATCTTGCAGTTCAAGAGCTTCGGCATGTCTTATGGTTTTGTTTCACATCATTTTTTATGTTTGCACCATTAATTATATTGTCTCGTTCTACATTTCTTAAGATAATGCTTTTTTGGGGGGGTCTTTGTTTGCTTTACTTTGAAGCGGGGATCTCGGAAATGCAGCACATTCCGACTCGACTGGAAGCATGTTAGTTATTAAAATTAAACCTTTGTTTTCTTCCTACAAAACACTTCTGTATCCGCCTATAATTGAGTGAGGATCCCTGCCAGCTCAGTGATGGGCAGCGAGCTTATCTGACATGACGGAGATAAATTTCAGAGAAGTGCATTTCTGCTGCTCCTGTATACTTGTGGGATGAGCAGAGAGAATCAGCAACATTTAATTATTTTGTAGGGTAATTAGTCATTTTGAGGGACACAAGCCCTACAGCAGATGGAAAGAGTGGAACTGACAAATAATTACACTCAGTCGGTGTACAGATTCAGAGTCGTGGCAAGGGTTTGATTAGTGATTGGAGCCATGATTACCTACCTGTAGGCATTTGGCATAAAACCAATAAGAAATCTCTTCTGAACTGGAAATAAAATGGAAAATGGAACTAGGATATATCTAATCAGGAAAGAAATTCTTCTATCGATTGATTGTAAATACAAAACGAGGAGGAAGAGGAAAGGTTGGAGCACCAAATGGTGAGCCTTCTGTGATCTGGCAATTTGCAAAAGACGTTTATGAAGCATAAAGAGCCGGGCTGACAAGTGACGTCCTTCCAGATGCACATTTAGCTTGTGACTGCTGAGTTAAGGTGGTGACGTCCTGTTTGATCTATCTAATCCTGCCAACTACGCTAAAATATCTATCTATCTATCTATCTATCTATCTATCTATCTATCTATCTATCTATCTATCTATCTATCTATCTATCTATCTATCTATCTATCTATCTATCTATCTATCTAATCCTGCCAATAATGCTAAAATATCTATCTATGTATCTATCTATCTATCTATCTATCTAATCCTGCCAATAATGCTAAAATATCTATCTATGTATCTAGTTTATTTTAATGTAACACAAATTGGTCTGAATTTTAGTATAAAATGATGAAGAAGAAGGGAGAAATAAGCGTTAGTGATGTATGAATACAAAAAGATATGTGGGCGGGGCAAGAGGTCGAAGGAGCATGTGAGCTCATTTGAAAACAAAATTTGAAAGAATGAAAACAACTTAATATTAGAAGTGGATGATTTTATTATTAATTAATTATCCATCCATCCATCCATTTTCCAACTCGCTGAATCCAAACACAGGGTCACGGGAGTCTGCTGGAGCCAATCCCAGCCAACACAGGGCACAAGGCAGGAACCAATCCCAGGCAGGGTGCCAACCCACCGCAGGACACACACAAACACACCCACACACCAAGCATACACTAGGGCCAATTCAGAATCGTCAATCCACTTAACCTGCATGTCTTTGGACTGTGGGAGGAAACCGGAGCGCTCAGAGGAAATCCATGCAGACACGGGGAGAACATGCAAACTCCATATTAATTAATTAACTAACTGTAAATTATAAATATAAAATATGTTTGTGTATTTACTGGATAACTAAATAAAAATCTATCTATCTATCTATCTATCTATCTATCTATCTATCTATCTATCTATCTATCTATCTATCTATCTATCTGTATTATACATTTTGATTTTTCTTTCTGCCTGTGGTAAATTTGCCTGTCCATATTAATCATAAAGGGCGGCACGGTGGTGCAGTGGGTAGCGCTGCTGCCTCGCAGTTGGGAGACCTGGGGACCTGGGTTCGCTTCCTGGGTCCTCCCTGTGTGGAGTTTGCATGTTCTCCCCGTGTCTGCGTGGGTTTCCTCCGGGCGCTCCGGTTTCCTCCCACAGTCCAAAGACATGCAGGTTAGGTGGATTGGCGATCCTAAATTGGCCCTAGTGTGTGCTTGGTGTGAGGGTGTGTTTGTGTGTGTCCTGCGGTGGGTTGGCACCCTGCCCGGGATTGGTTCCTGCCTTGTACCCTGTGTTGGCTGGGATTGGCTCCAGCAGACCCCCGTGACCCTGTGTTCAGATCCAGCAGGTTGGAAAATGGAAGGATGGATGTTAATCATAAGTATCTGACATCTTTGCTAGTTGACTGTACATTCTGGAATAGCGCAGCATCTCTGAGTCGTGTACTGTTTGTGGTGTCAGCAGCTCAGTCTCTTGTATTCTGAAGACTCTTATCCAACTAATTTGTTGAGAATCCGAGGTCATGTTGATTTGTTGTTGGAGAAAATGCATAGCTAGCAGTCTGCTTTTCCGATTTTTGCTGAGGGGCCTTATCTGGCCCTATCCCTTATTTAGATTTGGTGGCCTTTTTCTAAGTTCTTTGCATGGTAGGTTTAGATAGATAGATAGATAGATAGATAGATAGATAGATAGATAGATAGATAGATAGATAGATAGATAGATAGATAGATAGATAGATAGATAGATAGATAGATAGATAGATAGATAGATAGATAGATAGATAGATAGATAGATAGATAGATAGATAGATAGATACTTTATTAATCCCAAGGGGATTACCAAATTCACAAATTCACAAGTTTACAGCATATACTAAGGTGAACTTCACCCTTACTTTTTCTTCCATCAAATTCAACTTGAGGATGGTAATAAATTCATAAGGTTGATCAGACAGCACCATCAGTGGGTTCTATCTATCTGGTGGAATGAGTGGAGATTTTCCATAATGGCATCTAACTTTGCCACCATGCTCTCTTCCACCAATCTAAATTCTAATCCAATCTAATTAACAAGTTACCAACCATGTCCCCGTGTTTTTGTTGCAAAATTTATTTTTAAAATAAAAGTTTTTGATTTCTTGTGCTAATTCCCTTTATAGTACACTTCAGTCATGCCAGATGTCTACTTGATAAACACTGAAAAGGTTCCACTCCTGATGGCTCAGACCTCTTAGTCCTGAATCAGCCTAGTCGCTCTTCTCTGGACTTTCTCTAGTGATGCTGTGCACATTTTTGTAGACCAGAGACCAAAACTGCACCCAGTACTCCAGGTGAGGCCTCACTTGTGTGTTATATAACTTCAACATGACCTCCCTTGACGTGTACTCTACACACTGGGGTGATGTTTTATCTAACATCTAATTCGCCTTCTTAATCGCTTCTGTTGATTGTAATGCCCGGGTTGTATGAAGCTGGCATACTCCTCATGAACCTGGGACATCCATAGTCATGAACCAAGGATGGACTGGGCAAATAGGACACCAAACACCAAGAGATGGTGCAAAGCATGCAGTGCTTTTCAGTTTTACACAGTGTTCAAACAGTACATAAAATGCAGTGCTTCTCTTCTCTATAAAAAAGTAAATAAATAATCTGTAATAAAAAAAAACAATAAAAAATAAAAAAGCAGTGCTCATACGGAAACTAAAATTTAGCAATAAATAATTCAGTATACGAGTTAAAATCAGGGCTTAGAATGACATCAGGATACAGATTATTAAAAGCCATGAATCTCGATGCATACGTCCTCAATATTTGTCTCCTGTGCCCACCGACGGGGCACACTCAGCCACTAGAGACAAGACTCTGGCCTGCGTGGTCAACCCTCTTCAACCCTCGTCCTCACCTCCATTCCTGAGCATCTGTGGTTACTTTACAAGCCCTGCTCCCTCAGCCCACCACCATTCCTTTACATTCCATAGAGCCATTAGCCAATTAGCTCAGCGGGAACGAGTGCCACTTTTCCGCACAGGACTTTGCCCACCACCAAGCGTCCTTTCGTTTTTTTGGCACGGCCCTACCTTTATCCTGACGTCCCCCTCATGCTCTTGGTTTCTCTGTCTTGATTTTACCACCATAGTTTTCTTTTTCTTCTCTTTTTAGAAACCTTTGCTCACAGCAGTTGCCCCAAATGAATCAAAGAGCCCTGATGACGGATAGCTGCTGCTGTGGAAAAAACTTTCCTCGATTTTCAAATCAATCAATCTCGGAGTCCGGATGAAACTTGAGAACGATTCTTTATTTGCATTGTAATGAGAGACAGGGAGACGTCAAAAAGGTTTGGGGACCCTCCCCGTATACTTGACAGTTCAGAAAAAAAAGATCGCAGAGTCTCAAAAGAGTAATCATAAAAGACGGTGCCCAAAATGGGACTATTGGGGATCTAAAGAGGTTGGGTTTTTATAGAGGAAGGGGAGGAAGAGGCGTGTCTACTGCATTGCAGGAAGTGATGTCAGAGCCTGGATGCAGTTGTAGTCTGTGGAGGAACTGGATGTAGAATTAGAGTGGCTTCCCTTCCAGGGATCTGCTGGGGAAGGAGAAAAAACATTAGTCCCCCCAGTCAACCCTTATCCCGGGATACAACATTAGCACATAGATATGCACAAATGTCTCAGTCCATGGAATGAGTAATTAATTCATCAATTCATTCCCTTTTATACTTTTCAATTTCCATTACCTTGTCATTTTGCTTGATTTCTCACTTATCTAATACCTCATGTCAGCTAACTCTTAATAGGCTGAACTTTATCATCTTAACCAATCAACTACAGCCACCAGTATTTTCATATACATTGTGACGGGCAGTAACGGTCATTACATGGCTGGGATGCCAAATATATGGAAGAATCAGGGAGAGAGCATCGGCAAGGCAATACCTTCCTCAGGATGCTAGAGGGTAGTCTCTCCTGGGTGGCGTTGGCACCATGGATTCCCGCAGGGTATGCTGGGAGTTGGAGTTTGCCACAGCCCTGTTTTGTTCCATGGGAGCCACCAGAGGGAGATACAAAGCCCTTCACTGGGCTCTCACCACATCTGGGTTGTGATTCCAGGTCCGATTAATGAGCCAACCTGGAACACCCCCAGGACCATCATAAAAGGAGCCGCCTCGCTCTATTCGGGGACCCAGAGTGGAGGAAGCTTGCTGGGAGATGGAGTGGAGGTGGAGAGAAGAGAGAAGGAAAAGACCGTGCTGTCATTGTGGACATTATTTGTATAGTGCTGGGAATTGGTAGCTGAAAAATAAAGGTGTTCTGTGTGACAATTTATGTCCTGCCTGTCTGTGTCGGGGTTAGGGTGCCCTGTATGCGCCTTGGTGGTCCACAACATGTTGATTCTTCCGTTACTCTACAATTCATCAATAGGGGTGTCCTATGGGTTTTCCTCTTGATATTATCGCAGCTTCAAAACAGGGGTGTTTGGGCTTTCTCACTAGTTTGTCCTCACTTTTTAAGGGGGTGTTTATTACTCATTTACTTCATTCTAACCTTATTAATTACCTTGATGGTTCCCCACGTGCCCAAGCTTTAAGTCACATTTAGACAACCCTTTACTTACCTTCAGTCCTTTTCCTTATGCCTTTAATAATCCTTTGTTACAACATCATTGAAGTACTGTATATGCCTTGTCACACACGGCAGCTAATGGGCCTGAATAATAGTAGTGCCAAGCCAGACCAGGGAGTGGTGAGCTGCACTGACTTTCTTTCTCAATCCTCTGTAGACCATCCACAGGAAATCCCACTCGCTTGTGGTGCCTATGATGATGTCACTTCTGGTACCGGCGCTATTGATGACGTCACTTCCAATACTGGTGTCATTAATGACGTCACTTCTGGTCTCGAAGACATCAGTTCCGGTTCCGGTCCCGATGGCGTCACTTCCTGTCTCGGCTTTTAAAGATGCCATATTCTCATCCTAAAATCAGTTCTGTTTTGGACTCTGTTCTGTGAACAATTCAAACATTTACCCAATGAAAGCCAGGGCATAGTATACGGGTGGCTGCCCCAAACGTTTTTTTCAATGTTTCTGGCTCGTTTATATCCAATTCTGCCTTACCACCTCCTGGAATCAGTAATCCATGCATTCATTACTTCCCGGCTCGACTATTCTAATTCCTGCCTATATGGTATTAGTAAAGCCACTCTTTCTAGACTCCAATTGGTTCAAAATGCGGCTGCAAGGCTTTTAACTGGAAGCAGCAGAAGCCAACACATTACACCGATTTTAAAAACCCTACACTGGCTGCCGGTTAGCTTCAGAATTGATTTTAAGATACTCCTCTTAACCTATAAGGCACTAAATGGTCTAGCCCCTGCCTACTTGAGTGTCTTACTCCATCGTCACAATCCCCCTCGTGTTCTTAGATCCGCAGATCAGCTGCTTCTAACCGTTCCCAAGGCACGTTTTAAAGTTCGTGGTCAAAGGGCTTTTTCCGTCTGTGCACCCAGGCTCTGGAACTCCTTACCTTTAGTGGTTAGGCAAGCCGCTTCAGTCGCCACATTCTAATCACACCTAAAAACGCACTTCTTTCAATTGGCTTTTAATTCTTAACCTGTCTTATTTCCACTTGCTTTTTGCTATTTCTCTATTTTATTGGGTCCCCTGACCTGTTTTTAGTGTCTCTGTTTTAATTCTCTCTTAATGTTTGTTTTTAATATTTTGCTTTTAGTCTTGCTTGTTTTAACTGTACAGCGCTTCGGTCAGTTGTAATGCTGTGTTTTTAAGCGCTTAACAAATAAAAATGGTATGGTATGGTATGGTATATCACAGCTTGTATTAAATTGTAAAGATTATCACGTGTAGCAGTTAAGGCTTTTGTCCACCTCTTGAACCCTCAGGTACCACTCTGATGACCAGGTGAAAGTATAATAACTATTTATTTTGTTATTAAACTGTGCACAAAGCACTCCACACACCACACTACTCATATAATCAATAAACTATTCAATAACCAATCCTCCTCGCCCAGACACGTCGCCACCCTACCTCCCAGCTCAGCTCAGTGTTCTGGGCTTCCCACAATCCTTTTATAGCCCCTGACCCGGAAGTGGTTCCTGGCCAAACCCACAAGTCCGTTTTCCTTCCGGGTCAGGGCAAACAGTCCTCTTCTTCATCCCGGGAGCACGTCGCTTCCTCCAGTCACGTGACTGTGACGCACTCCCGGGTTATAGGGCACGCAAGAGCCCACTAGCCCCCCTACAGCGACTCCCGGTGGCCCCCAAGGTATCCAGCAGGGCTGTGTGTATAAACTACAGAGTCCATGAGGCCCTGCTGGAAGTCGGGGCACCATCATGCTGTCCGGAGGGCTCCTCCTAGCGGCCTAGGGGTGGCAACCGGAGTCCATAGCCGGTCGTCCATCACACACGTATTCATTAAAAAGATTTGATTAAAATTCTCTACTGTGTTAACTGCAATTAGCAAACTTCCATAATCAAGAACCTGCACAGCCAGGTGGCTATTCTCTCTCGCACACCTACACTCATTCGGCCTGTGCTGCCTTATTTTAAAGAGCAAGCACTCTCTGCCACGGACCCCCATACTCACTTCACCGCTTACACCATCTGGATGTCGACAGTGATGAGCAGTGACACTGACAGGATTTGCAGAGATCAGGGTCTTAGTTATCCCCACATGATCTTCACGCTCAGTCTTACTCAGTTTCCTAAGATAAAAAAATTCACAGACTAGGTGGGAGATCCCTTAGAAGTATCGAAGTCGTTCATCCAACATATAAAATGAAAGAGCTGGGGGGACTTGGCTTTTCGCACAATAATCAGCGGACTGGATCAAATAGGATAGCAGATCAGAGGATTACCAATATTGTTCTTGTATATTCCCAAGAGTGAAAGGGAAGGTCTATAAAATGGTAGTGGGACAAACCTCTGTTGTGTGGTTTGGAGATGGTGGCACTGATGAAAAGACAGAAGGCAGAGCTGGTTGTGGTGAAGATGAAGATGCTATGATTTTCGCTCAGAGTTACAAGGGTACAAAGGATTAGGAATGAGTATATTAGGGGGATAACACAGGAACGACAGTTTGGTGACCAAGTGACAGAAGCCAGATTGAGATGGTTTGGGCACGTGCAGAGGAGAGATGACGGGTGCATTGGGAAAAGAATGTTGTGGATGGAACCACCAGGCAAGAGAAAAAGAGGAAGGCCAATGAGGAGGTTTATGGATGTGGTGAGGGAGGACATGAAGGCAATCACTGTGGCAGAAAATGATGTAAAAGACAGGGATAGATGGAGACGGATAATCCACTGTGGTGACCCCTAAATGGGAGCAGCTGAAAGAAGATGTTTGGAGTCCTCATGTGGTCAATTCAAGTGATCGGACTGCTTAAGAAAGGTGCACACCTGTCCCACTTGGTACTGATTTTGTCCACAGTTGACTTGAGAAGTGTTTTATTGAGTGTAAGCCCATGCAAACCTAAAGAAGAAGATTCTTGAACATTCCCCCCAAAAAAAAAATTTCAGGGGCTGGGAGCAATGGATGACCCCCACACCCAACGCGACAGGTCCTTCTCATAAGGGGGGCTTTCAAGCTTCTCACCTCTCATTGTTTATTTCCAATTCAATTGTGTGTATTCAAATAGCGATGGTGACTCCAATCATTTCCCTCTCCATAGCACCCTGTCCGGCAGATGAAGACAGGGGTCTGGTTTTGCTCCCACTTTTCTGAAGTCTTTAACCAGATCTTTGGTTTTGCTGACATCAAGGGAGTGATGGTGGTCCGGGCTCCACTGTGAGCTAGTGATCAGGTCTTGATGGTGTTGTCATCAGCAAATTTAATGGCTGCGCGGGAGCATCTGGAACAGTGGCAGATCTTACCGCCCTCTGGTGGTCCCCACCCTCTTCATCATGCTCATCAGGGTGGTCTCTCCTCTATTGCCCTCCTTGTTTAGCACGCAGCAGAGATAACTAATGCACCACCATGCTGTCCTTATCATTTCCATGAAACACCCTAATTCCACCAGCTATACAACCAATACGTGGAAGACGACCAAGTAGTGTGGTAGACAGTAAGACTTTAGGAACTTTCAAAACTCGACTTGACGAGGGGCTTCTCATAGTTAGTATTAATTCCAAAAAAGTCATAACTGAAAATAGCAGGCAGGTTATTACCTTTTTTTTCTTGTTGGAAATGCTCATATCACGTTTCCTCTCTTTAACGACAGGGTAATAAATAATTTAAAGTGCAAAATGCAGCATGAAAATCTCGCCATCAGAAAGAGAAGCCCTGCTGTGCCTCGCATCTCGACTGTCCCCATCACTTATGATAACACTTATTAGCTATGAAATGATGTAATGCAATTTAGTCTTTGAACAGATTCATTTTTTTTTTTTGGTCTCCTAATGGTCCCGTGCTCTCAAATGTAATGCATTACTAATTTAAAACGAAACAGACGCATGTGGAAGAACCAGAGACGTATTCGCCGATGCAGCTTGGCTGCTAATAAAAAGATTGACGTCCCACCGAATAGTTGTGTTCCGTCGCACCGTGTGCGCTGGATCCATATAACACAAAGTTGTTAGAGAAAACACGAGCCCCCGCTGCGAGTGGAGAAATGTGATATTATCTTCATCGAGTGCCCACCCGTACAGGCCTGCTGTCGCAATGGTGGGGTCTTTCTGCAGAAGTGTGAGGGAGACAGTTCTCACTTGAGGCAGACACACAACGACAATCTATATTCCATCTTTCACAGCATCTGCCTGCTGTTACTTCATTCTCTTTTGATTTGCTTTAAATCAAAGGCCATATTTCCACAAGAAAAAACAAAACTTTTTTTTTTTTCTGTAGCTCTTTCCACATTTTGAAAAGATGATAATACAAAGAGAAAAAAAATCGCCACCATACTTGACCCTTCGTATGATTGCTACCTCAGCCAGCCGGGCAGCCTATTTATTCTTTGGAAGAGTGTTTGTGATTTTCAATGAGATTATTTTAAATAGAATGAACGTCCCCATCCACCCATCCATCCATCCTTCCATCCATCCATGTCTGCAACCCACCTTTGCCCTCATGTGAATTTACTGCGAATATCTGAGTGGAGGGAGTAGGGTGGCCCCCCTTGGTGAATCGAGCCTTCAATCCATCCATCCATCCATCCCATAATCACTGGACCTGCTCATCTTAATCAACTTAATCTAATTTGAGGATTTCTGTCAATATGTTTGTGACCCACCTTACCCCTCCATAAATTTAGTGCAATCATCTGAGCAGAGGGAGTGGGGTGGACCCCATCAGTGAATCGAGCCATCCATCTATCCATCCATCCAATAATCACTGGACCTGCTTGATCTGGCTCAGAGACACAGAGGCTGATACCAGTCTCAGAAGCTCTGTTGCTGATGCAGGAAGTAAACCTGGACATGGTGCTATTTCTAATTTTGGGCTCATCTTAACCAATTTAAACCAATCTGAGGATTAGTATCTCAGCATCTTCAAGAACAAAGTCATGTTCAAGTACACAGGACCTGATGTTATGTCCAACACACCACCACAAAGATTTCCTATAGCAGTGTTTCCCAACCTTTGTGGTGTCATGACCCAGTTTTTCACATGCCAATCTTTTAGCAGCTCACCTTCCACCTCCGTGAGCTTAGTGTAATCATCTGAGCAGAGGGAGTAGGGTGGTCCTCCTTGGTGAACTGAGCCATCCATCCATCCATCCATCCATCCATCCATCCATCCATCCATCCAATAATCACTGGATCTGATTAATATGACTTAGAGACACAGAGGATGATGCCGATCTCAGAAGCTCTGGTGTTGAGGTAGCAACCAAACCTGGACGTGGTGCCATTTCAATGTCAGGTTCATCTTAATCAACTTGATCTAATTTGAGGATTCCTGTCAATATGTTTGCAACCCACATTCTCCCTCCATAAATTTAGTGTAATCATCTGAGCAGAGGGAGTGGGGTGGTCCCCATCAGTGAATTGAGCCATCCATCCATCCATCTGATAATCACTAGGTCTGCTTGATTTGGCTCAAAGACACAGAGGCTGATGCCAAGTCTCAGAAGCTCTGTTGCTGAGGCAGGAAGCAAACCTGGACGTGGTGCCCTTTTAATATTGACCTCATCTTAACCAACTTAAACTAATTTGAGGATTCCTATCTCAGTATCTTCAAGAACAAAGTCATTTACAAGTACACATGACTTGATGTTAAGTCCAACACAAAGATTTCCTATAGCAGTGTTTCCCAACCTTTGTAGTGTCATGACCCAGTTTCTCACCTGCCAATATGTTAGCAACTCACATTCCCCCTCTGTGAATTTAGTGTAATCATCTGAGCAGAGGGAGTGGGGTGGTCCCCCTTGGTTAATAAAGCCATCCATCCATCCATCCATCCATCCATCCATCCATCCATCCATCCATCCATCCATCCATCCATCCTATAATCACGGGACCTGCTTAATCTGTCTTAGGGACACAGAGGGTGATGCCAGTCTCAAAAGCTCTGAGGCAGCAACCAAACCTGGATGTGGTGCCATTTCAATGTTGGGCTCATCTGAACCAACTTAAACCAATTTGAGGATTCCTATCTCAGCATCTTCTATTATAAAGCAGTTTACAAGCACACGGGACCTGATGTTAAGTGTCACACACCACCACAAAGATTTTCTGTAGCCATGTTTCCCAAGCTTTGTGGTGTCATGACTCAGTTTCTCACATGCCAATATTTTTGCAACTCACCTTCCACCTCCGTGAATTTAGTGTAATCATCTGAGCAGAGTGAGTGAGGTGGTCCCCCTTGGTGAATAGATCCATCCATCCATCCATCCATCCATCCATCCATCCATCCAATTATCACTGCATCTAATTAATATAACTTAGAGACACTGAGGCTGATGCCAATCTCAGAATCTCTGGTGATGAGTCAGGAGCCAAACCTGGACGTGGTACCATAGGACTCATCTTAACCACCTTAGTCTGATTTGAGGTTTCCTATCAATATGTTTGCAACCCACCTTCCACCTCCATAAATTTAGTGCAATCATCTGAGCGTAGTGGTTGGGGTGAAGCCCTCTTTTTGGTAGTAAACTGGGTGGAAGTAAAGGTTTACAAGTAAAAAGAGTTCAACTTGCCATTTGAGGTCCAGAGGGTTTAATACCCAGAGATGCTATACGGGCAGCGAGATTGGTAAGACGTTACAGTTAAGAGTTACATGCCTGGGTTTGATGTGTCTTCCTATCCCCCCAATAAGAATAGAAGCTAAGAGGTGAGTTGGTGCCTTTCATTTTTGTGAAGTCTTCTAGTGGTGGTAAAATGGATGTACTGTAAGTACAGATGTGGAAGTAAAGCCAGTCCCGGTCAGCAGGCAGGCTGCCATTAGAGGCCCAGAAGGTTACAATACATGGGATACATGGGATACAATACGAGCAGCGAGATTGGTAAGATGTTACAGTTAAGTGTTATATGGCTGGGTTTGATGTTTCTTCCTATCCTCCGATAAGAAAAGAATCTAAGAGATGAGTTGGTGCCTTTCATTTTTGTGAAGTCTTCTAGCAGTGGTAAAATGGGTGTAAGTAGAAATGTGGAAGTAAAGACAGTCCCAGTCAGCAGGCTGTCTGCCGTTAGTGGTCCAGAGTATTGAATACACAGGGGTACAATACGGGCAGTGAGATTGGTAAGACGTTACAGCTAAGAGTTACATGGCTGGGTTTGATGTTTCTTCTTCTCCCCCCAATAAGGAAAGAATCTAAGAGGTCAGTTGGTGCCTTTCATTTTTGTGAAGATCTTCTCGTGGTGGTAAAATGGATGTAACTAGAGATGTGGAAGTAAAGCCAGTCCTGGTCAGCAGGCAGCCTGTCATTAGAGGCCCAGAGGGTTGAATACACGGGTTACAATACGGATAGGTAAGGCGTTACAGGTAACACTTTCATAGCTGGTCTTAATGTTTGTTCCTATCCCCCAATAAGAAAAGACCCTAAAAGATGAGTTGGTAGCTTTCATGGTAGCTGCAGGTCACACATGATCTGGTGACAGCAGCGTAATGGCTTACTTACTGGCTGGCAGATTTTAATTTTTCTTTCTTTCTTTCTCTTTCTTTCTTTCTTTCTTTCTTTCTTTCTTTCTTTCTTTCTTTCTTTCTTTCTTTCTTTCTTTCTTTCAAAGCTGCTTCTTATTTAGGGCTTTGGTTGTTTTTTTAATTAAGAAAAAAATGCAAATTGAAATAAATTTAAATGAAAGAAGTTTGTAAATCAGATGTGATGATCATTTGAACACGCACCGTTGCTCATCTGCCGGCGCACTGTTTTTACAGCAAATCCCAAAGCCAAAAATCCAATAAATACGTCTGGTAAACTGCTGGCAGAAAGTTGTAGTGGGAGATGGAGTTTCTATTATTTGTTTGTTGTTTTATTTAATTTATTTTTTGTAAGAAAAAAAAATGGAAATAGTACATCTGTTTTTGTGACAGGCAGCGCAAATTAATTACTTATCCCGACCAATTTTTTTCCCCATCTCAGCTAAATTTAGACAAAATCTTCAGGCAGTATGAAGTCCAGCCTGTTTCCCAACGTATTCTCCAGGCAGTTTAATTCCCAGCTGAACGGCACTTTGCTTCCACTTTTTTTTTTCCCTGTATCATAACATCTGTTTGCCTATCTCAATCGCACAGCTGTTCCGATTGCAGCAGGGGAATTTTAGTTGATTATGGCCTAGAGAAAGTGCCCAATGGGTGACAAATGTATTTTGACACAACATCATTAACACTGTGTTTCAGGGCTGTCACATTTAATATGTGTACATGCTTGATTGTTTCCTAAATACTTTTTTAGATGCTAGAGTTTTTTTGGGGGGGAGGCGTCATCACAATGATGGTTTGGGGAAAATTGAGATGGAAAGAAAGAGCATTTGGTCTATGTCTTAATTTCAAGAATCTGAAAATACCAAGGGAAGTTTAAAAAGTATTGAATTAACCCAAAATCGGAACTTTTTTTTTCGGAATGCCATTTCATCTTTTGTGAAAATATCAATCAATTGTCAGAAGAATGAGTCAGAGACATCACAAAGGTTTGGGGCAGCCACCCGTATAATATGCTCGGCTGTACAAGATGTGAATGGTTCAGAGTCCAGAACAGAACTGACTTTACTGAGGCAAGATGGCAGTTTTAAAGGCCTGGAAAGGAAATTACATCATCGTAGCAGGAACTGGGAGTGGCGACCTCGTGGTCAGAAGTGACGTCATCCTTGGGGCCGGCAAGAGGCGGGATTTCCCGGGAAAGGTCTGCAAGGGACTGAGAGAGATAGTCAGTACACTCCGCCGCCCCCTGGCCTGGCGTAGAACTAACAGTGATTAGGCCCTTCAGCTGTTCCCCATGCGCACGTGTGTGACAAGGCCCCCCCTTAGCCCAGACCCATCAGGTCGGGCAGACCTGTCCGAGAGGTCGTGGACTCGAGAGAGGGCATCCACATTGGCGTGGAGAGAACCCTTCCAGTGAACAAGTAAGAACTTATAAGGTTGGAGGTCAAGAAACCACCTAGTGACCCGCGGATTTGACTCCTTGTGAAGGGCCATCCACTGGAGGGGTGCATGGTCCGTCACCAGAGTAAATTCATGGCCCAAGAGGTAGTACCTCAACTGCGTAATTGCCCATTTTATCGCAAGAGCCTCCCGTTCCACTGCCGCATACCTGGTCTCCCGATCCAGCAGTTTCCGGCTCAGGTACATGACGGGGTGTTCAACACCATTGACGCTTTGGCTCAGCACGGCCCCCAGGCCTGTGTCCGAAGCGTCCATCTGGAGTATAAAAGGAAGTGTAAAGTTAGGTGCTTTTAATATGGGTGCTGACATAAGGGCCCGTTTGAGTTCACAAAATGCAGCGGCCATCTTGTCAGTCCATACCACGTGATTTGAGGCCCTCTTCGTTGTAAGGTCTGTCAAGGGTGCTGCTCTATCGGAGAACCGGGGCACAAACTGGCAGTAGTACCCCGCTAACCCGAGAAAAGCCTGCACTTGTCGCTTGGTATTCAGACGGGGCCAGTTTAATATGGCATCAACTTTGGAACACTGTAGTTTGACGGTACCATGACCCACCAGGTAGCCCAAATATTTGGCTTCTTTTAATCCAAAGAAACACTTCTTTGGGTTAATTCGAAGCCCGGCTTCAGCCAGTGTCCGCAATACCACTTCCACCTGCCGCACATGATCCCTCCATGTGCTGGAATAGATGACCACGTCATCCAAATAGGCAGCACTAAACACGTTATGGAGCCAGAGCACTCTGTCCACCAGACGCTGAAAAGTTGCCGGTGCCCCATGTAACCCAAATGGGAGGGCCGTGTACTGCCAGTGCCTACTAGGGGTGCTAAACGCGGTCTTAGCCTTCGCGGAGTCCGTTAAAGGAACCTGCTAGTACCCCTTTGTCATGTCAAGGGTGGTCAAAAACTTCACTTGCCCAAGTCTCTCGAGGAGGTCGTCCAAGTGAGGCATTGGGTAGGCGTCAAATTGGGAGACTTGATTCAGTCGACGGAAGTCGTTGCAAAACCTCCAACTCCCGTCGGGCTTACTGACCAAGACAATCGGGCTGGACCAGAGACTATAACTTTCCTCAATCACACCTAGCTCCAGCAGGCACTTGATCTCAAGCTCCACTTCTGCCTTCTTTGCTTCGGGAAGACGATAAGGGCTGAGCAGAGGAGGGATCCGGGTCCCTCTCCTTCCATAGCTTCAGAAAATTAACATGATACACCCGCTCGCTCAGCCGACGATTGGGTTGTTTCACCAAATAATCGACAAGCCCTTTCCTCTCCTTAACTTCATACGGGCCTTGCCAATGGGCAAGCAACTTCGAATGCGAGGTAGGGACCAACACCATGACGTGATCCCCCTGTTGGAACTCCCGGAGAACCGTGCCACGATCGTAATAGTGGGCCTGTGCTGTTTGCGCCTCTTCCATGTGACTCTTTAAAATAGGTCGGATCTTTCCGAATCTATCGCGTAACTGTGCGATATACTCTAATATATTGGTAGAGGGAAGAGCCTCTCCTTCCCAACCTTCTTTTAATATATCCAATAATCCTCAGGGTTGTCGTCCATACAACAGTTCAAAAGGGGAGAACCCCATAGAGGCTTGAGGGACTTCCCAATAAGCAAAGAGCACGAGGGGGAGGAGCTGATCCCAGTTCCTCCCGTCCCCACTGACCACCTTGCGTAGCATTTGCTTGAGAGTTTGATTGAACCTCTCGACAAGACCATCGGTTTGAGGATGATACACCGTGGTCCTTAAGTGCTTTATTTTGCGTAACTTGGCCGTTTCCTTGAATGTCGCCGAGGTAAGGGGCGTCCCTTGATCCGTAAGGATTTCTTTAGGGATCCCGACACGTGCAAATACACCCATTAGTTCCTGTGCGATAGCTTTCGTAGTGGCAGAGCGCAACGGAACTGCCTCTGGATGTCGGGTAGCGTAATCTACGAGGACTAATATATATTTATGTCCTCGGGCCGAGGGCTCCAGGGGTCCTACAATATCGACCCCAATACGCTCAAAGGGAACATCAATCAGGGGAAGGGGAACGAGAGGAGCGCGGCCCTTCCTAGAAATTTGCCGTAATTGACATTCTGGACAAGAAATGCAAAAACAGCGAACCTCCTCGTTTATTCCCAGCCAATAAAATCTGAGTTTAATCCGCTCTAAAGTTTTTTTGGTACCGAGATGGTCTCCCAGGGGATGGGCGTGTGCCAACTCACAAACCTGCCGCCGGTAGGTTCGTGGGATTAGCAGCAACTTCCGCACTTTCACCCTCATGATCAGCTACTCAATATAACAGATCGTTGTTAAGTACAAAGTGAGGGCCGCGAGGCATGGGCTGATGCGTGCGTTGGCCATTGACAAACACAACTGCATTTTTAGCAAATTTCAGGGAGTCGTCATTCCATTGTTCTCTTCTGAAAGACGCCCGTGTATCCTTGAATTGAAATTGCAAGTTGGAAAGAGGGTCCGGTCTGACCTCAAGGGGTGGGGAGTCCTCCCGGCTCGTCGAGGCCCGGGCTGATGACGTGTTTATGTGCGACGGCCCAGGAACCTCCCTGTCCTCCTCGGAGTCTTCCACGGTGTGGAAACAGCTTGAGACGGGTTTGTTCCTTCTATGACTAGGCCTATAGAGTTACAAGGAGTGGATATCAGTACACCGCATTTACTGTCAGACCAGTCTCGCCCTAGGATCACAGGAAAAGGTGGGTGTGGATGGACCGCTACGGAGACCTTTTTTACCATTTCCTCATAGCTGATGACACACAGGGCGATTTTATATAAGTGCGTATCGCCATGGACACACCGGATACTGGCCTTTTTTCTCGTTCCCTGTCGCGGTAGTACATAACGGTAATCAACAACAGAGATGGCTTTATGGCCATTGATTATTACCACTCCCGTATTACCAGTAGTCAGGGGGTTTGAAAGTGCACATAACCGTCCTCCCTCCTTCCACCCGCATCCCTCTGCATTCCTGCGCAAGCGGCCCACCCCGCGCCCCGGGGATATCGGGACAAGCTTCGGGTTATATGGAAGGGACTTATATAGTGGGACGTAATCCCTACGGAGTACACTAGAGGACCGTTCTGCTCCCACAGATTGTGAGGCTGGCTGTGGTCTTATTTGAGCTATAAGCTCGTCCATGGAATGGAAGTCTCCCCAGACCAGCTGGGCAAAGTTATTGGGAAGACCTTGCAGCAAAATAAAGCAGGCTACCTGCTGCACAATTTGTCGGGTGTTTAATTCAAAATGTCTCAGCCATTGTGTCACTGTTTCCCAGAGAGCATAAGCTTGCTCCCGGGTTGATCTCTCTGGATCATATTCCCAAGACTGTAGTATTTTTACCTGCTGGTCTGGGGATAGCCCATATGTCACTAGGACCTTGGTCCCAACGGGCAGCTCAGTCCTCTCCTCTGAGAGAACATAGTAAGCCCTTTTCATTTTCCCCCCAGGGACCAGCCCACGTCGGTGGGTCTACTCCACATTCTCCCTGTGTAGGATTAGGGGCTCATTATCCCTTGGTGGGAGCGAAGCCTGCACTGTGCCACTCCGGACCGCTGAGCACGCCACCCACCCAGAAACACGGCCCCGGTACTCTTCTACCTGAGTACTTTTAAGGTTCCTTCCCGGTTTCTTCTGGGAAAGCTGCATCCTGCCGACTATGCCACTGTCAGAAGAATGAGTCAGAGACATCACAAAGGTTTGGGGCAGCTACCCGTATAATATGCTCGGCTGCAAAATTGCTTGTTTTTTTGTACAAGATGTGAATGGTTCAGAGTCCAGAACAGAACTGACTTTACTGAGGCAAGATTGCAGTTTTAAAGTCCTGGAAAGGAAATGACATCATTGTAGCAGGAACTGGGAGTGGCGTCCGCGTGGTCGGAAGTGACGTCATCCTTGGGGCCGGCAAGAGGCGGGATTTCCCGGAAAAGGTTTGCAAGGGACTGAGAGAGATAGTCAGTACACTCCGCCGCCCCCTGGCCTGGCGTAGAACTACAAGTGACTAGGCCCTTCAGCTGTTCCCCATGCGCACGTGTGTGACACAGTCTATTGTTTTATTTCCTAACCTGCTTCTGTGAGCGGGGATTACAGCAAGGCACAAAGAAGGTCGCAGTTTATGGGTCACTTTCACTCATTATTGTCTATTGTAGTGAGGCATATAGTGAATGTGGCAGGGCAAAATCCAGATGCTTGAGGTGCTAATGGAATTCCAATGGAAAAAAAAAAGTGAAATTAAACACACGCTCAATGGCGCTCACTCGCTGGGATAATGATCTTTTACAGGAGGCACTCTTCATCTCTTAATCGTTATATCAGTCAGGCCTGAAATGAGACGCCACCTTCCCTCCCTTTTAAAGTTAGTGGACCAGAAGGGGGTGGAACTTCCTTAGGTTCTTTATCCTCAAGGGGTGGGATCTCAAGGGAAAAAAGGAGACAGACCTGTTAGCAACAGTGCCTCATCTCACCTCGGGGTGGTATTACATACCTTACGTAAGCCTAGAAGGTGACCCTATACCACCCATCCCTGACAGCTAGCGGTCAGTAAATGACCAGATTGCATGCTGTGATAACTCATGAGGAAAACACAAAATGATGGAAATACCTAATAATATATTAAGGATCATATTAGGAGTAGGGTTACCCTTTGCCTTTTCAGTAGTCTCAGTCCTCCTTGGAATGCCATTATCCAGGTCCTCAGCTCTGTGTAGGAGATTTTGCTTGATTCTTCTACAGTCGTGGCCAAAACTATTGAGTTTGCTGCTTCAGTGTTTTTAGATCTTTTTGTCAGATGTTCCTATGGTATGCTGAAGTAGAATTACAAACATTTCATAAGTTTCAAAGGCTTTTATTGACAATTACATGAAGTTTATGCTCAGAGTCCATATTTGCAGTGTCGGCCCTTCTTTCTTTTTCAAGACCTCTGCAATTCACCCTGGCAGGCTGTCAAACAACTTCTGGGCCCCAATCCTGACTGATGGCAGCCCATTCTTGCATAATCAATGCTTGGAGTTTGTCAGAATTGATGGGTTTTTGTTTGCCCACCCACCTTTTGAGGATTGACCACAAGTTCTCAATGAGGAGCTTCCTGGCCATGAACTCAAAATTTTAATGTTTTGTTCCCAGAGCTACTTAGTTGTCACTTTTGCCTTATGGCCCGGTGTTCCTTCATGCTGGTAAAGGCATTGTTGGTCACCAAACTGTTCTTCGATGGTTGGGAGAAGTTGCTCTCTGAGGATATTTTGGTCCCATTCTTTATTCATGGCTGTGTTCTTAGGCAAAATTGTGAGTGAGTCCACTGCCTTGGCTAACATGAATGGTCCCAGGATGCTTTACTGTTGGCATGACAAAGGACTGATGGAAGTGCCGCTCACCTTTTCTTTTTTTTCGTACCCTAACCCGATTTCTTTTTCTTTGGTTATATTTTTGAATAAAAGTGCACTTGTTTTGTTATACTTGTACCTTTTGTGAAAGTGTTTATTTGATATTTGGACTTCAGGCTTCACAAATTATACACTTAATGTCTACATTTTGTCATTTATTACTAAAACATGAAAAACATTTCTGTTTTAATGATGTATTTACATAGATTGTTGTAGACACGGCACACACAAGAAATGCATGTATTCCAAATGACGGTGTATTATTTATCCTCTACAACTCCAGGTACTTCACTCCAAGATAAACACTGAGCATTGAGAACCTTCTTAGCAAATTGAGCTGCGGCGGTGAGCAGGGGGAATTGGGTAGCAGGCTACTTGTGCTGATTGACACATTTACAACACAAAAGTCGCTGATGGAGAGGTGCAAAGGAATTTAAGGTGGGCTGGGATTATGAGTTTTTTTGTAGGCTTTGGTAATTCTAGTGTTAACTATTGAAGTTTCTAAATATTTTGTTCAAGAAATTATACAGGGTGGCATAGGGAAACAGGAAATTTTGGAACTAGGTGATGGCGACCCTGGAACGTTAGGAGTTGTATGGGACTGTAGGCTTCAGTAATTCTAGTGTTAACTCAAATACATAGAAAAACTATACAAAGTAATATAGATATTCAAATAGCATTATTAAGCTTATTTAGGATCTGCGTAATTTGAGGATAGAAGCTGCAGAGATGCCACGACAGACCTGCACCTCCTCTGTGACGGGTGGGAGGAGTCAGCTGCATTCGCTCCAGCTCTGTTTTCCTCTTTGGCGATAAATAGATCTTTCAATGTTGGGAGACAACAGCCAATGTTTTTCTCAGCTGAGCAAATCGGCGGCTGCAAACAACTCTTAGAAATAAGAGAGGAGGCAGAAGGAAACCAAACAGTGATGGAGGAGGTCACAATACTCTCAATGATGGCTAAGTAAAAATTTAACAGTACACACCTTGATATGCCAAGCAGGATCATCATAAGGCTCAAATCATTGGCACCTCATCTGAAATATCTGATTCTAATCTGTTGGATTGGAAGTAGTGACTTTTGCAGTGTGTTCATTTAGATGATGAGATTAGATACACCATGTCAATCTGATGTACCACCTTTATCTGTAGGTACTGTTTGTATGAAGATCTACTGTTTACCTGTTCAAATATCTTGAAAAAGTCAACGATTTCCATGGGGTGTCCTTACTTCTTCAAATGACTGTGTATTATCGTGGTATTTCCCTCTACTTACCCTTTACCTATTTTCTTCAAGGGTAAGTGTACTCATCAAGTTCGTTGCCAGGTTGATCTATTAGTGCACCTTAAGATTAACACACACATGCATAGCTATACGCATTCACAAAGAAACTCAACAGTGCCCTATGAATGCCACACACACAGCTGGTTAATCTCTAGCACTTTAAACCACACAAGTGCCTTATGAATAACACAACTCGTAGATAGATAGATAGATAGATAGATAGATAGATAGATAGATAGATAGATAGATAGATAGATAGATAGATAGATAGATAGATAGATAGATACTTTATTAATCCCAAGAGGAAATTCACATACTCCAGCAGCAGCATACTGATAAAGAACAATATTAAATTAACTCTATTATTGTATTAACTGTATATAAACTCGTCACTCTCTCAGCACTTTAAGAGACTTACTTATTATCGGCACGAACAACATACAATGTTTTTTAGATATATTATTTTTGGTCTCCAAGAATACATTTAAAACATACAAAAGCTCAGCATTCAGGACTATAGGCCATTTATCAGCCAAGAATGCCTTACTTAACACCCTGTTCCCTACTATTGGGTGGAGCTCTCACCCTCAGCCCTTAATAAACCTCGCAGCACGGAGCGTATGGCAAACCTCCGACTGCACCAGATGCTCAAAGAAATGTACCTTATTACTTCAACCACTCTAAACATGAAGACAAAGCATAGAAAGCTAAAATGAGCTTTGTATTTAATACAGGGATAATAATACAAGTGGAACAAAGAATAATAGAAAATAGGACTGATAGTAAAGTCTGGATATATATTTAGTCTTTAGAAACAGCTTACGAAAAAGTAGAGATGACAAGGATGAATGTTGCAGGTGGCTTGTGATCTTAGCACTTGTAGTTGTTCATGAGATGCTTTTCTGACGATCAGATGGAAACGGCCGCACGTTGCCACCACGTCTCTCTGTTCACTTCTTCTAACATCGTTGTTCCTTCTTCTGATGTCGCTCTTCAGATGAGGCATTTTTATTATAAAATTCTACCCGGGGGGTGTTTTGCAAGATGTGATTGTTAGATATTCCAATTGGCTGGCTGTCAATAACGATGGACGAATTCACTAATCCATTTTCCCAAACAATAAAACCTTTTGATGTTGTTTAGTACCTACTAGCATATCTTCCTTTCCCAGGCTATAAACCCATTTAGCAACTTGTTGTCCCAGATGCCGAGGTTTTAAAGTAATCAATAGCGTGAGGCATCTCCTGAATTGCTGGTCACTGCTAACAAATCGAACTGTGGTTTAGCAAAACAGATTGTCTATGATCTTAGCTGTCCATGCAAGTATTAAATTCATCTGTTGTTTTGTCTTGAACAAAATATAGTGAAAATATAGTCCAAAATTTACATATTTTGTACACAACAACAGACTGTATTTATTCTTGATAATGTGTGCCATTGAGGAGAGAATGTTGGCTTCTTCCATTTAAGAGTTATAAAGGCAACTGAGCTCGGAAACCTTCAATGCTGCAGACATGTTTTTCTAGCTTTCTCCAGATCTGTACATCAACACAACCCTGCCTCTAAGATCTTCAGGCATTTCTTTCGACTTCATGGCTTGTTTTTTTGTTGAAATGTGGGACGATCTATAGACAGGTGTGTGACTTTTCAGATCAGTCCGATCAACTGAATTGACCACTGGCGGACTGCTAATAAAGAGTTATCACTGAACCAAAACTTTTGAGAACCACTGATTCTAGAGCCATCGATCGAGAGGGGTACTTATAGAGAGAAAAGGAAAAGTCATCTGTAGTCGTATATCTTAGGCTGTGAACCGGAGAGCAGAAAATAAATAAGCAATACAACTCCCTCAATGCTGAAAAGAAGCTAAACACACAGGTAGGTAGGTAGTGTCATCATTGTTTACAGCTATCATCATTTTCTTAACAATTTATCTCAGGGGCAAGCTCCTCGTCTGATAACGTTTATCACAAAACCCATATTCAACGATAAAAATGGTGCGCCACTGCATCGCACTTGCCTTATGTTCCTGAGGCGGGCAGAATATTCTTCTCCTTCTGAATCCTCAAGCGGTAATGTAATGCTTATAGCTACATGGCTTACCTTGAGATGGCTTACTCGTGGCTTGAACTCATCTCTGCTGAGCGAATGTGTGAGCAGGATTTAAGGAAATTCCATCAGTGTGTAATTTGCTTGTGTTATTTCTGCTTCAAACAAATTCCGCAAGAAAAGAAAGCAAAGCTAAACATGAAAATAAGGCCGAGCATTTGATAGGAAAAGTGTTTACACCACGGAATAAGTCAATTTCAGAGAAATGCTATATCCAATATAACTTTTGTGCAGCATCCGTGAATAAGAGATTACCCAACTCACGCACAGACTCTGTCAGCTGCTGCGCTTTAGTAGCCCGACATGTTATTTATGTCAAAGTATTCATAAGAGTGTAGGGTCACAGATTAGAAATCAAATACAGTGGCCCCCGCCTGTCGACCAATCAATTTAAGGTCTCTTACATAAAGTCCACCAGGCAAATAAATAATCCTGGTGTCAGTTTTCTGGCGTCATCATCAAGTTATTACTACAGTGTGTTTGAATGATTTATTTATCTATTACATTTACTTTCTCTTCTTTTTTATTTATTTATTTGCTTATTTTTTTCCACCTCGAATCCTCCTTAACTTACAGGCATACTAAAAGGGGACGCAGCTTTATTTGAAAAGAAGAGGAAGTTGAAGCAATAGATCAAAGCAACAAAATATGAGTAAAAGTATTCAGAGCCCTTCACGTTTTTCACATTTTGCTATTGTAGGTGGCACCCGGGATGGATGGGCATCCCAGCAAGGAGTCGGGAAGATCTCTTACCCGGATGGGATGCCACAAGTGAAGAGGAAGGCATCCCAGCCAAGAGAGGGAAAGATGTCACACCTGGATAAGGCTGCCCTAATGGATGGATGGACATCCCGGATAAAGGAGAAGATCCCTTACCCGGGCAGGAATCCCCAGATAATTGGACAGGCATTTTGACCTGATATGTGCATAATACCTTCCCTGGTCAGGATAAAAGAAGGCAGGGAAGGACTGTCTATGAGGGATGTTTATTTTACCCCCGGCGCAAGACGAAAGCAGCCTTCCATATTAGTGCCCATTCGGGAACTAGCGGGGAATGCTGGGAGTTGTAGTTCGGCAGCACAGTCCTGCAGGGAACAGAATGTGCTGCAGGGAGACACACTCCCTACTATACTGGACTTCCGTATGACCCAGAAATACTTCTAACGGGCAGTAGCCCTGGCACCAGAAGTACTCTCAGGTCTTCAATAAAAGGGACCGCACGGCCTTGTCCAGGTGAGTCAAAGCTGGGAGGAAGGAAGAAAACACTCAACTGGAGGAAGGCTCATTAAAATTAAGGGAACTCTAAAATAACACATCAAATCTCAATGAACAAAATTTTCAAGTGGAACATCTTAACTGAGTAATACTGTGTAATTCATTGAGAACAAAATGATGTAACAACGACCAATGAAAACCTGACCTATCAAGGGTTGATTCAACATCACATATAAGATCAAAATCAAAACTTGAAATACCAGGCTGATCCAACTTGAGTGAATTTCATCCTGGCAACTCCTAATGTGACTCAGTAGTGTGTGTGGCCCCCACGTCCTTGTATGCCCTCCCGACAACATGTGGCCATGCTCCTGATGAGATGGCGGATGATGTCCTGAGTGTTCTCCTCCCAGACCTGAATCAGGACATCAGTGAGCTCTTGGGCAGTCTGCGGCGCTAATTGGTGGCATCAAATGCACTGATACATAATGTCCCAGGGTTTCTCAGTTGGATTCAGGTCTGGAGAATGTATGGGCCAATCAAATGGCATCAATACCTTCGTCATCCAGAAACCGCCACACACTCTGGCTACATGAGGCCAAGCATTGTCCTGCACCAGGAGGAACCCAGGGCCCACTACACCATCATAAGGTCTGACAATAGATCTGAGGATTTTATCCTGGTACTTAACACCAATCAGGGTACCATTGTCTATCAGATGGAGATCTGTGTGACCCTGTGCGACTGAACCACTGCCAAACCAGTCATGTTGGATGATGCTGCAGGCTGCATAACATTCACCACAGCGTCTCCACACTCTTTCACGTTTGTCACATGTGCTCAGTGTGAAGCTGCTGTCATCTGTGAAGAGAACAGGGTGCCAATGATGGAGCTGCCAATTGTGGTATTCTCTGGCAAATGCCAATTGAACTGCATGGTGATGGGCTGTGAGTACAGGTCCCACTAGAGGGACCTCATGCTGTCCTCATGGAGTCTGTTTGTGACTGTTTGGTCAGAAACATGCACACCAGTAGCCAGCTAGAGGTCATTCTGTAGGGCTCTGGCTGTGCTCCTCCTGTTCCTCCTCACACAAAGGAGAAGATACCAGACCTGCTGCTGGGTTGATGCCCCTTTACAGCCAAGTCTAGCTCTCCTCGTGTAATAGCCCATCTCCTGGTATCTCCTTCATGTTCTTGAGGACTCTGCTGGGAGACACATTAAACCTTCTCGTGACAACAGATATGGATGTGCCATCCTAGAGGACCTGGACCACCTGTGTAACATAAATGGGCTGCAGGTACCGCCTCATGCTACCAGTAGTTACAAGGACACTAGCAAAATGCCAAACTAGAGAAGAATCGGTCAGGAAGGATAAAGAGAAAGAAACTGTCTGTGGCCACCATTACCTTTTTTGGGGGTGTCTTGCTGTGTCCTCTCCAGGTCACCAGTTATCACTTTCATTTGCACCAAAGCAGGTGAAGTTACAATGGCTTGTGCTTCGTAACTGGACAGATTGACATCCTTGAAGCTTCACTGACTTAGTGTTAGACTGGGATGATTAAGTGTACCCTTAATTTTTTTGAGAAGTGTACTTGTCTATCTATTGTCACACATGTGTGCATGGGAGGCAGCTAAAGGTCTCAAATTATGTTAATTCTACACCAGACCAGGGGATGACAGGGTGCACTGATCCTTCCTCTTTTTCATCAGCAGACCAACCACGGGAAATTTCGATTGGATTCAATGACGTCACTTCCGATTTTGGCCCCACAAGGATGTCACTTCCAGTTCCTGCCCCGATTACATCACTTCCCCTGCCTGACTTTAAAGCCACCATGTTTGCCTGTCTATTTGTTCTTGTTTTGGACTGCAGTCTGTACAATATTGAACCATAACCTTCATTTTTCGGCAACCAATTTCAAGTATACTGGCGGCTGCCTCCAAATCTTTTCCTGTGTCCTTTTGAGTTCTTTCACACCATAGTATAGTAGAGTAGCCTGCTACTATAAGAGATGCCCCTTCAGTCTCAGCTTTCAAATCCTGGCTGAAGACTCACTACTTCAGTTTAGCACACCCTGACTAGAGCTGCTGATTAACTGTAGAGACTGCATCTCTGTTGTTAGTCATTAGCACTAAAACATAAGTAACATGATAGTTAGAATTGGATACTAACCCTCACCTATTCTGTTCCTCTTCTTGGTACTCAAATGTGGCACTTGGTGCCACTGCCCACCTGCCAAGTTGTTCTGCCTGCCTAAGGTAAAGTCATCTCTGATGGAGGAGCACTGGAGTCGTTGGGTAGAGGGGTCCTTTCATCGGATTGGCTGGTCCAGTGCTGTTTCAGACTGTGGAATGGCCAATTGGGGGAGGCAGCTTGATAGCCGAGGTCTCCAGGACTCTGAACAAATCCAAATCATAGTATGTAATATTATCTACTGTTACATTCTGCTCCGTACTTGTAATATTTTAATTTTTATACTGTATTGAGGATTACTTGTGTTCTGTTCTGTGTATTGTATTGTATTGACCCCCTTCTTTTTGACACCCACTGCACGCCCAACCTACCTGGAAAGGGGTTTCTCATTGAACTGCCTTGCCCAAGGTTTCTTCCATTCTTTTTGGAGTTTTTCCTTGTCTTCTTAGAGAGTCAAGGCTGGGGGGCTGTCAAGAGGCAGGGCCTGTTAAAGCCCATTTCGGCACTTCTTGTGTGATTTTGGGCTATACAAAAATATATTGTATTGTATTGTATTATATTAAGATATCAGTATTTTTGCTGTTTCTGAAGCCATGTTCTCTCACGAACATATGTTCACTGCTACCTGCGTGTGTGTGGAGTGTGATGTTACTGAAGCGATGGTTCAGATGGCCAGTCCTGGTGTCTCTTCTCTGTCCGAGATTGTGGATAAATCTCTTGACTAGCCATTTTCCTTTGAAAGACACTCTTCTTCGCTATTGATATTTTTCTCCGTTCTGTTGACTATGATTTTTTTTTATTAAGATACTGGTTTCATCCACATTGTTTCATCTAATCCTCTGATTACAAGTTTAGCTTTGTTTTCTATAAAGTTTCTATTCCTGATCCATCCCATCCCTTGGCTATTCACCAAACTTTAGCACAACCACACAAATGCCGTGCTCCCCTGTAAGCCACTGACTCTGCATGTTGGCATTGGCTGCCTCACCCTTTATTTCTGGAAACACTCAAGATGGCAAGCAGAAAACTGGCAGTCAATATCCCGAATAAACACAATCGTTTGGATCTCTGGGCTGCTGTCTGTGCTTATATATAAAGAATATGTCATTTATTAAAAAAAAAAGTCAGTGGCACAGCTGTGCTTTCCAGCAGGTCATCAGAATTTTATAAAATGAATGTCAACCTCGTTTATGCATTTCAGCCAAGTGTTAGTGCTTTAACAGCTCAAGTTGGCCATTTTCGTCAATCACCCCTTTCTCCTTGGTGTACCGTTAAAAACAGCAGAGCGTTGCATTCTTTTTTTTTTTTTTATGGCTACACTTAAAACGTATTGACAAACGACATCATTTAATTCTGCAGCAGTTCTTAGTGTCCCTCCATGGCAATAGAGAATGGCCGGACTTTGCACTGGCGCCCTGTACGATTTCACTGAGCTGATAATTCCAGGGCTGTTTGGAGTAAGCAGTTTTTAATGCTGAAAGAGACAGAATGAGGGAGATGAGGATGGATGTACAGTACAAAGGTATGAAAGAAGAGAAAATCTACTCTCTGGCTTGCCGGTGATAATCTCACTGCCAGGCATCAGTTAAAAATGCAACGGTGGATAATAATATTTACAGCACATCCATTTATTGATAACACATTTTCTTTTATTTAGTAGGTAGCACAAACTGGTAATGGCTATGGGTCTGTCATTAAAGCTGCAAAAGGATTCGGGTTAACATCTTAAAGAAGGGTAGTCTGCTAAATCCTGAGCACAACACAGCATTCTCCTCTTTCATTCCTATTTCAGCCACTGACATTCCAAACTGTTCTCTAGTATTCACATTACTTGTCTACTTGACCGCACCACCTCACATCTCCTCCAGGCTACCGCTCCCTCCGGAATACAAAACATCATTCTCCTCTTTCATTCCTATTACAACCACTGACATTCCAACCTCTTCTCTAGTATTCACATTACTTGTCTATTTGACTCCCATCCCCTCACATCTCCTCCAGGTTATCTCTCGTTCCCTCCTGAATACACCACAGGATTTTCCCTTAATCTCCTATTTCAACCACTGACATTACAAACTTTTTTCTAGTCATCACACTTCCTGTCCATTTGACCCCCCCCCCAACATCTCCCCCAGGCTATCTATTGCTCCCTCCAGAATACAAAACATCATTCTCCTCTTTCATTCCTATTTCCACCACTGACATTCCAAACTGTTCTCTAGTATTCACATTACTTGTCTGCTTGACCTCAACACCTCACATCTCCTCCAGGCTACCGCTCCCTCCGGAATACAAAACAGCATTTTCCTCTTTCATTCCTATTTCCACCACTGACATTCCAATCTCTTCTCTAGCTGTCGTGCTGCCTGTTCACTTGACTCCTTCCCCCTCACATCTCCTCCAGGCTATCTCTCGCTCCCTCTGGAATATAAAACATCATTCTTCTCTTTCTTTCCTATTACAACCACTGACATTCCAACCTCTTCTCTAGTATTCACATTACTTGTCTATTTGACTTGCATCCCCTCACATCTGCTCCAGGCTATCTCTTGCTCCCCGCTGAATAAACCACAGCAATCTCCTCTTTCATTCCTATTTCCACCACTGACATTCCAATCTCTTATCTAGCCATCACACTTCCTGTCCACTTGACCTCCATCTCCTCATATCTGCTCCAGGTTATCTCTCGCTCCCTCCTGAATACACCACAGCATTTTCCTCTTTCATTCCTATTTCAACCACTGACATTCCAAACTGTTCTCTAGTATTCTCACTAACCTGTCCACTTGACTCCTTCCCCTCACATCTCCCCCAGGCTATCTATTGCTCCCTCCAGAATACAAAACATCATTCTCCTCTTTCATTCCTATCTCCACCACTGACATTCCAAACTGTTCTCTAGTATTCACATTACTTGTCTACTTGACCCCACCACCTCACATCTCCTCCAGGCTACCGCTTCCTCCGGAATACAAAACAGCATTCTCCTCTTTCATTCTTATTTCAACCACTGACAATTCAAACTGTTCTCTAGTATTCTCACTAACTTGTCCACTTGAATCCTCCCCCATCACATCTCCTCCAGTCTACCTATTGCTCCCTCCAGAATACAAAACATCATTCTTCTTTTTCTTTCCTATTTCAACCACTGACCTCCCACCCTCTTCTCTAGCCGTCACACTACCTGTCCACTTGACCCCCATCCCCTCACATCTCCTCCAGGCTATCTCTCGCTCCCTCCTGAATACACCCCAGCATTCTCCTCTTTCATTCCTATTTCAACCACTGACATTCCAAACTGTTCTCTAGTATTCTCACTAACTTGTCCACTTGACTCCTTCCCCCTCACATCTCCTCCAGGCTATCTCTCGTTCCCTCTGGAATACAAAACATCATTCTCCTCTTTCTTTCCTATTTTAAGCACTGACATCCCACCCTCTTCTCTAGCCGTCACACTACCTGTCCACTTGACCCCCATCCCCTCACATCTCCTCCAGGCTATCTCTCGCTCCCCCCTGAATACACCACAGCATTCTCCTCTTTCATTCCTATTTCCACCACTGACATTCCAATCTCTTATCTAGCCATCACACTTCCTGTCCACTTGACCCCCATCTCCTCATATCTGCTCCAGGTTATCTCTCGCTCCCTCCTGAATACACCACAGCATTTTCCTCTTTTATTCCTATTTCAACCACTGACATTCCAAACTGTTCCCTAGTATTCTCACTAACCTGTCCACTTGACTCCTTCCCCTCACATCTCCCCCAGGCTATCTATTGCTCCCTCCAGAATACAAAACATCATTCTCCTTTTTCATTCCTATTTCCACCACTGACATTCCAAACTGTTCTCTAGTATTCACATTACTTGTCTACTTGACCCCACCACCTCACATCTCCTCCAGGCTACTGCTCCCTCCGGAATACAAAACAGCATTCTCCTCTTTCATTCCTATTTCCACCACTGACATTCCAATCTCTTCTCTAGCTGTCGTGCTGCCTGTTCACTTGACTTCTTCCCCCTCATATCTCCTCCAAGCTATCTACTGCTCCATCCTGAATACACCACAAAATGCTCCTCTGTCTCTCCTATTTCCACCACTGGCATTCTGGCCTCTTCTCTAGTCGTCACACTAACTTGGCCACTTGACCCCACCACCTCACATTTCCTCCAGACTATCTCTCACACACTCATTTCTGTAGTTACACACATCATCAACACTTCACTCAGTACTGGCAATTTTCCTACATTGTTCCGACAGGCCCCTAATAACTCCTTACTTCAAAATGCCCATACACCACCCACCACAGGTAGGTAATTGCAGACCAGTCATTCTCTTTCGTTTCTTTCTAAAACACTTGAATATGTGGTCTCAAACCCAGTCTCTTCCTTTCTTTCTACAGAAAAGATTGCTTGGTCCTAATCAGTCAGCCTTCAAGAGGGGATATTCCACAGAGACTGCTCTATTTACCACTATAGACATTGTCAAACATGTGTGTATTGAGGACATCTTAAAGGCTCTGGTGGTCGTAATTTCTCGCCAATCTGTAGGGTGGCGCTGTATACTAATGCCTCTGAATATTTTGATGATAATGACAGTAATCGAGATAGTGACAACCAATTGGATGATGTGGAACCTGTAGACCTAATAGCTGCCCCAAATACATTCTTTTTGACAAGGTGTCCAACCTGTCACGACTCTCAAGACATTCTGCCACTCTCTGAGCAGAAAGTCACCAAATGTATTGTGTGCAACAAGCGTAGACGATGTAGACGTGTTACATTTATGGCACATGTGCTTCTAAGCCTGCACTCTGCATGGTGCCATGTTTCTAGGACTCTCATTCAGATGAAGACTTGTTGCTGGTCAAAACAAAATAATTAAGAGTTTCCTTACATTTTTAACAGAGTTACTGTTGATAATAAAATTGTTACTATTGTTCCTTACATTTTATACAAGTTTTGACAGAGTTCATTATTTATCACATATACATAGAACTACGAGGTGTGATCAAAAAATATGGTGAATGTTTAAATAAAAAAATAAATTACAGTAAAAGACACATTGCCATCAATCCTCCTCAAAATACTCCCCTCGCTTCGAACGCGCTTGATGTCCTGCAAATCAATCAAGATCCAACATCAAGGTGATGATGATGGTGTTTTTTGATCTTGATGGAATTGGACAAGCTGAGTTTGTACCGAGGAACACTAAAGTGAATTCTAAATATTCACTAAATATTATTTTGCCTGCCCAAGGTAAAGTCATCCCTGATGGAGGATCGCAGGAATCATGGGAAGGAGGGGTCCTTTCATCAGATTGGCTGGCCCAGCGCTGTTTCAGACATGGAATGGCCAAATGGGGGAGGCAGCTTAATGGATGACGTCTCCAGGACTCTAAATATATCCAGACCTTCTTATGTGATATCATTTACTGTTAAATTCTGCTCCGTACTTCTAAAATTTTTATTTTTATACTGTATTGAGGATTTGTTCTGTTCTGTGTATTGTATTGTATTGTATTGACCCCCTTCTTTTTGACACCCACTGCACACCCAAACTACCTGGAAAGGGGTCTCTCTTTGAACTGCCTTTCCCAAGGTTTCTTCCATTTTTCCCTACAAGGTTTTTTGGGAGTTTTTCCTTGTCTTCTTAGAGAGTCAAGGCTGAGGGGCTGTCAAGAGGCAAGGCTTGTTAAAGCCCATTACGGCACTTCTTGTGTGATTTTGGGCTAATCAAAAATAAATTGTACTAGCCAACCCACGGCGTAGCATACGCCGCATAATTATGTATTGATGGGTGAACACCTCCTGAAAGACACAGTTGTCCAAATGGGTTTGGTTTTGACGATACGACTGTAGGTGAATGAAAAGATGGAACTCTGGAGAGGGCAACATACAATACAGCGTTTTACATGCTGCATACAGCGATTCACATCGAAGCATAGACACCGCTAAGACCATGGGATACCCCTCGCAAACTGTTTTACACGCTGCATATAGCGATTCACATCCACGACAAATATGATTCTTCTTAGATGGTGCTGTCACGTCCACCCTCGCTCTTGAAGCATACGCACTGCCTGGTCATGTGCCCGCTCGCAAGAGCAACTAACAGAGACCCGCCCACCAACTGTAAGACCATGGAATACCCCTCACAAACTGTTTTACACGCCTCATACAGCGATTCACATCCGCTACAAACAAATTGTTTTACATGCTGCATAAAGCGATTCACATCCACGACAAACATGCTTCTTCTTATGGGGTGTGTTTGAGGATACGACTGTAAGGGAACTCTGGAGAGAGCAACATACAATTGTCCGTGAGTGAGAACTGGAGGACCGCTGCTGCGCACCCACCTCCCAGAGCGAGGGATGGGGCTGGACGGAGGGCGGAACTGGGTGTGAGGGGAAGGACGCCCGGTGAGGATGATGTATTGATGGGTGAACAGTCATCTCTTAGATAGATAGATAGATAGATAGATAGATAGATAGATAGATAGATAGATAGATAGATAGATAGATAGATAGATAGATAGATAGATAGATAGATAGATAGATAGATAGATAGATACTTTATTAATCCCAAGGGGAAATTCACATACTTAGTCATCGTTCAGTGCGCACTGCCTGCTCATGTGCCCACCCCCAACTCCTCACCTGAATTGCTGTCATCTGTGTACAGTCCACATGCACTTGTGAGTCACGTTGACTGTTCATTGTTCTTTTTGTCCGGGCCGGGTGAGGTTTCCCGTGTTGAGTCTAATTAGGCCAAAGGCTCCACACCTGGTGGTGCCCTTCCGTCAATTCCTTTAAGTTTCGGCCTTGCAACCATACTCCCCCCGGAACCCAAAGACTTTGGTTGCCTGGCGGATCATGGGAATAACGCCGCCTGATCACCAGTCGGCATCGTTTATGGTCGGAAGTACGACGGTATGTGATCATCTTCGAACCTCCGACTTTCATTCTTGATTAATGAAAACATTCTTGGCAAATGCTTTCGCCATCGCGCAAGTTGTTGGTGGACGGGGCTCTGTCATGCGTGTGCCATGGAGATGGAAGCGACTTTTGCGGTGTTTGTTGTCAGGAGAGTGAGGGTGGATGCGGGCCGGGGAATAAGGAGTATTGTGTAGACAAACGTTTTCCGTGTTCCTGCAGGACCATCTAAGAAGGAGCATGTTTGTCGCAGATGCAAATCGCTGCATGTAGCGTGTAAAACAGTTTGCGATGGCGGACGCGGTCGAGCGTCGTAACCAAAACGTCAACGTGGCTCAGAGGTGCATGTGGACTGTAGCAGAGACAAATGCGAATGACGTCGTGTTTTGTGAGTTGTCGCGTCCGAGTTGGTGGGCTTGGCTCTGTGAGTTGTCGTACTATCCCATATGGTGGGTGTGGCTCTGTCTTGCGTGCTCCATGGGTGTCTTGCTTGCGCTGGCGGCTGCTTAGTGAATTATATATATAGATTGCATTGTATTGTATTTAGTCTTTCACTCCATCTTCTATTATTAAGAGTATAGATGAAAATTTAAATAAAAAATTAACAGCTAATTAAAAAAAAAATAGAAAAGGGTAGAGATGAACCTAAGTCTCTTTGACTACAGTTGTGGCCAAAAGTTTTGAGAATGACCCAAGTGTTGGTGTTCACAAAGTTTGCTGCTTCAGCATTTTTAGATCTTTTTGCCAAATGTTTCTCTGGTATACTGAAGTAGAATTACAAGCAGTTCAGAAGTTTCAAATGGACAATGACATGAAGTTTATGCACAGAGTCAATATTTGCAGTTTCGGCCCTTCTTTCTTTTTCAAGACCTCTGCCATTCGCCCTGGCATGCTGTCAATCAACTTCTGGGCCCAATCCGGACTGATGGCAGCCCATTCTTGCATAATCAATGGTTGGAGTTTGTCAGAATTGGTGGGTTTTTGTTTGTCCACCCGCCTCTTGAGGATTGACCACAAGTTCTCAATGAGGAGTTTCCTGGCCTTGGACCCCAAATGTCGATGGTTTGTCCCCCAAGCCACTTAGTTGTCACTTTTGCCTTATGGCCCGGTGCTCCATCATGCTGGATTGTTCATTGTTAGTCACCAAACTTTTGTTGGATGGTTGGAAGAAGTTGCTCTCGGACGATGTTTTGCTCCCATTCTTTATTAAATAGCTCGGCATTGGGGCACCACCAGTGCAGAGCTTGCTCAGGAATGGCAGCAGGCAGGTGTGAATGAGGCACAGACTTTTGGAGGATGGTCTGGTGGGTGTCAAGAAGGGCAGCAAAGAAGCCAAGAAAAACATCAAGAACAGACTGATATTCTGGGTTTGGACTGCTGAGGACTGTTGGGGGAAAGTCATCTTCTCTGATGAATCCCCTTTCTGATTGTTTGGGGCATCTGGAAAAAAGTAAAGGTGAGTGGCGCTACCATCAGTCCTGTGTCATGCCAACAGTAAAGCATCCTGAGACCATTCATGTCAGCCAATTGCAGTGGGCTCAGTGATAATTTGGCCTAAGAACACAGCCATGAATAAAGAATGGGACCAAAGCCTCTTCCGAGAGCAACTTCTCCCAACCATCCAAGAACAGTTTGGTGACCCACAATGCCTTTTGCAGCATGATGGAGCACCAGGCCATAAGGCAAAAGTGAGAACTAAGTGGCTCAGGGAACAAAACATCGATATTTGTGGTCCATGGCCAGAAAACTCCCCAGACTTTAATCCCATTGAGAACTTGTGGTCAGTCCTCAAGAGGCGGGTGGGCAAACAAAAACCCATCAATTGTGACAAATTCCAACCATTGATTATGCAAGAATGGGCTGCCATCAGTCAGGATTGGGCCCAAAAGTTGACTGACAGCATGCCAGGGCGAATGGCAGAGGTCTTGAAAAAGAAAGAAGGGCCGACACTGCAATGATTGACTCTGTTCATAAACTTCATGTCATTGTTCATTCGAAACTTCTGAACTGCTTGTAATTCTAATTCAGTATACCAGAGAAACATCTGGCAAAATGATTTAAAAACGCTGAAGCCTGTCAGGGCAAATTGCAGAGTTCTTGAAAAAGAAAGACGGGCCAACACTGCAATTATTGACTTTTTGTATAAACTTCATGTAATTGTCAATAAAAGCCTTTGAAACTTGTGAAATGTTTGAAAATCTATTTCAGTATACCAGAGAAACATCTGACAAAAAGATTTAAAAACACTGAAACAGCAAACTTTGGGATAATTGAGACTTGGGTCATTCTCAAAACTTTTAGCTACAACTGTAATTTGAATTTGTTAAGCATTAGAAGGCCACTTGAGAATAATACGCTCTTCTGTCATTCTTGCTGATCAGAATGCTTTTCCTTTCATGGCTCTTTAACAGCGGTGATGAATAGCACATTAATGAACAGATCTCTGCATACGAAGGTGACAAGACTACTTTTAAAGATACGCTGGCTTACCTGCCGACTCTGACCAGGGAGAGCTCAGGGTACAGACATAATGGAGCTGACTCCAGGAGTTTGTGTTCTCTTCTTATGACTACTGCACTTCAGTCTTCTTTTAAGAAGTCAACCTTGTAGAACTTGACTTTCCCTAACGACAAAATCAAACCTGGTTGTCCATTTTTGCAGAGTCAGAGGCTCCTCAGTCTGCTTAGTCCAATCTTTTATTGAACACTGTCGGCGTAGATTTAAGGTCGGCTTCAATTAGGCCACTTAATGATCCCCACAGTCACGTTTAATCAACTCCAGAGTTTATGGCACACACAAGCTTACAATTAGGAGTCAAATGATCTGACCCCAGTGCTCACAATTTATCGATACAGTGAACACAGTAGGAACTAGACAGATTGACTTTATTTTGCTTTCTGTGATATTTATGTTGCCTCAAGTTATTGATGTTAATTCATCATTTTTTTTTTAATCACAATGTTTGTCATTGTTATAAGTATTGTACCTGACAGTTACCAAAGTAAATGTCTCTATTAATTACTAAAGAAAATCAACCGCTCTCCTACTTCTCATTCTAAAAAGAGTCAGTTTTACCAGTTTCGATCAACATCAAGCATTCAGTCACACCCCTTTACCGTTTACAATTTACATAAACCACACCCAGTTCAAACCCATAAGTCCAGAGTACCACCCTAATCTGCATTGACAGCCACATCCCTTTTATCATTTACATAAGCCACACCCAGTGCCCACCCATTACTGGAGTCATTTTAAGATACTATTGTCTTAGTCAGTTTTAAGAGCCATGCCAATGTTACAAGTTACAACTGAGATCATCATGCCTAGTGGGAGCTGGGTGGTCTCGTGGCCTGGCACCCCTTGTGAGAACCTGAATCCGAACACCACCAGACAAACACCACTTCTTTATAAAAAGCACACGTTTATTCATTAAACACAGTCCCGCACAGCACACAGTGCTCCCAACACTAACCACCCTGCACACGGGCCTTTCTCTCCCAGTCCGTGGGCCGCCTTTCCTCTCTTTACGGGAGCTTCGTCCTGCTCCCTCTCCCGACTCCGGCTCCCTGATTGTAGGGAGGCGGCCCCTTTTATCTCCACCCGGATGTGCTCCAGGTGCTTGATGATGTTCTTCCGGCAGCACTTCCTGGTGTGGCGGAAGTGCTGCCCTTGCACCCGGAAGCACTCCGGGCATCGCAGGAAGGATCTTTCTCCACCTTCCCAGGTGTGGCGGAAGTGCATGTTCCCCGGGGTTGACGAGACTCGGGGCGCCCCCTGGCGGTGGCCACGGGCCCCAATGGGCTTGAGGATCCTTGCTCCTTTCCAATGGTCCCCTCCACATCCAGGGCAGTTGCCCCCTCGTGGCCTGGGGGACGTATAAGCCACCTCCCGGTCCTTCCAAGTGTCCTGGCTGGGTCTGTCCCCCAGCCTCCTGTGACACCCTGCAGATTTTGTTTTTTCTGTCCTTGGCCATCGGACCTCACTTTTATTCTATGTTAATTAGTATTGCCTAATTTTATTTTTATATTTGTCTTTTTTCTCTTTCTTCATCCTGTAAAGCTACATCATTTGTATGAAAACATGCTATAGAAATAAATATCATTGTTGGTGTTTACATGAGCCACATCCAGTTTAAACCCATAACCCCAGAGTACCTTAAGATTTAATCATCCCAATCTGCACTGAGAGCCAAGTTCATTTTATCATTTACATAAACCACACTCAGTGCCCACCCAATAACCAGAGCCATTTTAAGATGCTATTGCCCTAGTCAGCTTTAACAGCCACGCCAGTTTTACAAATGCTACACTCAGTGCCCGCCCATAACCTTTTAAGATGTGTGGCAGACGGCCAGGACCCATGCCCGGATGGGACGCCCCTTTGACACTGGATGTACATTACATCCCCTGGAACACTTGGTGGCAGCCCCCCTGGGTAGAATTGGGGCCACAATTGTGTTACTCCAGAGCCCATCCATGTTGGGCTCCGTGGTCACCGACAAGGGGCAGCTGCCGGGCTTCCTGAGCCCATGTGGGCGGTTCTTCCGACACACCCGGAAGTGCAGCCGGAAATCTGTCATCAAACACCTGGAGCACTTCCGGGTGGACTATAAAGGGAGCCAGCAGCCACCACTCTGGAGCGAGAGTCGGGAGGAGGAAGAGGAGAAGAACAATGCTTGCTGGGAGGAGTGGAGGCAAAGGAAGAGTTTCTTTTCTGTGGGCGCTTTATTTTGTTTGGTGTGCTTTTGGGACTGTGTACTGCCTGTGGGACACGGGGAAGACGTGTCCCACAGGTGAAGAATAATACATCTTTTTGTTTAGTTTTCTCGTGCCTCCATTGTCAGTCTGTGTCGGGTCGGGCGCCTATATAGCGCCTTGTTATAGTGCTATTGCCCTAGTTAGCATTAACAGCCATGCCAGCTTTACAATTCACATACACCATCCTCAGTGCACACCCATAATCTCAGTATCCATTTAAGATATTTTTGTCCTTGCCAGCATTAACAGCCACGCCAGTTTTAAAATTTACATAAGTCACACCCAGTTCCCACCTATAACTGGAGTCATTTTGAAATGCTTTTTGCCCTTGTCAGCTTTAAGAGCTATGCCAGTTTTACAAATGGTACACTCAGTGCCCACCCATAACTTCAGTATCCTATTAAGATGATATTGCTCTAGTTAGCATTAACAACCGTGCCAGTTTTACAATTCACATACACCATCCTCAGTGCACACCCATACTGTAATCCCAGTATCAGTTTAAGATATTATTGTCCTAGCCAGCATTAACAGCCAAGAGAATTTTACAATCTACATAAGCCACACCCAGTGCCCACCCATAACCGGAGTCATTTTAAAATGCTATTGCCCTTGTCAGCTTTAAGAGCTATGCCAGTTTTACAAATGGTACACTCAGTGCCCTGCCATCTCAGTATCCATTTAAGATGTTTTTGCCTTAGCCAGCATTAACAGCCAAGTGAAGCGTACAATTTTCATATGCCGCACTCAGTGCCCATCCATAACTTTGGTGTCTTTTTAAGAACTGGCCCTAGTCAGCAGGCCAGTTTAGCAGTTTTAAAAAGCAACACCCAGTCCCCACCAATAACCTTGGTGCCTCCTTTAGATGTTACTTCCCTAGCCAGCATTAACAGCGATGCTAGTTTCACAATTTACATATGCCACCAACAGTGCCCACCCATAAACTCATGTGTATCCGTGCAGTCATATGAGTCAAGGAGGTAGAGCAGAGGACTCAGAAGACAGCCCTGTGGAGCCCCTGTGTTGAGAATGAGGGAGGATTAAGTGTGGTCACCCACCTGAACCACCTGGAGTCCACCTATTGGGAAATACAAAAATCCGGTGGCATTATGAAGTGCTCGGCTGCAGGATCCTGAGCTTGGTGACGAGATTAGAGGAGATTATTGTGTTAAATACCGATTCACAACATCTATTGTATCAGAAACTTTCCTATCTCCATTTTACACGGAAATAAGAGATTAAAATGTTTTTCTCTCTCATCACTACAAACGATATCGGGTAAGTAACACGTAAACAAAAATCTCATTTTAGGGTGAAGTATTCATTTACGTTTCATCACATGATGCTTTAGACAACAAATATAAATGTAATAAAAAGCCTTATTTAATATATGGCAAGAACAGTCCCATTTGTTTGCCTCCAACATCTTCACCTTTACAATTTTTGACAGTTAAAAAATCCATCTTGTGATGTTTTCAATGCCAGGATAATACAAATTTGTGTGTCCATTATCAGCAAGCTGTTATTCTTGTCAATAATATCTAAGCAAGCCGTATTCAATCAGAACTGACAACTTCCACGTTTTATTACTCTTATTAAATGTGTTTTGGTACAAAACGTTTTCCCCTGCATCTTTATCTCGTTTCCTTACCTGCACCTTGGTTATCAGTTATCCATGTCTGATGTGGAAAGTGGGCAATGTATGCAGCTTAAGATATGGAAGGAGCTTACTTTGTGTGATCCAAACACCTGGCCCCTTCAGAGGACTGTCACATCAGCGTTAATCCACTTTGACACTTGACACACAAATGCGCCTACCATGTCATCTTACATATATATATATATATATATATATATATATATATATATATATATATATATATATATATATATATATATATATATATATATATATATATATATATATATATAGAGAGAGAGAGAGAGAGAGAGAGAGATACGTACAGGTAGCTATCAGTTCTGTGAGGCGAATGGAAGAAAAGTGTCAAGCTGAAGGAAATCAGCTACAAGTCACGCTTTTAGATGTGGAGAAGGGAAGAGGACAAAGATAAAGTGTTGAGGTGTCACCACAACCCTATATTAATAGAAAGGCAAAATAAATTCAGCTTTGGCCACCACGATCGCCAGATCTGACACCACCAGACTTCTTACTTTGGGGTTTGCTCAAAGCAAAAGTCTATCGGAACAAGCCTCGCACTGTGGAAGATTTGAAGGAAAACATTCAACGTGGAAATTTCTGCTATTTCCCCCGAGACGCTTGCCAAAATGTTCAGGAACATGGAGAGCGCTGCGTCAAAATGTGTCTTGCCAGAAGACGGAAACCACTTCCAGCATCACACGTAATGCAATCGATTACACATACGTCAAGGGATAGAGCGTACTGTTTTGGTTCAGATTGCTTCATCCTAACGGGAGTTACAACAGAATATTCGGGTCTTTGGAGGGAATCGTCCTGTAAATCCAAAGGTCTGAATCTCAATCTGATTATTTGGGTGGTCACCTACCAGGTTAACGCTTGTGGCTGTTAGGCCAGTCGACAAATATCCGCCACGCCCTGTGAGTTGAGAGAAGCAGATCATAGATATGTGACAGAGTACCTGAGAATGAGGGAGTACGTAATTGGGGCTCATCAGGTGTACACACCTTTGCTTCCCCACAGTCGCTGGCGTCCGACATTCGATCCCTGCAAGGGGGAGCAAAGGCGCGTACACCTGATGAGCCCCAATTAGGGAATGGAGTGAATGATAAATGCAGCTGATGGGTTTCAGCCAGTGTCCCCCCATGCTGGCTGTGGTTCTTGTTCATGTTTTAGGTCTGTTTTGTTCATTTTTGATTCTTGTATTTATGTAAATGTTGCTTTTGTGGATTATCTGCATTCTTCTTTGTTTTGATTATGTGTACAGTATGTATAGAAGCTGCCCGGATTATGTTCAGTGCGTTTTGTAGTCAGTTCCCCCAAGAGGTGGGGCCACCTGGCCCATTAATGGCAGGAACTGTCCTCCTCCCTGTAAATTAGAAGGTCTCCCACTGTTATGGGAGGTTCATTTTTGAATGTGTTCACAGCCTTCTTCTTTGCCTTGAGTGTTTTTTGAACTTTCTGGATTTCTTTGCTCTATTTTTTGACTTTGCCTTGAGTTTATGATTTTAGGGCTTTGTCGGCTTGGATCGCCTTTTGTTTAAGGCAACTCCACTTTGCCATTGTGCTCTTTCGGAGTCTTCACAGTTTTTCTGAGCTATTTTTGCAAAAATTTAACTTTTTTATTTTTATAACATTTCTGTGGTTGGTCGGCCAGTCGACAAACGTCCGTCACACTCTCCACAGGTCTGATTCGCAATCTGATTATTTAGGTGGTCACCTACCAGGTTAACGCTTGTGATTGGGGTTGGCCAATCGGCAAACATCCGCCGCGCCCTCTCAGTTGCGAGAAGCAGATCATAGACATGTGACAGAGTACCTGTCGTATAATACAGAGAGTCCACGACACCTGTTTCACGCTAATTGGGGCTCATCAGGTGTACACACCTTTGCTTCCCCACAGTCGTTGACATCCAGTGTTCGATTTAGCCGGTGTTTGGGGAAAGGTAGAGAGCATTTTTGGAAGTGCTTGTTTGGGACTCGACACGAACCCCACAAGAGCTCTGAAGGTGTCCTGTGGTATCAAGACATTAGCTGCAAATCCTGTAAATTGCCAGGTGGGGCCTCCTAGATAGATAGATAGATAGATAGATAGATAGATAGATAGATAGATAGATAGATAGATAGATAGATAGATAGATAGATAGATAGATAGATAGATAGATAGATAGATAGATAGATAGAACATCTGCAGCATTTTATTGCAGATGTTGAAGGACGTCAGCCTTCTAAGGAAGTATAGTCGGCTCTGTCCTTTCTTACACAGAGCATCAGTATTGGCAGTCCAGTCCAATTTATCATCCAGCTGCACTCCCAGGTATTTATAGGTCTGCACCATCTGCACACAGTCACCTCTGATGATCATGGGGTCCATGAGGGGTCTGGGCCTCCTAAAATCCACCACAAGCTCCTTGGTTTTGCTGGTGTTCAGTTGTAGATGGTTTGAGTCGCACCATTTAGCAAAGTCCTTGATTAGGTTCCTATACTCCTCCTCCTGCCCACTCCTGATGCAGCCCACGATAGCAGTGTCGTCAGCGAACCTTTTTTTTTTTTTCTTTCAGTACATCCCACAGTTGCTCGGTCGGATTGAGATCTGAAGAATCTGGAGGCCTAGTCAACACCTTGATCTCTTTGTCATGTCCCTCAAACAATTTTGGCATTGTGGAAGGGGCATTATTCTGCCGAAAGAAGTCTCTACATACAAGGGGTGTACGTGGATCTTTTTTTTTTTTAATTATTGAATTTATTAAAAGCAAGTAACATTCCACACAAATCAACTCGAGTTTAACAGAACTAAATTCAACCCTCCACCTGAGAGAAAGCAAGGAAGGCCAACAGCCTGCAGGAAAACGTTAAGAGTGGAAAAGATGGGAGAGAGTCCTCTTCCTCAATTTAAATGCTTATTCTAAAATATTATTGATTAGATCCTGCCAGGTTTTGAAAAACGTTTTGCACAAATCCTTTAAAAGAGAATTTGTTTTTATTTTTCAATTTTAAAAAGTATATAACATCAGTTTCCCCGCTGACTTAAAAGAGGTGAGTTAGGATTCTTTCAGTTGAGCAAAGACAAATCTAAGTCCTAATAGTGAAGTGAAGACAATTCCAGTTTGTTTGTCCTTCTCCACTTTAATCCCCTCTGTGAGCCCACCAAACACAGCTGTTAGTGGATTAGGAGGGATTGGGACCCCAAGGCTGTCTGATAGGCATGTAAAGATTTTGGTCCAGAATGATGTTAATTTGGTGCACACCCAAAATGAGGCTGGAGCTCGATTGCAAAGTTCGCAAGTTCGGATCTTACACCTTAAATCATTTTGGACAACTTTATTTGAGACAGATGTGCTCAATAAAAGATTTAGGTAGGTTCTACGAATCAAAGTAACATTCACATGACTTCCAGGACCCAAAGTTTCCCAGCACTACATTCATGAAACCCTTAAGTCATGACAGCAGTCAACTACAGAGAGGTCCTTGGTGATAACCTGCTCCAGAGTGCCCGCCACCTCGGCCCACCTTTCAGCACGATAATAACCTGAGGGATACAGCCAAGTGTGGCTGTGTGACTTTGCTTATCCCATCAGCAGCATTTTTTTTTTGTCTACTTTTTGCATATGCAATTTTTTACAATATACAGTGGACCCTTGACTTACGAACTCAATTCGTTCGCGAGGGCTGGTTGTAACTCAAGTTGGTTGTAAGTCAAGACTATTTTTCCCATAAGAAATAATGGAAATGCCGTTAATGTGTTCCAAACCGCCCACAGCAACACTTACTTAAGTTTAATTAATAAAAAAGGGTTGTATAATGTGCATAATTTACCTAAAACACCAATAACTTTTCTAATATACTAACCAAAAAGTTATAAAAAGTGCCTAGCCTACCAGAAACAACAATTTCATACTGTACTCACCATTTAAGTTGACATCTTTGGCTTACAGGAAGAAAGAAGGAGGAGGAGAATGAAATGGAAGGTGGTTATTGTTTGGAAGGAGTTTCCTTATACAAATCTTTTCTTTGTAAAATTGTCGAGATGGTGGATTTCGACATGCTGTACATATTAGCGAGATCAGTCACACGAACGCCACTCTCATATTTCCACACAATTTCCTTCTTCGTTTCGATTGTGATCGCTTTCTTTACCTTTGTTACCTTCTCTTCCTTAGCAATTATCGAAATATATTATATAAATCACTGCACTGACCGAAATTACATCCACAAACACACATAACTCGGCACCGACTGACGCTTACAAACGCTCTCAGCTATTTGTTTACAAGCGGATACACGTGACCGCATTCGAGTCGTAACTCAAGACGGTGGTCGTCATTCAAAACAAAAATTTTGGTCGTAAACCAAGTTGTTCGCACGTCAGGCCGGTCGTATATCGAGGGTCGACTGTATGTAGAAATTTCTGATGGCTCTGGTCTGTGAGGTAGGGATCTGCACTGGTAATCAGAAGGTAGTCGGTTCAAATCCCTGCAATTGCTCCATCCTGGGTATGATGTTAACCTGCATCCAGCCCTGCGTGTAGGCCCTCTAACCTGCAGGGAAAAACCTGGGGGTTGGTGGCAGAATTGGCACTCCGGCCACCATAAAAAAACTTCACACTGTCTCCATTCCATCTGAATTAGTGTGGTGCTGAAGTGTCACCCATTGCATGGCTGCACTCGGGTCCTAATCTGGGATCCTGAGTTGATTTGTCATATGGTGGGTGCAGTAATGTGCTCTATCAGCTGTGATGGATGGCCGGCTAAATATTCCGGCCCACACCTCCAGGCCGCCAGGTGGAGCCCTCCCAATGGCATGGAGATTCCCAGAATTACAGCAGGGCCTTATGGACTATGTAGTTTTTATAAACAGCCCTGCTGGATACCATGGTGACCACCGGGAGCTGCTGTAGGGAGGCTTGAGGATGGCTACGCGCCCTATAACCTGGAAGAACGTCATGAGCACATGACAAGAAGGAACGACGTACTGGGGTGAAGAAAAGGACTTTTAATCTGACCCGGAAGTAATGTGGATTGTTGGACAGGAACCACTTCTTGGTCAGCGGGTATAAAAGGACTGTGGGAAAGCCCAGACACTGAGCTGAGCTGGGAGGAAGGGTGGTGAAGTGTCTGGGAGAGGAGGACTGGTAGTGTTGATTTATTGTATGTGTAGTGTGGAGTGGAGGGTGCTTAGTGCACAATATTATAATAAAAGAAACAAGTCTTGGACTTTTACCTGGTGTTTGGTGTGGTACTTGAGGGTTCAAGGGAGCTCTAGCGCCCTCTACTGTTACACAGCGTATGCTCCTGGTCTGTGTTTCTGGTGGGACTACCGTCTGGGTCACTCTGGTGTTTGTCTCTAGTCCCCATTTGAATACAGGACCTGTGGCGAGACCTGAAGATGGCCGTTAACAGACTCTTCCCATCCAGTCTAATAGTTTGAGTTTGACAAGATCTGCCAGGAAGAAACAGGATCAGGAGCGCAAGACTTGTAGAGACTCACTAAGAAGACTCGAAGCTGGCATTGCTGCCAAAGGGGCTTCTACTAAGTTTGGAATTAAGGGTCTGAACACTTCAATGAATGAGAGATTTCAGGATTTGATTTTTAATAAATTTCCAAACCTTTCTGAAAACATGCTGTCCTGTTTGTTTATTTATGATTTTTATTGGTTTTGCTTATGCTTTGTTTTAACTGTTGTTTTTGTATTGTATTTGCTGTTCAGCGTTCTGTGACTTTTTGTCTGTGAGGGGCGCTATATAGCGTCACACACATGCGAGTTGGAGGCAGTCAAAGAGCCTAAAGGTGAGTGAAATATCGCGAGACAAAGGGTCATCACGTGGTGCTTACCTAAATCTCTTTTCGCCTACAGAAAACCTGACGAAAACTAAGAAGCTCCACTTCCGGGTTTAAAATGGCCGAAATGATGTCACTTCCGGTTTGTCATGACGACATCACTTCCGGTCCCACAATCCACTGCTTCCTGTCTCCCATCATCGCTTCCTGCCAACCATTTCCTGTCCCATCATTCCCTCTGCTATTTAAACGCCATTTTGTTCACAGTAAAACATTCAATGTACTGAAAAGTCATCTGAATCAGTGACGTTATTATTGTCTGGACGACAGTATATGGGGATGGTCCCCAAACCTTTTTCTGTTTTTTTTGCGCAAGATCATTTATTACAATAGATAAACTACTACTACAACTACTGTCATAAAGAATTATTGAGTGTACATCGATGGCAAAAGATGACGAATGTCAGTCAGTCATCGTCCAACCTGCTATATCCTAACTACAGGGTCACGGTGGCCTGCTGGAGACAATCCCAGCCAGCACAGGGTGCAAGGCAGGAACAAACCCCGGACAGGGTGCCAGCCACCGCAGGGCACACACACCCACACACTAGGGACAATTTAGGATCACCAATGCACCTAACCTGCATGTCTTTGGACTGTGGGAGGAAACCCACGCAAACATGAGGAGAACATGCAAACGCCACACAGGGACGACCTGGGAAGCAAACCCGGGTCTCCTAACTGCGAGGCAGCAGCGGTACCCACTGCGCCACCATGCCGCCCACATGACGAATGTATGCGTTTAAAATTAAATCTACATAATAATAAAGTGTGCAGAAAATGACGGGGTCTGAATATGCACTGAATCCACTGCATATAACAACTGACAACGCCTTGCTTGTTGGACAAGCCATGACACTGTTAACGTGCCCAAAATTCCAAATGAGAAGATGAGCTCTGTGCCCCCACAGCTTCACTTGTACGTGACGCACATCCAGTGTGTGCAAAGTGGGCCGCGGAATCTGCAAGGGCTCCGTCCCGTCTGTATCTGCAAGGAAGGGTCAAAGCCATCAGTCAGCTACATCATGCAGTGCCTGCGAGACGACATAAAACATGAGAGACTCGAAGGCAGGACGGGCAACTCAAGCAGGCCAAAGTGCCATGCAAGGCCGCGGCTGCAGCTCGTCTATGTAAAAAAATGATTTTTCTCTGCCTGCCAGTTTTATTGCTGCTAATTCTGCAGCATGACTTTAATTTGCAATCACATTGTCCACAGGCCTACGTGACTACCATCTTGGAAGACCCCTTTTTCCTTAAACTCTAATTGTTATCACTGGTAAGGTGAGTGCTGTGCAAATGCTTTGCCGCAATTTGGATTTTTATCCTCCAAAAGAAACGCTCTTCTTCATTTATTAGGAAAAAAAAAAAACAAATAGATCAGATCAGAGCTGTGCGGCCATTTCGACTTGTAAAGAGAAAATAGCGTTAAGCGTGACATTTTGACTTCTGTCTCATTCCGACACTGGCTGAAAGATAAAAAGGCCACAGTGCCATATTACAATTTAGCGTTCCATGTAATGTGCTCGGTGACTGTAATTGCGACAAAAGACGTTGTACATTTTCTAAAATGTCACTTTGTTTCATATCAGAGGAACTTGCCCGTGTTTTTCTCATCTAGCAGCCAATAATATTTTAAACGAGGGAAGACTAAATCCCAGACAAGCAAATCGCTCTTATCAGTCTGAGTGCAAAAGGGGATGTGATTAAAGACATTATCATCTGGGCAGGATGCCCCCCCCCCCCACCATCAGCCTGGTGACGTCCCTCAATATGAAGTCGGAAAACAGCACCGGTGAGTTGACTCATCTTCTATGCAGCCCCACTGCTCTTTAACGTCACATTTCCAATGAAGTTGGGGGCAGTCGGAGTGCTTTGCATTATTGATCACCTTAATCTTGGTGACCTCAGTGAGGTGGCAGAGGTGGCACACTCATTACTGTGGGAGCAGAGACACATCTTGAATAGAAGAATGGCATCATTTACATACCCCTCAGCCAAAACATGAAAACCACCTGCCTAATACTCAGTGGGTCCCCCTTGTGGACAGTTGAGGTATGGACTCCACAAGACCTCTGAAGGTGACCTGTGGTGTCTGGCACCAAATCTTTTGATTTGCCCCAAAAGATGTTTTCTATTACTGTGGCCAAACAACTCTTATCTTTGCTTCATCTGAGGAGACCACACTGTCCCAGAAGGTCTGATCTTTGCCTAGATGTTGGCACAAGAACGAGCCAAAGACATCAAGAAAAGTGTGGGGCAGCCACCCGTATAATATTACCTGGCAGCAAATGGGTAATTCTTACGAGTTGTTTACAGGTTCGAGTCCAAAACAGAACTGAGGAAGGTTGTCAAAGATGGCGGCTTTATTTGCTGAGACAGAAAGTGACATCATCAGAGGGGCCTGGAACAAGAAGTGGTATCATCAGAGTTCCCGGAACAGGAAGTGACGTCATCAGAGGGGCCGGAACCAGAAGTGGCACCATCAGAGGCGCAGGAACCAGAAGAGATGTCATCAGAGGGCCTGGAACAGAAAGTGACATCATCAGAGGGGCTGGAACCACAAGTGGCATCATCAGAGCTGCTGGAACCAGAAGTGGCATCATCAGAAGGGCTGGAACCAGAAGTGGCACCATCAGAGGCGCTGGAACCAGAAGAGACGTCATCAGAGGGCCCGGAACAGAAAGTGGCATCATTAGAGGGCCCGGGAAGAGAAAGTGATGTCATCAGAGGGGCCAGAACCAGAAGTGGCATCATCAGAGGGCCCGGAACAGAAAGTGATGTCATCAGAGGGGCTGGAACCAGAAGTGGCATCATCAGAGGGCCTGGAACAGAAAGTGACGTCATCAGACGGGCCAGAACCAGAAGTGGCATCATCAGAAGGCCTGGAACAGGAAGTGACATCATCAGAGGCACCGGAACCAGAAGTGGCATCATCACAGGGTTCAGAACCAGAAGTGATATCATCAGAGGGGCCAGAACAGGAAGTGACATCATCAGAGGACCCGAAACCGTGCAGGATTTCCTGTGGATGGTCTGCAAGGGATTGAGAAAGAAAGTCAGTGCACCTCGCCACCCCCTGGTTTGTTCTGGACCTGCCATTATTCAGGCCCTTTAGCTGCCTCCCAATCGCACATGTGTGACAACGTTCAATGTCAAACTGTTTATCTGATGTTCTTTTGGAGAGCGAAGGCTTTTTCCTGGCACACCTCACATGCAGTGTCAAACTTCCATCCATCCATTTTCCAACCCGCTGAATCCGAACACAGGGTCACAGGGGTCTGCTGGAGCCAATCCCAGCCAACACAGGGCACAAGGCAGGAACCAATCCCAGGCAGGGTGCCAACCCACCACAGAGTGTCAAACTTGTGCCTTCTCTTTCTAATTGTAGATGTGTGCACTTGGACACCACCTTTTGGAAGAGTTGCCAGCAGGTCCTTCAAAGAAATTCTGGGGACACTTGTTTTAGTATCAGATTAGAAATAAGGACAAGAACAGGCCATTCAGGCCCACACAGTTTGCTGTTCCTATCCACTTAATTCCTCAAAAATAACAATAAGTTGAGTTTTGAAAGTCCCTAAAGTCCTACTATCCACCACGCTACTTGGTCACTTATCCCACGTGTCTGTGGTTCTCTTTGTGAAGAAAAACTATCTAAAGTTTGTGCAAAATTTACCCTTAACAAGTTTCCAACTGTGTCCACGTGTTCTTGAACATCATCATATCTTATCACGCCACTGCCGTATCCAGGTAAGAGCGGCGTCATTGGCATCCTTAAGATCTTCAGTTTTGTCTCCTCTTCATCTTCTTTTCCTTAAACTGTAAAGGCTCAGCTCTTTTATTCTTTCTTCATAACTCATCCCCTGTAGCCCTGGCATCAGCCTAGTCGCTCTTCTCTGGACTTTCTCTAGTGCTGCTATGTCCTTTTTGTAGACCAAATCTGCACCCAGTACTCCAGATGAGGCCTTACCAGTGTGTTATAAATCTTGAGCAGAACCTCCTGTGACTTATACTCCACACATCAAGGCGCTATATAACCTGACATTCTGTTAGCCTTCTTAATGGCTTCTGCACACTGTCTGGCAGTTGAAGGTGTAGAGTCCACTATGACTCCTAAATCTTCTTGATTTTCAGACCTCCCTTTGTGTATTCAAACCTAATATTTTTACTTTCTACGTATTCACATTGACATTAACTGACATTAAATTTTATCATCCACAAATCTGCCCAAGCCTGTATGCTGTCCAAGTCCCTCTGTGATGATCCACTGGATTCCCATTTATCCTCCACCTACCTTGGTATCATCTGCAGATATAACCAGCTTGTTGCTTATATTCCTATCCAAATCATTTACAGTATATATATTATAAACAGCAGTGGCCACAGCACTGACCCCTGAGGGACATTACTCTGGGGTCAGCTGGTCAGCTCAGAATTTAATAGGCTGGCCAGTCCTGGACAAACTGGCAGTTGTTTGAAGACTACGCCACTTATAGATAATTTTCCTTACAATGGAATGATGTATTTCAAAAAAAAAAAATTGTGATCTTTTAAAATCCCTTGTCAGACACTTCGGCATTCACAACCATCTTTCTGAGGACCGTCGAGAACTCTTTTCATCTTGGCATTGAGTCTGCACATTCACCAATGCTTTTCATTGGGTGAATTTGAAATTTCAAAACTCTGTACTGTGTGACCTTTCCAAGATATCCCAATGAAACTGTCATAACAAATTTCCCTAAAGCATAGATGTGCCACAAATGTCTACTTTCCGGGCACTAGGAGTTGTTCTTACTGTATGTGGACAGCCAGACAGATAGACAGACAGACAGACAGACAGACAGACAGACAGACAGACAGACATGGCGATTGTGATAGGTGCTTCTCTCATTATATGTGAATGTGTTATGTGACCGAGAGTTCCAAGGCAAGTAAGTCCCAAGAACAACCAAAAATGTCCACTAGAGGGGGATATCACTGTCAAACCCCAGCCAGTAATACGTGCACATAATGGATTTTTACAAAATAAAAGATTAATTTTCAAAAAGGCATCATTAAACAGTAAACCTCTGTGGAACACAAAACGGCCAAAAATGTGGCAATCTAAGGTGAACAAGGTGTCAATATGAAATGCAAAGAACAGTCAAAATACAGAACACAGGGGGCAAAAGTCCAGTAAATAACAGAGCACAAGTAACTCACCACTCCTAAGTGCATTCGAACGAGGGACTGTGGGATGCCCCCTGTCTTTATAGGTCTGAGGGCAGCCTCTTGCGGTGATAGGCAGGTAGCGCCGCCTCTTGAGGGACCACCCACAAAATATAAGGTAAATAACACAAGTATAAGGAATGAAGCAAATAATAAAGAAACGTCCCATTAACATAAATCAAAGACTCGACAATAAACAAACAAGACAGAAAACAAAAATCTGAATCTCAGCCAGGGAGAGAATTCTGGCTGAAATACAATAGAATGCACCTAAAAATGAACACAGAAAACATAACCTCCGTATACATTTGGTATGGGGTTGATAAAAGCAGTACTAATCTTTGCGATACACCATGTGTTGGAATGAAAAAAGCAATGTGTGTTATTACTACATGCATTAGAAAATACATTCACTGGAGGGCACATTGCAAACATTAATGCTGAATATGCAGAAGTATACATTGATGACTAAGATTTCAATTTAGAAAACTTAACCTCTATATACAAAATATACAAAAACCCCAAATGGGCGCAAGAAATTGAAAAAAATAAAATCCTTTACAGGGTCAGGAAAGGGTCCACCTTAATAAAAGGACATGTGTCAGTGTGTGTGTCTGTCCAGTTGCTATGCCTCTGTTATATACCATTTGGTATGGGATTCGTAAAAGTAGCGCTAATCTTTATGATGCACCATCTGTTGGAATGAAAAATGCAATGCATGTTATTACTGCATGCTTTAGAAAATACATTCCTATGAAGGGTGCACTGCAAATGTTACTTCTGAAAATGCGGAATATGCTGGAATCTGCATTGATTACTTAGATTTCACCTCAGAAAACTTAACCTCCAAATACAAAAACCCCAAATGAGCACAAGAAATTGAGAAAAAATAAAATCCTTTACAGGGTCAGGAAAGGGTCCACCTTAATAAAAGGACACATTTCAATGTGTGTGTCTGCACATCTGTGAGTCTGTCCAGTTACTACGTCTCTGTTATATGCCATTTGGTATGGGGTTCGTAAAAGCAGTGCTAATGTTTGTGGTGCGCCATCTGTTGGAATGAAAAATGCAGTGCATGTTATTACTAAATACATTATAACTGTAAAGTACATTCCACAGCAAACGTTACTGCTGTATGCTGAGGTCTACGTGGATTACTTAAAATTCTTAGGTAGCACATTTAGAACAATAAAAAATGAAATTGTAACAATGCAATATTTGTTATTAATTTATTGATGAAAATTGTTACAAAGTGTTAACAATGCATGAATTATTATTTAATGCGTTTAATAATATTTGAATATATATGAAATAGAGATCTGTTAAAATTTTCAATGACTTATTAATAGGTTTACAGGGTGTCATGCATGTCGAGGTATGTAATAACACGCTGGGACCAGGGGGGACGCTAACGGTAACATTATCATCTACTTTTCTATTCGCAGTACAGAGAAATCTTCCCAGTGAGGGCAACTGACTCCGCCCCTTCTGGTTCACCATGCTTCTGGAGCGAAGCGTCATTTTTGGCAAGAGTGACCCGCCAGACGGAGCAGGTGAGGGCAACTGACTCCGCCCCTTCCCGTTTACCATCCTCCTGGAATGGCATGTCATGTTTGGCAAGAGTGAGCACCCAAGCAGACTGAATCTGATCTACGATAGGAAGCTGAATTTATTTTCAACAACCCTTTGTAGCCCGAACACAAGGAGCAAAGGCACCAAGGAAGTGAAATATTTGTTAATTTTTGCTGGGATATTAAATGGGAAGACCCGGTTGGCACCCCAGATTTTCTTTCTGTCACCCTCTCATTACTAACTCTGGCCACAAGGGTCGTTATTGTATAGAGAACAGGGAAATTTATAATTCTGTGTGAGTGAATAAACATGCAACATGTCACTATTCTCTGGTGCCATATTTAATGAGTAAAACATAATTACCTCCTCTCTATATACTGTATTCCAAAATGTATACACTATAAAATAGCACAAATAAATAAAAGTGCGAGGACACTGTGTTACATGCACTGTATATACATTTATTACTGATTACTAATTATTTAATTTAATTAATAATTATAATAATTCTTTCATTTAATACTATTAGATTTACTATTCCGACCTTGCGACCAAAGCATGCTGAGATAGGCTCCATCTTCTCCATGTCCCAGCTCTGGGCAGGCTAGTTTAGAAGAAAGATGGACGTACGATTATTAAAAAAAGTTATTATAAAGTGTTACTGTTTCAGTATATTGTAGAAGTAACAGATTTGTCTGTATACTCCATTACATTTCATCACCACAAAACAGATCTTCATTGCCAGTTTGGCTAAATTGCATATCAAGCATTTTATGGTGAAACTCTTCAGATCCTAATAATAAATGTCAGCACCCTAACAATCAGCAGCACTCTGGCTTACCTGAAGCACTGCAATTGTAGAATCAGATACTTGTCTAAATTTATGTCCAACATGAAATAATTATCCTAAAGAGTGTAAATCTAATGTGAAACGTGCGTTGCTGTCTAATAAACTGGCCGTCCCCGGTGAATCAGCGTGCTGTGTTTAATTGAAGTGGGCCGATGCAGATGTCAAGAGTTATTAAAATAGAGATCAAGCACTCGGCTTTCAAGAGGGAACATCCTGGCATCATTAGTTAAATATCGGTGCTGTTTTCTATACAGGCACTCCAATGACACTAAGCAAAATTAGTCAACAACACCATCATTTCTGTCCATGCGTCTGGGCCGTAAGAAATTAAAAACATGAAATGGCAAGAAACAGGGCCAACTGAAAAACTGGGATCTAAGGAGGACTATACCCAAATTGCAGAATTCTCCAAAGGCTGAAGGGAATAGGAGATGACACTGAAATAACATTCTAAATGCTTAAAGAAGATGGAGAAGTGCCCTCAGACATCTGGGCAAGTAGAGGTGTTGGTGAGCTTTCCTGATAAGAGCTGAGTCCTAAATTCAGGAGGCTTCATTTTGATGGTCCATCATTGTTAAACGCTGAGCTGTAGTCAATACAGTACATTCGGAAAGTATTCACAGCACATCACTTTTTCCACATTTTGTTATGATACAGCCTTATTCCAAAATGGTTTAAATTCATTTTTTTCCTCAGAATTCTACACACAACACCCCATAATGACAACGTGAAAAAAGTTTATTTGAGGTTTTTGCAAATTTATTAAAAATAAAAGAATTGAGAAAGCACATGTACATAAGTATTCACAGCCATTGCCGTGAAGCTCGAAATTGAGCTCAGGTGCATCCTGTTTCCCCTGATCATCTTTGAGATGTTACTGCAGCTTCATTGGAGTTCATCCATCCATCCAGTTTCCAACCCGCTGAATCTGAATACAGGGTCACGGGGGTCTGCTGGAGCCAATCCCAGCCAACACAGGGCACAAGGCAGGAACCAATCCCGGGCAGGGTGCCAACCCACCGCAGGACACACACAAACACACCAAGCACACACTAGGGCCAATTTAGAATCGCCAATCCACCTAACCTGCATGTCTTTGGACTGTGGGAGGAAACCGGAGCGCTCAGAGGAAACCCACGCAGACACGGGGAGAACACGCAAACTCCACGCAGGGAGGACCTGGGAAGCGAACCCAGGTCCCCAGATCACCCAACTGCAAGGCAGCAGCGCTACCCACTGTGCCACCGTGCCGCCCTCATTGGAGTTCACCTGTGGTAAATTCAGTTGATTGGACATGATTTGGAAAGGCACACACCTGTCTATATAAGGTCCCTACAGTTGACAGTTCATGTCAGAGCACAAACCAAGCATGAAGTCAAAGGAATTGTCTATAGACCTCCAAGACAGGATTGTCTTGTGGCACAAATCTGGGGAAGGTTACAGAAAAATTTCTGCTGCTTTGAAGGTCCAAATGAGCACAGTGGCCTCCATCATCCATAAGTGGAAGAAGTCCAAAACCACCAGGACTCTTCCTAGAGCTGGCCGGCCATCTAAACTGAGCAATCGAGGGAGAAGGGCCTTAGTCAGGGAGGTGACCAAGAACCAGACTGGCACTCTGTCAGAGCTCCAGAGGTCCTCTGTGGAGAGAGGAGAACCTTCCAGAAGGACAACCATCTCTGCAGCAATCCACCAATCAGGCCTGTATGGTAGAGTGGCCAGACGGAAGCCACTCCTTAGTAAAAGGCACATGGCAGCCCACCTGGAGTTTGCCAAAAGGCACCTGAAGGACTCTCAGACCATGAGAAAGAAAATTCTCTGGTCTGATGAGACAAAGATTGAACTCTTTGGTGTGAATGCCAGGCGTCACGTTTGGAGGAAACCAGGCACCGCTCATCACCAGGCCAATACCATCCCTACAGTGAAGCATGGTGGTGGCAGCATCATGCTGTGGGGAACTGGGAGACTAGTCAGGATAAAGGGAAAGATGACTGCAGCAATGTACAGAGACATCCTGGATGAAAACCTGCTCCAGAGCGCTCTTGACCTCAGACTGGGGTGACGGTTCATCTTTCAGCAGGACAACGACCCTAAGCACACAGCCAAGATATCAAAGGAGTGGCTTCAGGACAACTCTGTGAATGTCCTTGAGTGGCCCAGCCAGAGCCCAGACTTGAATCCGATTGAACATCTCTGGAGAGATCTTAAAATGGCTGTGCACCGACACTTCCCATCCAACCCGATGGAGCTTGAGAGGTGCTGCAAAGAGGAATGGCCGAAACTGGCCAAGGATAGGTGTGCCAAGCTTGTGGCATCATATTCAAAAAGACTTGAGGCTGGAATTGCTGCCAAAGGGGCATCGACAAAGTATTGAGCAAAGGCTGTGAATACTTATGTACATGGGATTTCTCAGTTTTTTATTTTTAATAAATTTGCAAAAACCTCAAGTAAACTTTTTTCACGTTGTCATTATGGGGTGTTGTGTGTAGAATTCTGTGGAAAAAAAATGAATTTAATCCATTTTGGAATAAGGCTGTAACATAACAAAAGGTGATGCGCTGTGAATACTTTCCAGATGCACTGTAAATGGCATGTTGCCTGGCAGCTTTTCAGTTATTCAGATGTACCAGGAGTGTAAGAGATATGGCAGCTAGTTATGACAATATGAAAACTAGAAATGATGGTAACTATCTGGAATATTCTGTCAATTTTTTCCCATGACCAGCATGAGAGTTCATTTTTACTGATAGGAAAGGATATTCGCAAATTGATTACATATTGATTATACTGAATGAGTCTTGATCTGTGACCCAGTCCCGCTGCTACTTTAGCACAAGGATTAGTATTGATAAGAGAACCAGTATAATCTATTGTCACACACGTGCGATTGGGCAGCAGCTAAAGGGCCTGAATAATGGTAGTTCAATGGCAGACCAGGGGGTGGCGAGGTGCACTGACTTTCTCTCTAAATCCTATGCAGACCATCCACGGGAAAATAATGATATCACTTCCAGTTCTAGCACCAAAACAATACAATACAATTTATTTTTGTATAGCCCAAAATCACACAAGAACTGCCGCAATGGGCTTTAACAGGCCCTGCCTTTTGACAGCCCCCTGGCCTTGACTCTCTAAGAAGACAAGGAAAAACTCCCCGCCAAAAAAATGGAAGAAACCTTGGGAACTGCAGTTCAAAGAGAGACCCCTTTCCAGGTAGGTTGGGCGTGTAGTGGGTGTCAAAAAGAAGGGGGTCAATACAATACAATACACGAAACAGAACAAATCCTCAATACAGTACAACAGTGCAACAGAAATATTACAAGGACAGAGCAGAATTTAACAGTAGATGATATCACGTAATAAGATTTGGATTTGTTTAGAGTCCTGGAGACCTCGGCCATCAAGCTGCCTCCCCCTATTGGCCATTTCACAGCTGAGACAGCGCTGAGCCAGCCAATGCAATGAAAGGGCCCCTCTACCCGATGTGTTCTGCGATCCTCCATCAGAGATGACTTTACCTTAGGCAGGCAGAACAACTTGGCAGGTGGGCAGTGGGCACCAAGTGCCACATTTGAGAGAAACAGAATAGGTGAGGGTATGGGAGATAAAAAATGTATGTATAGCCATAAAAGTAATTAATGACAGCTTCTAAAGTATTAGATTTAGCATAATTTAGACATGACACGCTAATAAGATATGTCAAGCAAATAGTTAAATAAAAGACATTAGTAATATTGTAATTTCTAGTTAAAGCTTGAAGGAAAATTACCACAATTGGGAAAGGAAGGATAGAACAGGAAGAGAATGATGTGTAGAAACTGCCCGAGGACAATAAAAGAAAGGAGAATAAGAAGATCACCTGTTGAGTGATACCAATAACAAAATGTAGAAAAAATGGTTAGGATAGGTACGTGAGAAACCAGCTGGAATAGTGAGTCAGCAGAAAAGAGCAAAGGCATTGTGACAACGAGGTCAAGATGATGTACTGTATGGAAAATAAAAATCAGTATATTCATGTATTAGTATAAATAAATATAGAAAAAAATATAAGCATTAAACTTAGTGCAGATATTAATGCAAGTCAGGCCTGCAGCCAATCATAATAAGCAAAATAGAAAGTAAAAATGAACAATAGACAATAAAAACACCAGAGGCCAGCTGCAGGGGGAAGTCAGGAGATAATAATGGTTCCCATGAGAACTCGAGGTATCGGCTAGGCAGGCACAGAGGGGAATCAGAGAAAAGAGCAAATGAGCTAATTTGAGAGAGGTCGGAGTGATAAGAAATTACTATATAACTTTTGAGTTCTGTTCAGGGCTCAGCTTAATTTGGCCGTATTGGGTTAAGTCCGTGTTATTATTATTGTTGTTTTATTGCAATAAAACTATAAATTCTATTTGCCTATCCTCAGTCCTAATAGCCTTCATTTCAGGAAAAAGCCTTTTGGTGATAATTTTTCGCCACGACAAGGGTTAGTAACAAATTCTAACTATCATGCTACTTATGTTTTAGTGCTAATGACTAACAACAGAGATGCAGTCTGTACAGTTAATCAGCAGCTCTAGTCAGGGCATCCTAAAATGAAGTAGTGAGTCTTCAGCCGGGATTTGAAAGCTGAGAACGAAGGGGCATCTCAGGAGCCCTTTAAGTAAAAGCTCGACCTCCCACTGTTATTTTATTAATCCTTAGTGTGATAAGCAGACTGGCATCTTGATATCTTAATGAATGTTCTGGTTTGTAAGTCATGATAAGTTCAGACAAGTAAGCCAGACCTTGGCAAATTAAGGCTTTATATGTTAAAAGGAGGATTTTGAAATCTGCCCTAAACTTAACCGGGAGCCAGAGTAAGGAGTAAGAGTGTTCGTTTTTTGTTGTTCTTGTTTTAATTCTTACAGTAGCATTTTGGATTAACTGGAAACTGTATAAAGAACAGTTTGAACATCTAGTGAACACCGCATTGCACAACTTTATAATGACATGCTAGAGTCAAAAATAACTCCTAGATTGCGGTCTGATTCAGTAAAATTAACGGTGATAACGGCGATGACCTAATACTGTTGTGATCAGCGTCATCCCCTAATATCTCTGTTTTATCAGTGTTTAAAGACAAGTAGTTCTCATCCATCCACTCCTTTAATTCACTAACACGTGTTGCAGAAATTTGCAGCTGGCGTCCTTCAACATCTGCAATAAAATGCTGCAGATGTTCTATCAGACGGTTGTGGCGAGCGCCCTCTTCTACGCGGTGGTGTGCTGGGGAGGCAGCATTAAGAAGAAAGACGCCCCACGCCTGGACAAACTGGTGACGAAGGCAGGCTCTATTGTTGGCATTGAGCTGAATAGTTTGACATCTGTGGCAGAGTGACGGGCGCTGAGCAGACTCCTGTCAATCATGGAGAATCCACTGCATCCTCTAAACAGTGTCATCTCCAGACAGAGGAGCAGCTTCAGCGACAGACTACTGTCACCGTCCTGCTCCACTGACAGACTGAGAAGATTGTTCCTCCCCCAAACTATGCGACTCTTCAATTCCACCCGGGGGGGGGGGGGGGGGGGGTGTAAACGTTAACATTATACAAAGTTATTGTCTGTTTTTACCTGCATTATTATCAATCTTTAATTTAATATTATTTTTTGTATCAGTATGCTGCTGCTGGAGAATGTGAATTTCCCCTTGGGATTAATAAAGTATCTATCTATCTATCTATCTATCTATCTATCTATCTATCTATCTATCTATCTATCTATCTATCTATCTATCTATCTATCTATCTATCTATCTATCTATCTATCTATCTATCTAATAAAGTACTGTATTGTATTGTATTGACCCCCTTCTTTTGACACCCACTGCACGCCCAGCCTACCTGGAAAGGGGTCTCTCTTTGAACTGCCTTTCCCAAGGTTTCTTCTATTTTTCCCTACAAGGTTTTTTTGGGAGTTTTTCCTTGTCTTCTTAGAGAGTCAAGGCTGGGGGGCTGTCAAGAGGCAGGGCCTTTTAAAGCCCATTGCGGCACTTCCTGTGTGATTTTGGGCTATACAAAAATAAACTGTATTGTATTGTATTCTATCTATCTATCTATCTATCTATCTATCTATCTATCTATCTATCTATCTATCTATCTATCTATCTATCTATCTATCTATCTATCTATCTATCTATCTATCTATCTATCTATCTATCTATCTATCTATCTAATAAAGTACTGTATTGTATTGTATTGACCCCCTTCTTTTGACACCCACTGCACGCCCAGCCTACCTGGAAAGGGGTCTCTCTTTGAACTGCCTTTCCCAAGGTTTCTTCTATTTTTCCCTACAAGGTTTTTTTGGGAGTTTTTCCTTGTCTTCTTAGAGAGTCAAGGCTGGGGGGCTGTCAAGAGGCAGGGCCTTTTAAAGCCCATTGCGGCACTTCCTGTGTGATTTTGGGCTATACAAAAATAAACTGTATTGTATTGTATTCTATCTATCTATCTATCTATCTATCTATCTATCTATCTATCTATCTATCTATCTATCTATCTATCTATCTGTCTGTCTGTCTGTCTGTCTGTCTGTCTGTCTGTCTGTCTGTCTGTCTGTCTGTCTGTCTATCTATCTATCTATCTATCTATCTAATTAAAGACAACATTGTAGAAACTTCATTTGATCTAAAAGAAAAGTATAACTGGGTGTCATCTGCCTACGAGTGAGAATTAGCACGTTTTCCAATGATGACATCACTTCTGGTTCCAGCCCATATGATGACGTCACTTCTTGTCTCGACCTTTAAAGTCGCCATCTTTACAGCCTTAAATCGGTTCTGTTTTGGACTCTGACCTGTGAACAACTCACAACAAATAACCAATTTGCAGCCAGGGTATAAAATATGGGTGGCTGCTCCAACCCTTTTTGATGTCTCTGGTTCGTTCCTATGACACTATGTAGCGGAATCCTGACTCCAAGGGTCCTGTTTGTCAATAACTAGCAAGGACATGAGAAATGAAATCGTTTACAAATTTCTGTAATTGACAAAAGTGCATTTAAGAAGTGTAAGCAGCATCTGTAAGTTGGTCATATCTTTCCATGTACTGAGTGGCTCCACAATAAAGGTATTCTTCACATCCCAGACTGGCTTCATGATTTAACTTTAACACCAGTCTCTCGCCAAATTTCATAGCGACTGAAGTGAATGCCACTGGTCTATGTTCATTCGGATGATCCCCTTTTGTTTTCTTACTCACAGGCATGGTTGTTGTGCTTTTGAAGCAGGTGAAGACCACAGATCATCTCAGTGACATACGAGGGGGTACCCAAAAATAACCGGAATCTGTAATCAGCACAAAATCTCAACTTAGTTGCAAATTTCCCCGCAAGGTGTAGCACACTTACAGTATTCCATGGCAGTCTGCAAAGTGGCATTGCTCTGCATTGTTTGTACACCATTCTGTGTCGGTTTTTCTTGGTGCTTATTAAACGTGTTGTGCGATTTTTGTGATGGGTGATCATAAAGAACAGCGGGTCTGCGTTAAAATTTATTTTCTCTTAGGAAAAACAGCTGCTGAAACTGTAGTGATGCTTGACACTGCTTTTAAAGAGGAAGCTTTAAGTAAATCGCAGGTCGATGAGTGGTTTTCGCCTTTCAAATGAGGGGGAGATGTCACTTGAAGACTGTTTTGTCTCCCTTTTGTATTATTAATATGTAACCTTTGTCAGAATGCCTCAAATCTCACAGACTTACCACTGTTTATAAGGTATCTATACTAGAAAAAGGCAAAGCCCTCACTGACTCACTCACTCACTCACTCACTCACTCACTCACTCACTCACTCACTCATCACTAATTCTCCAACTTCCCGTGTAGGTGGAAGGCTGAAATTTGGCAGGCTCATTCTACGCGTAATGGTCATAACTGGAACCTCTTTTTTGTCCATATACTGTAATAGACTGCAGCTCGATGGCCGTGGGAGGCGGAGTTGCATATCGCGTCATCACGCCTCCTACGTAATCACGTGAACTGACTGTGAACGCAATACGTAGAAAACAAGGAAGAGCCCCAAACAGCGCTGAAGAAAACATTCATTACACAATTGAGAAGGCAGCGAAACAATAAGAAGCGAGCGAGTGACTCATACAAGCATATTCATAAGTGCAGCTACTGTGGAAACAAAGCACGGTGTAAACCGTAAGTTTAAATTAAGTTTATAGAAACGCTCCCGCTGCCGTTTGCAATACCATATTCACGACATACAAGTTTAATGAGAAGACACGAGGTATAAACGACACTTTGGATCACTTTGTAACAGAGTTAAAATTGCTGTAGCGAGAAACTTTTAAGTGCTGGGTCTTAGCTAACATTAAATAAAGCCGTGGACATCGTAACATCACACAAGAGAGCGGCTCACATGAACTGACTGAACGCAGCACGAGTGATTACTTCGATGAATCAAACCTGTTCAAAAAACACATTACACAATTGATTATGTAGGAAAAGAATATGAAGCGACTGACGCATACAGACATATTCATGAGTGCAGGTACTTCGGAAACAAAGCACCGTGTAAACCTAAAGTTTCAATTAAGTTCATACACCTACAAAAGGTTGCCATTGATTTGAGGCAAGATTGCTTTTCTCCTATACAACTATACGTTGCATTCTCAACAGTAAGCTTGCACGGCTTGGTCATATTAGAACCGGAGTGCTGAACTGACAACGTGGTATACAAAGAGAACTATAACAATCGTAATAAATGAACAATAAAACAGCGGAGAACCCGTGGATTAAATAAAAAGACTGCTTCCTTGGCGAAGCAAGGAAAAAGGATGACCTTATATGGCATTCGTTTATAAAACAGCAGAGAAGCTGTGTAAAGGCTGCTTCACAAAAAAACAGCAGAGCGCCTTATATGAGCAGGCAGTCAGCTAAAGAAGGGAATCAATAAATAACTATAATCGTAATAAACAAACAAAAAATAGCGGAGAATCCGTGTATTACATAAAGAAAATGGGTACCTGAACAGAAAAGTGAGTCTCAAATACCTACACAATAACTATAACAATCGTAATAAACGAACAATAAAACAATACAGAACCACTAAACAAGGAGAAAAGACGGCCTTATATGGCGTTCGTTTATAAAACAGCGGACAGGCTGTGTAAAGGCAGCTTCACAAAAAAACAGATCCTTAACAAATTGTTATTTGTATATTTTCCCTCAATTTAAAAAGGTTTTCTTTTCTTCTTAATAAAAATTTAAAAGCAGTACTTCGCCGCTGCGAAGCACGGGAATTTGGCTATATATATATATATATATATATATATATATATATATATATATATATATATATATATATATATATATTTATGTGAATGAATGTATGTATGTATATATGTATGTCTATATATATATATATATATATATATATATATATATATATATATGTATATATGTAGATATGTATATATATATGTCGATATGTAAATATGTATATGTGGATGTGTATATGTATATATATATATATATGTATATATGTATATATATGTATATATGTTAATGTATATATATATGTTTACATAACCTCTTTAACACACTACTTCTCCGCTGCGAAGCGCGGGTATTTTGCTAGTTGTACCATATAACTTATCCCCACCTTTCCTTCTACATCTATAACCTCAGGCAATTAGGTGTAGTAAAAGACAAGCAGGAGTTAAGTTACACTTTAAATAATGTATTATTTATAATATTCATAAATAATAACAATAAGCAAAGTACAAGTGAATACTGGCAACCATACAACCTGATAAATGCTGATTTGTAGTTTCAGGCAGCACACAGACTTGTTAGTTACTTAAAATGTCTCCAGTTAAGTCATCATTTGTGGTCAGCTTTCTTCAGAACAGGCCGCATGCCTGTCTCAATATGGCTGCCGAGCGGTCCTCTTCATTGTGTTGTCCTTTTCAGTTCATGTATTGTGAGATGCTCCTTCATCAGTTGGTAAGAGAGAGGGGGTGGGGGGGTAAAGCAAGCAAATTTATAGATTTTCTGTCCAACCCCTACAGCCAATAGGGCGTCATGATACTTAAAGGCTTCTGATACAAGCCAATTCCAAACAGCCATTCTTCAGACCAATGGGGGGACAGAATACCTTCACACCTGCCACCTCCCAAAATCATTTTTTAAGGTGAAGCTTGCCAGCTAGGCAGTCTGGCTTTCCTGTGGGGGTTGACTGAGAGAGTCCTGAAGGGAAAAAATTGCCAAATTTGTGTGAGACACTTTACTATCCTGACTTAGTCCTAGGAGGTAACCATGAATGCTTCTCACTCATGAAATATTAATATTACATTGCTTTGCCTAAGTTACAAATAAAGACATCCAAAATATTTATCAACTTGTATGCAAAATTTCACCCCACAACAAAGATCTGTCTGACCTTCCACAATTAGGAATGACGAAATTCTCGAAAAAGTTTGCAATGCAATTTACGAAGATCATCGTCAAACTATTGAAGAGATTTCTGAATTGACTTGTGTGTCTCAGAGTTCTTGTCATCTTCTCTACTTGCCTGATCTTTGCTCCATGTGAGTTTTCTTTGAAAAAAAAGAACTCATAGGAAAGTGTTTTTTGTACTGTATAGGAAGTCCAATAAAAATCGCTGCAGGCCTTGGACAACGTTCCTCTTCGGCGATTCCAAAAACGTTTCCACCAGTGGGAAAAACAGTTGGGACAAGTGCATTCATTCACAAGAAGAATACTTTGAAGGAGACTAAAGTGTCAGTAAGTTAAAATTATTAAAACAATTTTTTTGTCAATTCCTGTTATTTTTGGGTACCCCCTGGTACGCACCGTATTATGCATCAGCTAAATGGTTGCTTCAGAGTTTTAAAACACATGCCCTGAAATTCCATTCGGACTGGACTCCTTATGGTAACGTTGTGTCTTGTTTGTTCTTGTTCCCAACACATTCAGGTATGCTGCGTGGCAGACGGCTGGGGCCCTTGCCCGGCGCAAAAAGCCTCCACGCTGGAAGGACCAGGGGAGCAATCGTGGTAGGAGTGTTACCTCACCTGGAGCACTAGATGGGTTACAGCGGGGCCTTGGACTCCTGCAGGGCTTCATGGGAGCTGGAGTTTGGTGCAGCTCTGTTGGGATCCGTGGGCGCCGTCAGGGGGTGTTACAGCTGCTGCTGAGCCCTGGAAAAGTGTTGCCAGAAATAGGTCATCAAGCACCTGAAGCACTTCTGGGTGGGCTATAAAAGGAGCCAGCAGCCACTACTCTGGGAGCCAGAGTCGGGAGAAGGAGGATGAATCTTGCCAGGAGGAGATAAAGAAAAAGGAAAAGAAGAAGAAGGAGAAGAGTATTGTGTTGAGATGTGCTTGAGCTGAGAACTGTGTTTGACTTTTGGGACGGGGAAGGCGTTTCCCACAAGGAAACTTGTGTCCTACGCCTGTTTGTGTTGGATAGGGTGGCTGGTACACCCCCTGTTGGTCTTACAGCTGTTACCATAAGGAAATATAAGCACAAAGATAACAGCAATCGTGTTAAGAATGTTCCGGAAACATTTTGATTTTGTGTTGAATACAGTCTCAATAGTAGATGCGGCAACATTCAAAAGTGAAATATGTGAAATTGCTGGGCTCAATGAAATGCTTTAAAGCATCTATAATTATTAAAAATAGAGATAATGGAAAAAATGAACCTTGGGCATTTTCTATTGCCATAATGTATAGAGTTATTAAAGCTCCATGGCTTTATAGTCGCTGCATGGCATTGAGAATGATTACTTGTGTTATAAATAACCAATTCTAAATATGATCCTGAATTGTTGATATTCTAATGTAATGAGCTCTACACGGTAATGACAGAATAAGTGCTAGAAATCATGATAGCATGAATTTATTGTTATATTTGAATCCTATACTCTTACTGGTCCTAATATAATAGAAGTGATTGGACTCCTCTGGAAAAGCAGCGATAGCTTTTCATGTTTGTTCCTCTTATGCAGAATTGAAGAATCCATGGAGGCATATTAGTTCGAGGCGATACCTGGATGTCTTGACCCATGAAATTAAAGACCAATCTCCCCTGGTGAAGGCTTTAAACTGATGATATTGTGTTGTGTAGCACCAGAAAAGAGGAGGTTAAAGGAAGTTGGAAGAATGGAGAATAGCTTTGTAAGATTAGATAAAGAAATGAGGAGTATCGTGCGATTGAAGAACTAAAGGCAAAGGTTTTAAGGTGAGGTTTTTAAGTTAGTGGTGATAGACACCAATAATGTACGACGCTGAACCATGGGCTGTAAAGGGAGCACAGGAGAGGAAGTTGGATACTGCAGAGAGGAGAACGTTGAGATGGATGTGTAGAGTTATAAAAGGGACAGAATTAGAAATGACACCCTGTGATGGACTGGCCTACTTTTCAGGAATTGTTCTTGCCTTGTGCCCTAAGCTAGCTGGGGTAGGCCCCATCCACTGTGACCCTATTCAGGACCATGAGGGGTTGAAAAATACCTGACTGACTGACAAACAGAGAGTAGCTGTGCTACTTAAATGGACTACAAATCCCAGCAGCCCCAATAGTACTTCCATTGGGCAGCTTTGGGTGTTGCTTTAGGGAGTTGCTGGGAGAAATAAGGTATGGTGAAGACTTTAATAGGTGGGCCAGAGGAAGTTGGCAGGAGCTCAATCATCTGTCTTCACGCCAATATCAGGTTACAAATACTGTTACCTGAGGATCACAGTTTTATGAATTTATATCTGTGTCCTGTTCCTGATGTTCACGTGGTCTGGTCTCAGTTGGTAAACACTTTCATCTGTGTAGGGCTTTCTGCAGTTCTTCATTTATTCCCCATCACAGTGGGACAAAATGTTACATATTATAAGAACGCTGTTCATTTGGGACTTCTGTGTGTTCATGTGCTGTGGTTCACTCACCTCAGAAAGAAAAAAAATAAAATTTGGGGTGTGTGTGAAGGGCAAATGAGTTATGGTGACAACCAGGACAACTCCAGTTACTGCTATGGTCCCAAAAAAAAAAAAAAAAATTAGCATGCAGTGGTGCAACAGCAAGTTGGCTGTGATGGACATCAGTGCTGGGCTGACATTCTAGTTGAGATAAACCCCCACATCCTTACCTGGCGGGAAGACCAGTGTTTTGGATGGACATGGGGATTGCCTCACAAGAGGACATGTTCCCACAAAACACTAGGTAGTAGCATTCCTATGCCAGTTTGCCCATTCATGTGCCTGCAGGGCATGCTGGGAGTTGCAGTCCCGTGGGGACAGTCCTGCTGGGCTTTATGGGTGCCAGCATGGAGAGCTGCTGAGGAGGGCTGTTCCTACTTTCATGGTCTTCTGCCTAAACTATGAGTGCTTCCTCCTTGACACCGGAAGTATTCCTGGATCAAGCATAAGAGGGGGCCACTCAGTGGTCAGACTTAAGCACACCTGGGAGGAGTTGAGGGAACATGACATGTTGCGTAGTGGAGAAAAAGAAATAAAATAAAATTGTTTGTTTGCACCAAAACTGTGTTGTAAGGCTGTGTCAAAGGTTTGGAGGCTGTAGGTTGCCCCCTACCTGGCATAAGGCATATCAGATGTTTCAGCTCCCTTGAGCAGGTCTGAGTGTGATCCTTCCGCTGAGATGCTATCTTCTGGGAGCTCTCAGATTTATATGGTCCCAACAGGAAGAGGCGGGGCTACAATGGCAATGGGCAGGGCTTGGTTGCACGCAACAGTCAGATTCTGATAGTACAGAGGATAAAAGAGACATTACTGCTAGTGGTGGCACCCCCTGTTGCCCCGGTGGGGTACTGCATATTTTAGTTAAACCTGGATGGTAATCCTCAGATGTCCATGCATTGCAGATGCATTTACTTTTTCACATAACTGTATAGTGCCAGACCACCACAGTCATCAGTACAATTGATCCATTTAGAGGGTACCTGATCAAGCGGCCACTCAGCGTAGTCACAGCGTCTGTAGTGCTAAGGCTGCTCCTGAGATTCTGAAACACTGACAGCTGCAGTAAAAGGCGGCTTGGTTAAGTTTAATCAAAGAAATGATATTAAGGAAAAACTGTTTACCCAGCCCCTTAAAATCCTCAATTCATGTCTGCATTTATAATTACTGCATTCTAAAGACAGCCTGACAACTAAACAGATGTCTGGTATTTGTGTTAAATGACTCCTGCTTCTAACAACAATAATTATGCAAAGTGAAAATTCAAATATTTGAATGTTCTTTTAAAGGGAAAGTTCAATATTGATATTGATTACACTCAAGTTTGTATTCATGCTGATCTCAACTTAAAGTCAATAAAATGGCATTCTTCAGAAAGCTTTTTAAAATAAGTGAATAAAGCTGGGCAATGCAGGAGTAAAAATGGTTTGCACCACCACTTCACAGACACACAGTCCTGGGTTCAAATTCCTGGCGCTGATGGTGGTGACCTGGCATGTTTTTCTCACATGTGTGTGGGTTTTCTCAACTTCTTTCCAAGGATATCTGAGTTCAGTCAAACTGCTTGATAATAACCAATCAAGAACGATAGACACTTGGAATAAGCTACCAAGTAGTGTGGTTGACAGTAAGACTTTAGGGACTTTCAAAAGTCGACTTGATGTTATTTTGGAAGACTAGGGTTGCTCACTTTTTTTGGCCACCCCCTACCAACCCCGGCCTGCGCTATGTGCCAACCTCTTTACGTCTCTGATGCTCGTGTTGTGAAGAGGGGGGCTGAACGCACCCCGTGAAGACGCAACACCCCCTCTTAAATGGTGATACAATGGGAAACAAATATAGTTTTTTTTTACCTCCTCTTTGCTCGATCAGCTGCCCGCTTGCTGCTGCTGCTGCCATACCACGTGATCTGCATCTCACACAGTGCACTTCTGTCATATCACCTACAGTATGTCCATATATTCGATCTCTTTTCACTTTTACCTTTTCGTCAATATCGCATTGAATTTTGTTTCCGTGTTTGGAATTCCATCGTGACAACACAACGTATAACTGCCCGTGAGTGAATATCATTTCTTTCTCTCTACAAGAAATGTGTCTGACAATAGCATTCACACAAATGAGAAATGATTGAACCGTGTGCGTGCTTGAAATTTTTTCTCGAGGGATTTCACTTTCACCAAACAAACAATCTTTTATTTCTCACGGATACGCCTCTTCATTGGGAAGGAACACTACTTTTTTTTTTTTCCTGATGGCAACACGAATTAGATGATCTACAAGTCTCCGAAGTTTAAATCCGAACAATATATTCAATCTCTTTTCGCTGTTCCGTTATTTCACCGAGTAATAATTTCCATTTGTTTGTGTTAATGTGATCTTTACTATCCTTTTTTTGAGACTTTCGAATTTTCGTATTTTCCATTATCTCTAACCTGCTCTGCATGTGTATCGCACCAACGTTTTTGAATTCCTTACGACGTTCTATTTTGTCTTCTACTTGTTGTCTTTTATTTCCGGCCCCAGGCGTGGTTAAATCTCTTGGTACAAAGTCTTGTCTTGCAGGACGTGAAAGTATCTCTCTGAGAAAATCACGTCTTGTCTGCTTCCAACCTTCCAAGATTTTTTTTAATAATAGAAATAAGGGGATATGACTGGCGAGCTTTGTTGGGCTGAATGGCCTGTTCTCGTCTAGATTGTTCTAATGTTACAATGTTCAATCAGGTTTCAAGAAAGGACATTCCACAGAGATGGCTCCATTTACCATAGTCAACACATTAGGGCAGTCAATTGCTACAAATATGTCATCTGTCAACCTCAACCTTTGATGAAGCCTACCACCAACCTATCCTTGCCACCCATTCTGGTATCCTGGTATCACTGGGACTCCCCTTAGGTGGTCTGAGTCCTACCACTTGAGCAGATCCTACTGCATGTCTTGGCATGGAGAGATGTTAAGGATGCACCAGATAAGCACAGGATGCCCCAAGTATCGGGGCTGAGCTCTCGCGTCTTCTTTCTATATGCCTCCTCACTAGATCCTATCATCGTGTCTCATGGTTCTGCTCAGAGTGGTGGCTCTGAGACTAGGGATCTGCACTGGCAATCGGAAGGTTGCTGGTTCGAATCCCGTAAATGCCAATAGGGACTCCACTCTGTTGGGCCTTTGAGCGAGGCCCTTAACCTGCAATTGCTGAGCGCTTTGAGTAGTGAGAAAAGCGCTATAGAAATGCAAAGAATTATTATTATTATTATTAGTGCTTTTCTGATGATACACAGCTGAACCTGTCATTCCCTCCAAAGGATGACACAGTTTCAGCTAAATTATCTTCAGGTCTCACTGATTGTGCAATCTGGATGAAGGAACTCCATCTCCAACTCAACCTGATAAAGATGGACCTTCTTCTTTGCCCAGCTCATCCATCTATTCGGCACTCCATCTGTGTTTATTATCGCTAACAGCCGCCCAGTCTCAACCTTGGGGTGTTGATCAATGACCAGCTGTCCTTCAGGAATTATGTTGCTGTGATCTCTCAGTCTTGCAGATTCACTCCATACAGTGTCCACAAAATTAGACCATATTTGACAGAGTATGCAGCAAAAGTCCTAGTCCAGGTTATGGTCTTGTCATAGCTGGACTACTGTAACTCTTTACTCCTTTGGCAGAGATTCATGACAAGCTTCACACACCAGAATGTGGAAGAAGAAGGAATTGGATAAATGGTGTGATCGAAATTTAACATCTTAATAAAGAAAGAAACGTCCTCTAACAGGACAATTCAGTAATCAAGCAGGACAAAAGCTGTTCATTGTATCTTTTAATGACTCCTCGGCAAAATGCCTTGGAAGGGAGCATTCTTCAAAAGCAGTCTGTTACAGCCTGGTCAGAATGGTCAGAGAAACAAAGGCTAGATGTTCATTTTATAAACTGTTGAATTTACATACAGTGTCAATCAATGCATACATCTAACTCTGGTTGGTTCATTGGTTTACACCCAAATAATTTATATAAAATAAAAGTCTTATTATATTACATTCTTGTTCTTCTTATACCTTTTGAGATGAGACACCACCCTTGAAATTTCTGTGCATATAACGGCTGTCCATTCTGGTGGCTTACAGGATGTCATCTCTTAGTCATCCTTCAGTTCATGTTATATATTACATCAACCTTTCTTCTGGTACATTCTTTATTTAGTTGGCCATTTCAGTGTTTTTCCTAAACCAATCTTCTAATTCAGTGTACTTTCTCTTGTTCACTTGACCTTTATCTGGTTTCCTGGTGTGCCAGAACAGGTTTCTGACATTTAATAACCCTTTATGCTATTTCTTTAAGATGAATGCCATGTTACCCTAAAATTATTCTTCCACAATGGATGCAAAACACAGAGGCAAGTAATGATGAGCAAACCCTGCAGAGTTGGCTTCACTGTGAGTTTGGTGAAATCATGGAAATTCCACGAAATGCATTGAAGTCAAAGGGGAAGAAGCAACTGAAGTAGTTTTGTGAGGATTACAATGGTGCAATGGTATTTTAATGGTCTTTGATGCCTAGGAAAGCATCTGTCAGCAATTCTGGACCCATTACTATGGCCAAAAATGTGACCTGAGCTGTGAGGCAGCAGTGCAAACCCTGCACCACTATGAATCAGACAACAAAAGACACAGATAGAACAATTGCCACAAAATACAACAGATGGCCACAAACTAGTGTCACGCATGCATGTCTCAGGATCACCATCCAAGCTTTTCCCAGGTATCCAACACCACTCCTGGCCAAGAGGGGGTGCTGCTGCTAACTACCTTGTCATTTTCTTCCTCCACCGTCTCAAGAAACCACCCAGTGAAGGTAACTGACCTCCAATCCTTCCGGTCCCGGAGCTTCAAAATGCGGTGTCACTTCTCCTGGAGATGACTTGACCTAAGGCGAATGGAGTCTGATGACCCATCAGCACAGGCAAATTAATCAGAAGTCACCCCACTATGTGGTGATTGCCTTTTTGTTGTTTTCTTATGCTATCAAGTGTTGTTTTCTTGTTGGTCACTGCTAGAAAATGGGAAGGGCCACGTGGGCACCCCAAAATATTCCATAGTTGTCGAACTTTCTTCCTTCTTATATATATAAATATATATATATAAACATCTATGTGTGGAAGTGTGTGTGTTTGTCTGCCCGGCCCGGAAGTAAGAGAAGACGGTGCTCCACCTCCAAGGATACACAAGCGAGGCCAGCACGTCGGCAAAATGAATCCTCCAAAGAAAGAGTCACTCGCTTATCTGCTAATAAAGAAGTGAGGCGAGCACGTTGGAAAAATGAAACCTCTGAAGAAAGACAAAGTTGCTTAGCTGCTAATGCACAAACGATGTGAGCACATCGGCAAAACGACAACACCTAGGAGAGAGACACTCTAAGTAGTTCCTTTCAATCTCTAAATTTCAATTTTTTTCTGACAATTTCAATCATTTCTAGGACCCCGTGCTTTTTACAGCACGGGCTTACACAGCTACTATATATATATATATATATATATATATATATATATATATATATATATATATATATATATATATATATATATATATATATATATATATGAATGGAAGAGAAGGTCTGTGATACGGTTTGCATATTTGCAGTTGGAGATCCACAAAGGGAGAAAAAACGAATCACGTATCATAAAATAATTTTATTCCTGAGCTTTCAACCCCTATCAGGAGTCTTCATCAGAGGATAATGCTTAGACTTACAAGAATCAAAGGCAATATATAGTAACACATTCAGAATGGGTGGAGGTGACTAAGTCAGTATGATCAAGGGGGGGGGGGGGGGGGGGGGGGGTTGTATAATTTAATTAATGTGTATATGTCCTTCTTAAGTTGGCATATGCTGGGTTTATGTCCAAGTGTCTGTTGATGGCGTTTTCATCTGATAGCCAAGACTCGGCCAACTCTCTGTTATATATATATATATATATATATATATATATATATATATATATATATATATATATATATATATAGTGAAAGAGCACCTGGACACAGACAGACACGACACCAGAGATCCACAGCACACGCGTTTATTTTTCCCTCTCCTCTTCACAACACAGTGCATGAACCACCACTATAAATTTGGCTCACATCCCATTCTTTGACTCTTTTCTTTTGCCACCTTCACTTCTCGAATCGCAAACTCCGTCCTCTGCCTCCTGACCCAGTTTCCTCGACTGGAGTGAGGTGGCTCCTTTTATAATGCACCCGGATGTGCTCCAGGTGCTCCCTAATGGTCTTCTTGCAGCACTTCCTGGTGTGGCGGAAGTGCTGAATGGGCACCCGGAAGTACTCCGGGTGTACCTGTTTCCTGGTCCGCCAGCACTTCCTGGTGTGGCAGAAGTGCTGCGGTCCAAGGCTTCATAGTTCTTCGGGTGCCCCCTGGCGGTGGCCCCAGTGCAAACCAGAGCGACTACCCTCTCGTGGTCCAAGAGAGGTATTGTCCGTCTTCCTGGTGCTTCTAGGCGTCCCAGCTGGGCAGGATCCCCAGACATCCGCCACAATATATATATTTATAAAGTCTGTCTGTCTGTCTGTCTGTCTGTCTGTCTGTCTGTCCAGCCTGGAACTGCAAGGCTACAGCATAATGCTCTAAGAAAGCGAGAAACACACTTAGCCACTAATAAACAAGCAATGTGAGCACAACGGCGAAATGAAACCTCAGAGGAAGGAGAAACTTGCTTAGCCGCTGATAGACAACAGAGGCGAGCACGTCGGCAAAATGAAACCGACAAGGAAAGAGAACCTTGCTTAGCTGCTAATGCACAACCGATGCAATTGATTGATTGAAGTGTCAGAATCCATGGTTTCTAGGAGCTTGGGCTTTTTACAGTACAGGCTTACACAACTGATATATATATATATATATATATATATATATATATATATATATATATATATATATTGTCACACACGTGTGCATGGGAAACAGCTGAAGGGCCTAAACACTAGTAATTCTATGCCAGGCCAGGGGGCGGCAGAGTGTACTGACTATCTCTCAGTCCCTTGCAGACCTTTCCCGGGAAATCCCGCTTGTTGCCAGCCCCAAGGATGACATCACGAGGACGCCACTCCCAGTTCTTGCACCAATGACGTTATTTCCCTTTCAGGCCTTTAAAACTGCCATCTTGCCTCAGTACAGGAAGTTCTGTTCTGGACTCTGACCTAAGCACATCATGCTACTAAACAAAGCAATTTTGCAGCCGAGAAAATATTATATGGGTGGCTGCCCCAACTCTTTATGATGTCTCTGACTCATTCTTGTTTTGTATATATATATATATATATATATATATATATATATATATATATATATATATATATATATATATATATATATATATATATATATATTCATTACATTCACAGAGTTCCAATCTTGTGTCACACATCAGCCATGTGATGAACCGACATGTGATTGTTTTTTTCCATTGTTTGAAGCTGTGGCTCTGTCTTTTATTTTTCTGCTCTATCTGAGCAGATGCTTTCCACTCTTTTCTGCCAAGGAGAAGATAGAAATGTCTTTCCAAACAGTATCTTGCCATTTTTTTTTTAATTTGGAACTATTTGCATTGTGTGCTCAGTAATATATAGTGGAATGTATGGACAGATTGTTTGTGGTAATAAAATACTTTCACTACGATTACAAAACTGTAGTCCTTGCTTCTGAATAACACTATTAGTTGCTCTAATTAATATTACTTTGCTCCAGTTAGATTATACTCATGCCGGACAAAACAAGCAGGCAGGGTGTGATAATAGTCAAGGCTTTGGACTTCAATTCCTGATGTTGTGGGTTCAAATCCCACTACTGACACCATATGACTACAAGAAAATCAATTCATCTGCCTGCTCCATTTTGAAAAGCAAAAAGAAATGTAGTCTGATATGTTGTAAGTCACCATGAATAAAGGCTTCAGTCCAAAAATAAGCAAACAACACAGAATCTTGAAAGAGATTAAAACAAAACTAGAATGAGATCTCACAAAATAGAACATACTCTTCAAACCAGATTCTCCATTTTGATTTCTGTGACCTCAGTTGCACCTAATGTCTCCTTTTTGTGTAAAGCTGTATCTCCTAAGGAATTTTAGGAGAAGGAACTGTGACAAAGTTCATTCTTAAATGAGAATCTCTTTCAAGTTCTGTGAGCCATCAAAGATCAACCTTCGAGCCGGAGAATTTTCATATGGGGCTACTTGAATATCATGATGCCATGTGTGGATAGCAGACCTGGATGAGTTGTTCATCTAAGATGTAGAAAGTTCAAGAAGGATAAAATTGTAAAAATGAACACTTTCAGATTACAGGAGAGACAAGGGCCACAAGAGGCTAAAAGCAAATGAGCTGCAAAAGTGGAAAGTGAAGAAAGAGACAAGGGGTCTAGGAGAAGAAGAACTTGAGGAGGCAAGGAAATGTGGAAAGAAATAATCACAAAGCCAGAGAGCTTCAGCTGGAGGACATTCCCAGAACATGTGGAGAAAAGTGCCAGGAGGACAAAGATGACATAGGGGATCTTATTCTAGTTCCATTAGATAACGTCTCCGGGAAGTAGGGAACAGTCTATGAACATATTTAAATTGTGGGCTATTATTATTTTCTTTTTGGAAACGTTTTTATAAGCATAACCTGAAGGATAATTGTTTTGGAGCAGAGAACTTGATTTGGAAGAAGACCAGGGAGATCCCCGAGTGAAAGATCACAGCATTATCGATGAATTCCTCGATATTTTCTGACAGAGGCTGTAATTCTTCTTAATCAGACTGCTAGACATTTACCATAAATATCAAATACTTTTCTAAATATTGGTTCTATTCCTGGCCGTTGCTTTGTAGATGATAGCCTGAAAAGAGATAAACTTCCAATTTCAAACAAAACTTAGAAGGAAATGGTGGTGCATGATGTGTAATTATGCATCGAGGGCAGGGGTCCCCAACTCCAGTCCTGGAGGGCCTCAGTGGCTGCAGGTTTTCATTCTCACCCTTTTCTTAATCAGTGACCTGTTTTTGCTGCTAATTAACTTATTTTGAATTCATTTTAATTGACTTGCTCTTGAAGACCCAGACATCTTAATTGTTTCTTTCTCCTTAATTTGCAGCCAAACAATAATGAGATACAAAATGAGCCAAAACACGACCAGCAAACTGTGACCATCATACAATATCTGAAAATAAAGAAAGGTGAAGGTATCAGGAATGCTGATCTGCTCAGGTCCCCAAAACATTTCACCAGAGCTCTTAGAAAAGAGAAATCAACAATTTCAGAAATGTCTGCTATTCAAACAATGAGAGCAGCAAACAAGCCAAGGAATTAAAGAACGAGTTTAATTAACAACAAGACTCAGCGCTTAATGAAGCAACTGGTTGGAGTGAAATTGGTTGGAGTTTGAGGCCCTGACTTACAGTAGGTGGTCTTCTGTTGGCTCACTCACTTCATGTTTCATTTCTGTTTGGGTGCCATTTAAAGAAAGAAATGAAGCATTTCAGAGAAACGAGGAAAAAATTCAGAAGAACAAATTGTAAAAAACAAGTTAATTAAAATGAATTGAAAAGAAGTTAATTAGCAGTAAAAACAGGTTACTGATTAAGAAAAGGGTTAGAATGGGGCCATCCAGGACCGGAGTTCGGACCCCTGATCTAGGGAATCCACGTAATCTTGAAAACAAGTAAGCCCGCGATTCGTTAGCGAATCGGAAATCCAAGAATGGCAATCAGTTTCTGTTCTGTCCGATATCTGGATGGATGACATATCATGGAGGGTGGGTGCGTCTGGGGAAATGGCATTTAATTACATAAGCATATCTGTACTAAAGCGGTTTCGTTTTGTGGAGACGTGACTCCGTTGCCTTTGCTGACACAGACTGCTGGCAGAGTGGAGCACAGCAAGTTTAGTGTACAGGTTGTGGTGTTCGTGTGCCAGCCACTGAGTCTGGGAAGCCGCTGGGTTAGAGTATGTGATCTATATTATTGGCACAGTGGATTAGAGCAAGTGTAGCTCACAGGTTGTGTTGTTTGGGCGCCACCTACTGACTCTGGGAAGCCGCTGCGTTTTGGGAAGCCACTGCGTTTGACTCTGGGGCTGGCGCCACGGTGCATTACGTTGTGTTATTTGGGCGCCACCTACTGACTCTGGGAAGCCGCTGCGTTTTGGGAAGCCACTGTGTTTGACTCTGGGGCTGGCGCCACGGTGCATTACGTTGTGTTATTTGGGCGCCACCTACTGACTCTGGGAAGCCGCTGCGTTTTGGGAAGTAGCTGCGTTTGACTCTGGGGCGGGCGCCGCCGCATTTTGGGACGTCGTTGCGTTTGACTCTGGGGCGGGCGCCGCCGCGATTTGGGACGCCACTGCGTTTGACTCTGGATTCTGGGGTGGGCACCAAACTGAATGACCGTTATGTAATCTACATTACTGGCACAGTGGATTAGAGCGAGTCTAGTTTACAGGTTGTGTTGTTTGGGCGCCACCTACTGACTCTGGGAATCTGCCGCGTTTTGGGAAGCCGCTGCGTTGACTCTGGACTCTGGGGCGGGCGCCGCCGCGATTTGGGACGCCACTGCGTTTGACTCTGGATTCTGGGGTGGGCGCCAAACTGAATGACCGTTATGTAATCTACATTACTGGCACAGTGGATTAGAGCGAGTCTAGTTTACAGGTTGTGTTGTTTGGGCGCCACCTACTGACTCTGGGAATCTGCCGCGTTTTGGGAAGCCGCTGCGTTGACTCTGGACTCTGGGGCGGGCGCCGCCGCGATTTGGGACGCCACTGCGTTTGACTCTGGATTCTGGGGTGGGCGCCAAACTGAATGACCGTTATGTAATCTACATTACTGGCACAGTGGATTAGAGCGAGTCTAGTTTACAGGTTGTGTTGTTTGGGCGCCACCTACTGACTCTGGGAATCTGCCGCGTTTTGGGAAGCCGCTGCGTTGACTCTGGGGCGGGCGCCAAGGTCGCAGTGCACATGCGCCTCGGTGCGTCCACCATGCATATATTAACTGTGGTTTAGTAAGATAGATTCCTTCAATCAATGTAGCCACAGAGGTATGCGTTGTGTGAAACATTTTTAATGGAAAGCAATGGGCTGTCAGTGATCTACTAGAGCCTTCTTCTTTCAGCTGCTCCCGTTAGGGGTTGCCACAGCGGATCATCTTCTTCCATATCTTTCTGTCCTCGTCATCTTGTTCTGTTACACCCATCACCAGCATGTCCTTTCTCACCACATCCATAAACTTTCTCTTAGGCCTTCCTCTTTCCTGTCAGCTCTATCCTTAGCACTCTTCTCCCAATATACCCAGCATCTCTCCTCTGCACACGTCCAAACCAACGCAATCTTGCCTCTCTGACTTTGTCTCCCAACTATCCAACTTGAGCTGACCCTCTAATGTCCTCATTCCTAATTCTGTCCATCCTCGTCCCACCCAATGCAAATCTTAGCATCTTTAACTCTGCCACCTCCAGCTCTGTCTCCTGCTTTCTGGTCAGTGCCATCGTCTCCAGCCCATATAACATAGCTGGTCTCACTACCGTCCTGTAGACCTTCCCTTTCACTCTTGCTGATACCCGTCTGTCACAAATCACTCCTGACACTCTTCTCCACCCTCTCCACCCTGCCTGCACTCTCTTTTTCACTTCTCTTCCACAATCCCCATTACTCTGTATTGTTGATCCCAAATATTTAAACTCATCCACCATCATCAGCTCTACTCCCTGAATCCTCACCATTCCACTGACCTCCCTCTCATTTACACATATGTATTCTGTCTTGGTGGTCCTACTGAACTTCATTCCTCTCCTCTCCTCTCATATCTCCACCTCTCCAGGGTCTTCCCAACCTGCTCCCTACTCTCACTACAGATCACAATATCATCAGCAAACATCATAGTCCACGGGGACTCCTGTCTAATCTCGTCTGTCAACTTGTCCATCACCATTGCAAATAAGAAAGGGCTCAGAGCCGATCCCTGATATAATCCCACCTCCGTCACTCCTACCGCAGACCTCACCACGGTCACACTTCCCTCATACATATCCTGTACAACTCTTACGTACTTCTCTGCCACTCCCGACTTCCTCATACAATACCACAAGCTCCTCTTGAGGCACCCTGTCATAAGCTTTCTCCAGGTCCACAAAGACGCAATGCAACTCCTTCTGGCCTTCTCTAAACTTCTCCATCAACACCCTCAGAGCAAACATCACATCTGTGGTGCTCTTTCTTGGCATGAAACCATACTGCTGCTCACTGATCATCACCTCACTTCTTAACTGAGCTTCCACTACTCTTTCCCATAACTTCATGCTGTGGCTCATCAATTTTATCCCCCTGTAGTTACTACAGTCCTGCACATCCCCCTTATTCTTAAATATCCACACCAGTACACTTCTTCTCCACTCCTCAAGCATCCTCTTACTTTCCAAGATTCCATTAAACAATCTGGTTAAAAACTCCACTGCCATCTCTCCTAAACACCTCCATGCTTCCACAGGTATGTCATCTGGACCAACGGCCTTTCCAGTCTTCATCCTCTTCATAGCTGTCCTTACTTCTCCCTTGCTAATCCGTTGTACTTCCTGATTCACTGTCTCCACATCATCCAACCTTCTTCCTCTCTCATTCTCGTCATTCATCATGATCTACGAGAGTGGTCTACTAAAACAAGTATAATGTTCTAGCCTCTGGATGGAAAGCTCATAGTCAACTACTCACACGGGTTTGCTGGTTGGATAAATCCACATGTGTAGCCGAACTGATTTTATGCTCAATTAGAAATGTTATTCAAATTCCCTTATGCCTTGTTGTAATTTAGGCTTCTAGAAATATCTCTTTATCAATTCTTTAATTCTAAAAATCCCACAATGTCCAGCCAAGACAGAGTCATGCCCCCATAAAAGTACTTTATGACAGGCAACGTCAGACACGTACAATAAGACCTCTGGCGAGGCTTTAGGCAAAACTTTGTGATCATTAAGTCCTGTCATCTGCTGAATGAAGTTTGGCACCTCGTCTACGGTGGTGGCAGCTACAAAACATTCAGGGGGCAGAATTGTTTCTGGCTCAGTTTCTGTTTCATCATCATCAAATTGATGAGGCAGGGCATTAATTAAAAAATCAAAAATCATGGACCACTGAGTCTGCAGGAATTTAATTGCTATGCTGTGTTTGAATACATTTTTATGGTGGAGGTAGTTTATGATTGGATGTTCTGAACCCTCCAGCCAGTGTTTTCTCTAATCCAGGGCCAATTTAGTTGCTAATAATTATTGATCACCAGTATAATGGTATCGTTCAATTATTTGTATCTGTACATAAGTACAGTTTGAGTATGCGATCTATGGTAAACAAAATATCTAAATTGCCTATAAAAAGTATTCAACCCATTACAAGTTTATTGTTATACAACATTGAATTGTTTTGGATTTGACTTTTCTGACACTGATCAACAAAAAAAGACTCTTGCAAGTCAAAGTCAACACAGATCTCTTCAAAGAGGCCTAAAGTGTCTCTGTATGTCCGTCCAGTTCCTGTGTCTCTGATATTCCAACAGATGGCACATCACAAAATTTGTACTAACAAAATGCATTGCATTTTCCATTCCAACAGATGGCGCATCACAAGCATTAACACTGTTTTTATGAATCTCATAACAAATGGCTTAGAACAGGGACATATGCATTGTATGTTTCATTCCAACAGATGATACATCACAAACAGTAACACTGCTTTTATTAATCTCATACCAAATGACATATAACAGAAGCATATGCATGACATTAGTCATTCCAACAGATGGCGCATCACAAACATTAACACTGCTTTTACAAATCTCATACCAAATGGAATATAACATAGACATATGCATTAATTTCTCATTCTATGATGTGATTGTTTTGTGCTTTAAACTATATATATATATATATATATATATATAAATATATGACGCCCCTGCACTGTATCTTCAGGGGGAGCAGCCCTGGACGGTGCAATACCTCCCCCTGGACGCTAGATGGCCGCCCCCCTGGGTTGGAGAGGTGACCCGGGCTCCCACAGGGCTCCATGGGAGTTGGAGTTGGATGCAGCCCTGTTGGGTTCCGCAGGCACCGCCAGAAGGTGCTGTAGCTGGGACTCCTGCACCCCTGTGGGCCACGTATGCACCACACCCGGAAGTGCAGCCGGAACAAGCCAATCAAGCACCTGGAGCACTTCCGGGTGAATTATAAAAGGGGACAGCAGCCACCACTCTAGAAGCCAGAGTCGGGAGGTGGAGAACAAAGCTAGACGGGAGGAGTAGTGGTTTCAGAAGAGTGTGTCTTAAATTAAGTGCTTTTTGGACTGTGTATTGCCTGTGGGGTTCACGGGGAAGACGTGCCCCACAGGTGAAGAAAAATTAAAGTCAGTGTGAGTCTGTGTCGGGTCAGGCACAATATAGTGCCTTTTTACTACTCTCTCTCTCTCTCTCTCTCTCTCTCTCTCTCTCTATATATATATATATATATATATATATATACTTTACTATACTGCATATATACTACTATACTATTTATATGTCTATATCTATCTATATATATATATTATCTATTATATAGTGCCTTTCCTATCTAGTGTGTCACACATGCATGTCAGTGGATCACTCTGTGGCTGGTGCCAACTCTGTCCTCTTTAATTCTCTTTGTATTACTGAGAAGAAGACACCAGGTGAGGGCAGTTCCAGTCCTTCACCTATAAATCCCGAGGCCACTGGAAGGATGCATCACTTTGTGAATAGAGTGCACAGCAGGGCGTACCTTCTACCTGGTGACTGAGAATAGTGGATTACAAAGAATGACATTTCCTTTGATTCATTATGGACTTACATGTTTCATTGTCAACCTTGATCTATCTATCTATCTATCTATCTATCTATCTATCTATCTATCTATCTATCTATCTATCTATCTATCTATCTATCTATCTATCTATCTATCTATCTATCTATCTATCTATCTATCTATCTATCTATCTATCTATTATATAGTGCTTTCTATACCTACGTGTGTATTTCTTGATGAACACAGAGGCATGAGTGTGTGCATGCACTCAGACATTAACCAAATATTGAATATCAACATATCGATGACCAGTTAAATGCAAGAGCATTCAATGTGGAAAAACAATAGCAGACACATTCGAGTGAGACTTTATATTTGATAAAAAGCAGCCTCTGCTGGATTTTTTCAAGAACAGCAACCTTCTTTTGAGACATTTTGTGCCCAAAAACATGCCCAGTTCAGTGAAGTCATTTCTTGTTTTTGTATTTTTTCGGTGCAGCTTGCTGTACATACCTGTATCAGAAGACACACACAAATCTGAAAACAGCTCCATTTGAAATATTAAAATTAGGGTCAGAACCTCCAGGCTTTTATCAAGTTGACAATGAAATTACATTACAAAATGTTGTCAATATTCTATTAATATGGCCATAAAACAAAAGCAAACAGAAATGTAATTAGATTTCCAGCACTGGTGGCTTTTTTTTCAATCAATTCTAAAGTCAATATTAAGAAGGACTAATACAAAACAGATTTTTTCATAATTTTTCAGCTTCATTGAGCTACTCACTTTACAAAGACGACTTTCCGTCTTTCTTTTTATGATGTTTTAGTCAGGTTTCCTTGCCTGGCTTGTGTTTAACTTTCTTTTTTCTGTCTTTTTCATTCAATTTTCAGTATTAGTATTTTGTTACTGTTGTTTCTGTGTATATTGTTCTGTTCCTTTATTGTTTATTACATTATAATTTTTGCTATTTGTGAATTATTTCTCTTTTATGTATTGTTTAGTTTCCCTTTTGAGTGCCTGTGTTCTGTTATGTTCCTTGAGTTTTGTGGGTGGTTCCCTAAGAGGCGGGGCCACACTTAATCTCACCACTAAGGCACCGCCCCCCCCAGCCTTTAGATAGCAGACTGAGAAAGCGTGTTGTTGGCAGTTCATTGAAGGAGGGCTGCGTGAGTATTGATATTTTGTTTTCTTCTGTCTGTTTTTCTGATCTTTTGTTTCGGTTTATTGGATTATTCTTCTGGATTTCATTTGGGAGTTGTTTTCTCAGGATTGCCTTTAGGCAGCTCCTTTTGGCTTCTTTTTTTGAGTCTTGTTTCATTTGCTTCTTTTTGATGTTGGTTCCTTGTGGGGAACTATAATAAACATAAATGGAGAAAGTGATTAAAATGGAGCTTGCATGACTTATCATATAAGGGCAAGGGTTACAGAGCCAGACTGAAAATGGAATGCAGCATGGAGGGTATGTTCCCATTAGGGCTGGGCAATATATCGAAATTTTAAAATATACTAGCTGAAATACCCAGCATTGCTCGGAAGGAAAATAAAGTGTTATTTTTTTAAAACTTTTTTAGAAAAACATAATTAAAAACAACCACAACTTTAAAAATAAGAATAAATTAACAAACAATAAAGACTCACTAATGTGCTTGTCTTGTGATCTTGTATGTATGTAATCATCCAGTTGACACTCGGAACTGGCCAACGCTATTTAATTTCAAAAGCAACAGGTGGGCGCGTTGGCACTCAAACATAAAGAATGCTAGCAGTCACCTCCAGTTTGCCCTATGAATGTGTAAGCTCGGGTGCGTTCTTCATAAACAGCTTGGCAGGACCACACAAGGAGGTCTTTCCACACACTTGTAACGGCCGACCCCTAACCCGGCCGGCAGCTACACCTCCAAGACCTGTGGCCTGGATAAATTACTGAGCTGAATCTAAATATCAAGCCGTACCTCTAACAAATAAAAATTTTCCCCACAATCGACGGTTTAATCAAGCTCACAAAAACAGATGATATGTAAAATAGGTACATAATTATATTAAACGAGCAACAACAAGAAGCAAAATGCACAATAAATATATACTGTATATATATATATATATATATATATATATATATATATATATATATATATATCCCTCCACCAAAGCAACAACACCATATATATATGTACACACACACACACACATAATAAACCCTCCTTTGCCCCTGTAACATATAACAAACAATACGAATAACATAAACTGAATGAGATACGGAAATGAATGTGAACTTGAGTCCGGTTATAAACACTGTCCTGAATGCGGTTGACTGAACTAGCGAAAAATGAGTCGTTTGATTTTCCCAGACAAAATGGAGCAGCCTCACCGTGAATCCTCGGCGCATGGTGGATGATGAATTCTGACCCCGGGGTCTCTCGTGATGAGGTTATTGAAGTAAGTCCGGCAGATAGAAAAACAAACCAGATAGAAATGCGCAATGTGAAATACAACAGGTACAGATGGCTCATGGTCGTGAATGTGAAAAAATCTCCTTTCCTTCCTCTTCTCTCCCTGATTACTTAAATAGTCCTGAGATGGATGTAATTGAATAATAGCAAACAGGTGGTTTTCCAGGATTGGGGTTGCGGTCTCCTCCCATTATCCGTCCCCCTTTATGGGGACGACATTCACTGACACACAAACAGCAAACGGGATGATGGAAACAAGACGCACATGGTACTAACACTGACAACAGTATTACTACTATGTAGCCCCGCTACACACTTTTCAGAACTTTTCCACCCTGCTGACTCAGCACCGATTTCACTGGATTGGCCACATCCATTAGATATCTGACAAAATAATTTCTTGTTTGGTGAGCTGGCTATAGGCACCAGAACAGCAGTTCATCCCCATCTATGGGTTACATCTGGAAGTGTGACATGAAGTTGCTGACATCAACAGCTAGGAAGAATGTGTTAGTGACCACATTTAGTGGAGACAGGAAGTCCGGAGAGGAGCCAACTAAAGAGGGACCACCGTGTTGAATGAAGATGTAACTGAAAAGTAATCCAGGCCATGAACCCAGGCAGCAGCGATTTTGTATGTAGTGTGAGATATGGTCGGCCATTCATCCCGGCCAATACCCCCAGGCCGCCAGATGGAGCCCTCCTTACAGCATGGAGGTGCCCCGAATGCCAGCAGGGAATCATGGACAGTGGAGTTATAATGCACAGCCCTGCTGGATACCATGGGGGCCACCAGGAATCATTACAGGGAGGCCCAGGGATTTATATTTTCCCGTACAGCCCGGAAGTATTTCCAAGTCACGGGAACGGAAGAAATGATATACTTCCGGGCTGAAGAAAAAGAGAAGTTTCTACCTGACCCGGAAGTGCTGGATAATCACATGGACTGAGGGCTCAGAAGCACTAACAGGTCGAGGACTATAAAGGACTGTGGGAGATCCCAGACAGATGAGCTGAGTTGGGAGGCAGGGTGGCTAAGCATCTGGTAGTGGAGGATTGTTTATTTGAAGATTGTTTATTGGAGATTTGTGGAGTGAAGGGCGCTTTGTGCACATTATTATTATAATAAATTCATTTTTGGACTTTTATCTGGTGTCTGATGTTTGGTCTGAGGGTTCAAGGGGTCAACAGTTGCCTCTATTTGTCACAGTAGCCACAGCCTGAGGGACTGCCACTCACAAATTGGGCTGTACAGCCACACCAAGTGCCGTGCCTTCAGCACCTCATGATTCTCTTTCCCACCCATTGTGGAAGAAAATTTAATACAGACAGGCACCCCCCCACCCTGGAATGCCCCGATTTAAGCTATAAAACACAGGCAGGAAAAAGCGTCAATCATTATTCTTTATCTAAATCTTTGAAGAGGTAACAAGTGTATTACATGTTAGCCACATGCTTGTCACATTGCTACAAATGAAAAAATATCCTCAGGCTACAGTATACGAGGGGGGGACCCAAAATTAACCAGAATTTTGTTGTTGTTAGGTTGGTACTTGTAGTACGTGGTTGGGCCGCTAGGGCGATCTAGTTACACTCCTCACAAGTCAGTCTGCCAAGTGCCATCAGTCTGGAAGGTTGTGCTTGTGTTCAGTGAATTTTTTTGTAAAAGTAGTTTTGCGCAACAGTGTGAGAAGGAAACGCCCTGATTTGTGGGAGTCGGGCGATTGGTTCTTTCATCATGACAACGCTCCATCATCTCACACTGCTCTCAGCATTCGCCAATTTTTGGCAAGAAACGGTATGACAACCCTGAACCACCCACCCTACTCACCGGATTTAGCTCCGTGTGATTTCTTTTTGTTCCCTCGGATGAAAAAAAAGACTTTAAAGGAAGGCGTTTTGCTGACGTCGAAGAGGTAAAACAAGAAACGACCAAAGCATTAATGGGCATTACTTCAGACGAATTTAAAAAATGTTTCGAACAATGGATCAAACGGTTAGATAAGTGTATTTCCGCCAATGGAGAGTACTTTGAAGGAGACTAATTGTAGTTTGTACAGAAAATTAAATTAAACACGTTTTAAAAATATTTCCGGTAATTTTTGGGTCCCCCCTCGTATTTATACAATTCATTGATTAGGTCACTTTTCTTTAAAACGAATTCATTACAAATTAAGAAAACTTTTAACATGATTGGTTACACCTAGTTGCTAACAGGACATGGCAGATTTTGATACTTTAGATAACCACAATTTGATTGATAGTCCTGTTTATTTAGGATGTACGAGACTTTTTGAATGTATGTTTTTCATTTTTGTGTTGAGGAGTTGTGTGAATTTCAAGAAGAGAAAAGAACAATGGCTTACATATACAGTTAGGTCCATAAATATTTGGACAGAGACAACTTTTTTCTCATTTTGGTTCTGTACATTACCACAATGAATTTTAAATGCAGATGCAGTTGAAGTGAAGACTTTCAGCTTTAATTCAGTGGGGTGAACAAAACGATTGTATAAAAATGTGAGGCAACTAAAGCATTTTTTGAACACAATCCCTTCATTTCAGGGGCTCAAAAGTAATTGGACAAATTAAATAACCGGAAATAAAATGTTCATTTCTAATACTTGGTTGAAAACTCTTTGCTGGCAATGACAGCCTGAAGTCTTGAACTCCTGGACATCACCAGATGTTGGGTTTCCTCCTTTTTAATGCTCTGCCAGGCCTTTACTGCAGTGGCTTTCAGTTGCTGTTTGTTTGTGGGCCTTTCTGTCTGAAGTTTAGTCTTCAACAAGTGAAATGCCTGCTCAGTTGGGTTAAGATCAGGTGACTGACTTGGCCATTCAAGAATTTTCCACTTCTTTGCTTTAATAAACTCATTGTCCATCTGAATCATGAAACGCCACCCAATCAATTTGACGTCATTTAGCTGGATTTGAGCAGACAGTATGTCTCTGAACACCTCAGAATTCATTTGGCTGCTTCTGTCCTGTGTCACATCATCAATAAACACGAGTGTCCCAGTGCCACTGGCAGCCATGCACGCCCAAGCCATCACACTGCCTCCCTCCACCGTGTTTAACAGATGATGTGCTATGCTTTGGATAATGAGCCATTCCACGCCTTCTCCATACTTTTTTTTTGCCATCATTCTGGTAGAGGTTGATCTTGGTGTCATCTGTCCAAAGAATGTTTTTCCAGAACTGTGCTGGCTTTTTTAGATGTTCTTTAGCAAAGTCCAATCTAGCCTTTCTATTCTTGAGGCTTATGAGTGGCTTGCACCTTGCAGTGCACCCTCTGTATTGACTTTCATGCAGTCTTCTCTTTATGGTAGACTTGGATATCGATACGCCTACCCCATGGAGAGTGTTGTTCACTTGGTTGGCTGTTGTGAAGGGGTTTCTCTTCACCATGGAAATGATTCTGCGATCATCCACCACTGTTGTCTTCCTTGGACGTCAAGGTCTTTTTGCGTTGCTGAGTTCACCAGTGCTTGTTTTCTTTCTAAGGATGTACCAAACTGTAGATTTTGCCACTCGTAATATTGTAGAAATTTCTCGGATGGGTTTTTTTTCTTTTCTCAGCTTAAAGATGGCTTCTTTCACCTGCATGGAGAGCTCCTTTGACCGCATGTTGTCTGTTCACTGCAAAATCTTCCACATGCAAGCACCACACCTCAAATCAACTCCAGGCCTTTTATCTGCTTAATTGATAAGGACATAACGACGGACTTGCCCACACCTGCCCATGAAATAGCCTTTGAGTCAATTGTCCAATTACTTTTGAGCTCCTGAAATGAAGGGATTGTGTTATAAAAATGCTTTAGTTGCCTCACATTTTTATGCAATCATTTTGTTCACCCCACTGAGTTAAAGCTGAAAGTCTGCACTTCAAATGCATCGGAGTTGTTTCATTTAAAATTAATTGTGGTGATGTACAGAACCAAAATGAGAAAAAAGTTGTCTCTGTCCAAATATTTATGGACCTAACTGTATATTATGATCCAGCTTGGTACAAAACAGGAAACACATTTTATCATAGTGAATAAAAATAACAGCGTCAGCTTTTAAGCATAAGCTCAGAAGGATATGAAACTCAGACATATACCAGGTACACACTGGAACAGGGTTCAAATTTAACTCTTACACCATACCATGGGCTCTTGATGGTTAGAATCAAATATGGACCTGAGTCAGACTGTGTTCTCCATTACATACTGTAACTGTGAAGACTCCCACTATGATATGAGGGCGTCAGGTCAGACCAAACCAATGAACCTTTTGTTGCATTTTTTAAAACATTTTATTGCATTTAATAAAAGCAAATAACATTCCATACAAGCAACTCAAACTTGACAAAATTCAGATCAATCCCCACCCATGAGAAAGCGAGCAAGGCCAACAGCCAGAGTAAAATATTAAGAGTAGAAACAAAAGGGGGAGAAAATCCTTTTCCACAATTTAAGTGCTTATTCTAAAATGTTATCGATTAGATCCTGCCAGTTTTGAAAAAGTTTTGAGCAGATCCTTCAAATTAGAATGAGATTTTTTTCCAATTTCAAGTAGTATATAACATCAGCTACCCACTGACTTAGAGGAGGTGAATTAGGATTCTCCCAGTTGAGTAAGACAAGTCTACGTGCTAATAGTGAAGTAAAGGCAATTCCAGTTTGTTTGTCCTTCACCACTTTAAGCCCATCTATGAGCCCACCACACACAGCTGTTCATGGATTAGGAGGGATTGGGATCCCAAGGCTGTCTGAAACACATGTACAGATTTTGGTCCAGAATGATGTTAATTTGGTGCAGGCTCAGAACATGTGACTCAGTGAGGCTGGAGCTCGATTGCAACATACGTAAGGTTGGCTCTTGCCCTGGAAACATTTTGGACAATTTTAAATGAGAGAGATGCACTCGATTTATAATTTTGAGTTGAATAATTGTACGCTTTGTACTGTCACGCACGTGCGCTTAGGGAGCCACGTAAGGACCCAAACTGTAGCATGAAATCGCATGCCAGAAGGGAATGGTGGGCTACTAACCTCTCTCTCTTTGTTCCTGCAGAAAGAAAGAAGCACCGCTGCCATGAATCCATCACGACTACCTAACCACGCACTACGTCTTTCGCCTTCCCTCTGTCAATTACTGATGACGTCAGCATCCCAGCATCCATCTGGGTTCCTTCCCAGCAGCCCTCTCTACCTGCTTCCGGTCCCTCTCCATAAATGATCCCCCGTTACGCCATTTTGACTGTCTGTTGTAACGTTAACTTTTACCACTGACTCATTTACTAATTCTTTACAGTATACGGGGCCGGAAAACCCCAACCCTTTATGACGTGTTTGTCTTTATTGTACAGTGCATATGGAGCTCAAGTGAATTCTGTGTATTTGTAGAAATCCACAAATGGAGAAAATGAGTCACGTATCTTAAAATAGTTTTTTATTGCTAAGCTTTCAACAACCTACCAGGTGTAATCAGAGGAAAAGGATTAGATATAAAGGAATCAACTGAAAGATATAGGACATGGGATGGTTGTAAAGGGGGGGGTGAATTATTAAGTGGGGATTAGAATGTGTTGGTCATAAAGTCTTTTTCTTTTATTTAGATGTTAGATGCCTGCATTTGCTTGGTTTAAGTCAAATTGTCTGTTAATGGTGTTTTCATGTGATAGCCAAGATTCTATCTACTAATATATATATGCAAAAAGGCAAAAATACGTGATCAAAATACTTTTACAGAAGTTGGTCATCGTGAATAACAAAGATGGCGTTCATATACACTATCAAAATGGTGGGCGGGAATGATGTGGCAGGAGATAACGTCGTGACTGAGAGACGGAAGTGACGTCATCTTCGGGAGACCGTATGTGACGTCATTGGGATGGAGCCAGAAGTGACATCATCAGAGAGAGCCATTTGGGGAAGTGACATTTGGTGGCCATTTGGGAACCCGGAAGAATTGAACGTACAACGTTCTTTTTGTCTGATGAAAAAGAGAGAGAGGCATTAGTACCACAAATCAACCCCTTGTCTCATGATATTTCACTCACTTCAGGGCCTGTTGACTGCCTCCTAAGCACATGTGTGACAATATATATATATATATATATATATATATATATATCCATCCATCCATTATCCAAACCGCTATATCCTAACTACAGGGTCACGGGGGTCTGCTGGAGCCAATCCCAGCCAACACAGGGAGCAAGGCAGGAAACAAACCCCGGGGAGAACGCCAGCCCACCGCAGGGCACACGCACACATCCACACACCAAGCACACACTAGGGACAATTTAGGATCGCCAGTCCACCTAACCTGCATGTCTTTGGACTGTGGGAGGAAACCGGAGCGCCCGGAGGAAACCCACACAGACATGGGGAGAACATGCAAAGTACACACAGGGAGGACCCAGAAAGCAAACCCAAGCCTCCTAACTGCGAGGCAGCAGCACTACCCACTGCGCCACTGTGCCGCCTATATATATATATATATATATATATATATTAGCTATATTTTTATTACCCTCTGTTTTCCTCCTCCTTCTGCAAAAAGGTAAATTGACAATTCTCTTGAGACGTTACTACCAAGGTCTGCCCATCTGAACTCGCCTTTTTTGTCCATTTACATCATAACCAGAGGAGCCACCATCTTTGTCAATCACCTAAGAGGTCTGAAGATGACTCGCTTTGTATTTAACTTTTTTTAAAAATATTATTATTCGTTTAATTATATGGTGTTTGCCACAAGGTGCCCCAATACCTTGTCTTATTCTTACAATAGCATAGTCGGCAGGATCAAACAGGTATGCAGCAGTGAAAAGAGAGGCTCTTGCGACTAAATGGGCTATTAATCAGCTGAGGTACTACACTAATTCCCTCTTGTGACAGACCATGCATATTTACAGTGGCTAGAGCTTCATAAGGAGTTGAACCCTTGCGTCACCAGGTGGTTTCTGTACCTGCAGTTTCATCAGTTCAAAGTCCTACACTGTCAGGGTACTCTCCATGCCTACAGCAATGGCCTCGCTTCCCCGACTTCATGACTCAGGTTGCCTGATCTCACTGCTCCAGGCTATGGTGGTAGTACTGTCATGTACTTGCATATGGGAGACAGATAAAGGGGTTTGGTGATGGTAATTCTCCATAGATCCAACAGTTGGTACTGCAAGATAATGGCCTCTCCTTTCCTCCTTTTGCAAAATGACTGACAGCTCTCCTCCACCTACATCACTTCCAAGGTCTGCCCATTAGGAGGAGGAGCCGCCATCTTTGTCAGTCACCTAAGTTGACTCTGGTCTGAGGATGACTCACTTTGCGCTTTAAGACACATTTTTCTTTTTTAATTCATTATTCATTCAATTATGCAAGATGCTCCAACAAAATGACTTTGTCTTGGTTTGTTCATACAATATATTTATGTATAACTAGGAAGTTTCGCCCCCTGCTCACTTTGCTTGCAACCCCCCCGGCCTGCAATACACGCCAGCCACTTCGCGTCTGTGCTGCTCGCGTATGTGGATTTCACTTTCACCAAACAACAAATCTTTTAATTCTCACGGATACGCCTCTTCATTGGGTAGAAACACTACTTTTCACTGATGGCAACACAAATTAGACGATCTACAAGTCTCAGACTTAAAGTTTAAATCCGAACAATATATTCGATCTCTTTTCGCTGTTCTGTTATTTCACAGGGTAATAATTTCTGTTTGTTTGTGCTAATGCGATCTTTATTATCCTTTTTTTGAGACTTTCAAATTTTCATACTTCCATTATCTCTCACCTGCTCTGCATGTGTATCGCGCCAACGTTTTTGAATTCTTTACAACTACTTTGTCTTCTACTTGTTGTCTTTTATTTCCAGCCCCGGGCCTGGTTAAATCTCTTGACACAAAGTTTCATCTCACGAGATATGAAAGTATCTCTCTGAAAAAGTCTCATCTCGTCCCAGGCTAAAAAGTCTCATCTCAACCCAGGATTTTTTTATTAAAATAGAGAGATGTGTAATGGATGGCATGATGCAGGAACTGGCATCCCCTGGCTTGGACTGAACAGGGATCCTTACCCGTTCGGGAAGCCAGTACAATGGAAAGTCCAGGGAAGACAATTTATTCAGGATATTTTCTTCCCCAATACACTAGGTGGCACCCTCCCTGGTTTAGGATTGCACATGGATGCCCACAGGGCATACTGGCACCTGAGCCCATTAATACAGCAAGGTTGGTTCCTACCTTGAACCCAATGCTTCAGCCCCTGTAATATTGAATTGGATTATATATACTGTATATACTAGGGGGCTCTTTCCCCTGCTCGCTTCACTCGCCCACCTCTGGGTTTGGTTTACCAGATATACAATTAAAAGAGATTGTTATTTTCATGGGAATTATTACATATGCATTTTTTCCAACTTTAACTTTAAAACTTTAGTAAAAACAATATTAACTTTTCTTCAAGATTGCATTGAATTTTTATTCCATGTTTGGACTTACATCGTGACAACGCAACGTATAACCGCTCCTGAGTGAATATCGTTTCTTTCTCTCTAATAAATAAAATGACTTTTTCGAATGTTTGTCCATGCTCTTTCTTCTTCGCTTAGTCGTTGACGTGTCATCTAGAACGTATACAGTTATTGTCCTGATAAAATTTATAAGAGCTGAGAGCGTATGGAAATGTGTCTGCCAAAAGCATTCACACGACTGACAGGTTAGATGACGGTGGTCTTGTTTGAAAATAGTTGTAAGTAGGGCGTGACTTGAATGAATCTCATGTTAAAAGTCTCCGTCTCACGGGACTTCATACCACGCCAACATTTTCGGAATCTTTTCATTCTCGCTGGCAACACGAATTCGATGACCTACAAGTCTCCCTGACTTAAAGTTTAAATCTGAAAAATATATTCGATCTCTTTTTTCACTGTTCCGTTATTTCACCGAATAATATTTCCATCTGTTTGCGCTAATGCGATCTTTACTGTCTTTTTTTTTGAGACTTTTGAATTTTCATACTTCCATTATCTCTAACCTGCTCTGCATGCGTATCATGCATTTCTGAATTCTTTACAACGTTCTACTCTTTGTCGTTTATTTCCGGCCCCGGGCGTGGTTAAATCTCATTCTCACGGTATGCATAAGTGTCTCTTGGAGAAAATCACGTCTCGTCTCCTTCCAAGATTTTCTTTATAATAGAGATATAGTACTGTGCAAAAGTTTTAGGCAGGTGCGAGAAAATGCTGTAAACAAAGAATGCTTTCAAAAATGGAAGTGTTAATCATTTATTTTCATCAATCAACAAAATGCAGTGAATGAACAAAAGAGAAATCTAAATCAAATCAATATTTGGTGTGACCACCTTTTGCCTTCAAAACAGCATCAATTCTTCTAGGTACACTTGCACACAGTTTTTGAAGGAACTCAGCTGGTAGGTTGTTCCAAACATATTGGAGAACTAACCATCTGTGGATGTAGGCTTCCTCACATCCTTCTGTCTCTTCATGTAATCCCAGACACACTCGATGATGTTGAGATCAGGGCTTTGTAGGGGCCATACCATCACTTCCAGGACTTCTTGTTCTCCTTTACGCTGAAGATAGTTCTTAATGACTTTGGCTGTATGGTTGGGGTCGTTGTCCTGCTGCAGAATAAATTTGGGGCCAATCATTCGCCTCCCTGATGGTATTGCATGATGGATAAGTATCTGCCTGTATTTCTCAGCATTGAGAACACCATTAATCCTGACCAAATCTCCAACTCCATTTGCAGAAATGTAGCCCCAAACGTTCAAGGAACCTCCACCATGCTTCACTGTTGCCTGCAGACACTCATTATTGTACTGCTCTCCAGCCCTTTCGACGAACAAACTGCCTTCTGCTACAGCCAAATATTTCAGATTTTGACTCATCAGTCCAGAGCACCTGCTGCCATTTTTCTGGATCCCAGTTCCTATGTTTTCATGCATACTTGAGTCACTTGGCCTTGTTTCCACGTCAGAGGTATGGCTTTTTGGCTGCAACTCTTCCATGAAGACCACTTCTGGCCAGACTTCTGCGGACAGTAGATGGGTGTACCTTGGTCCCACTGGTTTCTGCCAGTTCTGAGCTGATGGCACTGCTGGACATCTTCTGATTTCGAAGGGTAATAAGCTTGATGTGTCTTTCATCTGCTGCATTAAGTTTCCTTGGCCGACCACTGCGTCTGCGATCCTCAACGTTGCCCATTTCTTTGTGCTTCTTCAAAAGAGCTTGAACAGCACATCTTGAAACCCCAGTCTGCTTTGAAATCTTTGTCTGGGAGAGACCTTGCTGATGCAGTAGAACTACCTTGTGTCTTGTTGCTGTGCTCAATCTTGCCATGACATGAAACTGTCTTCCACAACCTCACCTTGGTAGCAGAGTTTGGCTGTTCCTCACCCAGTTTGAAGCCTCCTACACAGCTGTTTCTGTTTCAGTTCATGACTGTGTTTCAACCTACGTGTGACATTGATGACCATTAGCACCTGTTTGGTAGAACTGGTTGATCAGACACCTGACTAGAATCCTACAAAATCCCTGACTTTGTGCAAGTGGACCTAGAAGAATTGATGCTGGTTTGAAGGCAAAAGGTAGGAACACCAAATATTGATTTGATTTAGATTTTTCTTGTATTCTCTCAGTTTGCATTTTGTAAATTGATAACAATAAACAATCGTTATTTATATATCTGAAAGCATTCTTTGTTTACAGCATTTTTTCATACCTGCCTAAAACTTTTGCACAGTACTGTATATATTTTATATTATTACCCCAAGAAGACAGTAACAACATTTTAATTGTGTAGAGTGCTGATTTTTTTTCCCCAGTGTTTTTCCCAGAAGCATGCACTAATTTCTTGATAAAATAACGATCACATAAATATGGCATGTGTATACCCTTAAACAATATTTGTGTTTTCTTTTAATTATTGACCTCGATGTACACCCAAATCCAAATAACAGCTTACATCTTACCAATGCACTGCTGTGTTCATTATAAACCTGAAGTGCAGCATAAAATCCTGTCAGCCATTTACTTCACTCTTAAGTATACTTGACACACTTTGCTAAACCCCTCGAGGTGGGTTGATTTTTATTTTTAATTGTTTCTAAAAGCCGCACTAACTTAATTGAGTCCCCATAACAGCTCGGTGACCAAAGTGGAAGTGGCACACACTCAGCACAGTTTAAGCAAGCAGAGCTGAAAAGACAAAGAGAAAACAGAATGCTGTGTTTTGGGCAGAAGAGAATATAATGGGGAACGGGTAGAGTGAAAAGAAAACCCAGGAAGACTCTATTTTGAATTTTATATTCTATAAAAAGTGGACGGACTAGAGAAAGACTGTAGAAATTGTTGGGGTAACAACCTGGTAACCATGTTTAGGCTGTAAACAAAACAACAAAAAGGCCAAAAGGGGCACAGTGTGGCATTGAGTTTCATTCTGAGATCTCCCTTGGGCACTCCTTCAGTTTTGGCTCCTGGTTGTGAAGCTACCACCACCTTTCTGGGCCATCCGATTTTACGGTGTGGTGACTGCTAGTGGCTGGGCCAACACTGGGTGTCGCAACCAGGCTTGGGTGCCCTCACTCCTTCAATCTGAGTTCCTGGGCCATCTGGATTTATGGGGTGGTGTGCAAAAAGGGCGGGGCCAACTCTTTGTGCCACAGCCAGGCTTGGGAGCCCTCAGTGAGCGTATTCTCGGGGTAACAAGTGGAGGAGAAGATACCATTAGTCAGTGTTTCTCAACTTTTAAGCATTTGCGACCCCGGTTTTCATAAAAGTTTTAATAGCGCCCCCCCTAATGTTTTTTTGAAACCCTAATAAAATGTATTCATATTTTTTGCTGCCGATACACCGCTACAAGTTTAAAATTTCCCTACAAATAGCGAAATTACACCACATATGGCAACATTCACGCCCCATACTTTGAGAACTGCTGCCATTAGATAGATAGATAGATAGATAGATAGATAGATAGATAGATAGATAGATAGATAGATAGATAGATAGATAGATAGATAGATAGATAGATAGATAGATAGATAGATAGATAGATAGATAGATAGATAGATAGATAGATAGATAGATAGATAGATAGATAGATACTTTATTAATCCCAAGGGGAAATTCACATACTCCAGCAGCACCTTACTGATACAAAAAAACAATATTAAGTTAAAGAGTGATAACAATGCAGGTAAAAACAGACAATAACTTTATATAATGTTAACGTTTACCCCCCAGGGTGGAATTGAAGAGTCGAATAGTTTGGGGGAGGAACGATCTCCTCAGTCTGTCAGTGGAGCAGGACAGTGACAGCAGTCTGTTGCTGAAGCTGCTCCTCTGTCTGGAGATGATCCTGTTCAGTGGATGCAGTAGATTCTCCATAATTGATAGGAGTCTGCTCAGCGCCCGTCGCTCTGCCACAGATGTTAAACTGTTCAGCTCCATGCCAAAAATAGAGCCTGCCTTCCTCACCAGTTTGTCCAGGCGTGAGGCGTCTTTCTTCTTAATGCTGCCTCCCCAGCACACCACCGCATAGAAGAGGGCGCTCGCCACAACCATCTGATAGAACATCTGCAGCATCTTATTGCAGATGTTGAAGGACGCCAGCCTTCTAAGGAAGTATAACCGGCTCTGTCCTTTCTTACACAGAGCATCAGTATTAGCAGTCCAGTCCAATTTATCATCCAGCTGCACTCCCAGGTATTTATAGGTCTGCACCATCTGCACACAGTCACCTCTGATGATCACGGGGTCTGTGAGGGGCCTGGTCCTCCTAAAATCCACCACCAGCTCCTTGGTGTTGCTGGTGTTCAGGTGTAGGTGGTTTGAGTTGCACCATTTAACAAAGTCTTTGATGAGGTTCCTATACTCCTCCTCCTGCCCACTCCTGATGCAGCCCATGATAGCAGTGTCGTCAGTGAACTTTTGCACGTGGCAGGACTCCGAGTTGTATTGGAAGTCCGATGTATATAGGCTGAACAGGACCAGAGAAAGTACAGTCCCCTGCAGAGCTCCCGTGTTGCTGACCACAATGTCAGACCTGCAGTTCCCAAGACGCACATACTGAGGTCTGTCTTTAAGATAGTCCACGATCCATGCCACTAGGTATGAATCTACTCCCATCTCTGTCAGCTTGTCCCTAAGGAGCAGAGGTTGGATGGTGTTGAATGCGCTAGAGAAGTCTAGAAACATAATTCTTACAGCACCACTGCCTCTGTCCAAGTGGGAGAGGGATCGGTGTAGCACATAGATGATGGCATCCTCCGCTCCCACCTTCTCCTGATATGCAAACTGCAGAGGGTCGAGGGCGTGTTGAACCTGTGGCCTCAGGTGGTGAAGCAGCAGCCTCTCCATGGTCTTCATCACATGTGATGTCAGAGCAACAGGCCGGAAGTCATTCAGCTCACTAGGACGTGATACCTTTGGGACTGGGGTGATGCAAGATGTTTTCCAAAGCCTCGGGACTCTCCTCTGTTCCAGGCTCAGGTTGAAGATGCGCTGTAGAGGACTCTCCAGCTCCGATGCACAGACCTTCAGCAGCCTCTTGTCCCAGGCTGGCACCACTTACCTCAATCGAGCCAGGAAGTCAATACATGTGACAATTCTCATACAAAGTGTAAAATATGACACACAAAGTCAGAAAAAGATTTGGAACATGAGGTGGTGATCCCAGTATATTGTAGGGTGTAATGTTTTCAGAAGAAAAAAAAAAAGATTTCAGAATGTCACACACGTGCGCATGGGTGGCAGGTAAAGGGCCCATAAGAAGGTCACTCCCGGTCAGACCAGAGGGTTGCAGAGTGCACTCGTCTTTTGTATTTTGTAATGTCGGCTTACGCTGCAAAACAGACATTCTTGTGACAGGGGCTAGCAGGGAATAGGGTAGGGAGAAAAAAAATGACATTATTTTTGGCAATCAATCAACCATACAAATGAATGAAAGTTTAATTATTTGTTGTTTTGTAAACTTTACAGCAACAGCCTTTTTCAAAATTGGAATGACCCCTATGACTAACTCTTGTAAGTGAGTATACTAGAAAAGTCAATACTTTGCTATAGAAATGGACTCTTTGAACATCAATTAACCGCTGCTGAGACCCTCACTGCTGCCGCAAATTGGGGGGATGTCCCAGCAGCAGTGATGTCAGGGTGGGATTCCACCCACAAAGCACAAGGAATGTATTCCAAGTTAAATACAAAATAATACATGTGACCTGTAGGGGGCATCAATGAACCCCAAAACTCCAGACACAATTACACAAAGAAGGTTTGGGTTCAAGTGAACGTATTTTTATTAAACAAAGTAGCAGCACACTGTTTTGTAAGTATACACCATTCCTTGTTCTTTGTGGGTGGGGCCACTATGACATCACTGACGCTGGCTCCTCCCTCTGACTTGATAAGCAGCCCAGAGAAAGGAGTGAGCAGTAGTGTATTGAACTGTGAAGGAGTTTAGAGTTTGGATTGGTTTTTTGCTATGGACTTACTGGCTTTTCTGATTATTTCTGCTTTGTTCTTCGTTGCAAATGGACCAGTGTTGTCCAAGTGTTGTCCAAGTTCACACCTCACAAGAACTAGCTCAGATTAAAATGAATAAATTCATGTTCCTAGTTAACCATTTCAATTTTGAACTAGTTCACGCTCAGTTCATTTTGTATTTTTTAAGGAGTGAGAATAAATGACCCATGGGGTTACTTGTTTCAGTTTTGCATGCCTTAATGTTCCAGTGCTTTATACCGTTTTCTCCACGTGCAGACCCCCACTTAGGTGAACATGCAATTCCAAACAAGGCAACGGAGCTTAAACAAGGATACAATTCCATGCTGACATTAACAGAATACACATAAATATCACACAGTATCTCTCTTATGTCATACTGCCTACCTAGCAGTTCTGTGTGGTGAACCCCTGTGCTTCATCTGACTCTATGTCAGCTGCACTTGTGAGTAGAAAGAAGCAGATTTATAAGATAGATTTGCACAGAGCACAGTAACATATTCAAAGTATGCTTATTACATCCCCACAACGGCACAGTACAAAATAAGCCCAGTGTCACACACGTGCATGTAAGAGGCAGCTAAAGGGTCTGAATAGTGACAATTCCATGTCTGACCAGGGGGTGGCGAGGTGCACTGACTTTTTCTCTCAGTCCTCTGTTGATCATTCACGGAAAATTCCACAGGGTTGCGGCGCCTGTCATGACATCACTTCCAGTTCCGGTGCTCGTGATGATGTCACTTCTGGTTCACGGAACCTTGATGACATCACTATCGGTTCTGTCACCCGTGAAGATGTCACTTCCTGCCCTGATGATGTCGCTTCCTGTTCGGGTGCCCGTGATGACATCACTTCTGGTGTTCCAGGTAGGTGTATGGTGGGTTTGTTGGGGGGGCTGTGGTGATATCACTTCCGGTTTCCGGGGCCCCATGATAATCTCACTACCTGTTCCGGTGCCTGTGATGACTTCACTTCCTGCCCCAATGACGCCACTTCCTGTTAAGGTGACCGTGATGACATCACTTCCAGTTTTGGTGCCCGAAACGATGTCACTTCCGGTTCAGACAAACTTGATGACATCACTTCCGGTTCTGTCACCCGTGAAGATGTCACTACCTGTTCCGGTGCCTGTGATGACATCACTTCCTACCCCAATGGCGCCACTTCCTGTTAAGGTGACCATGATTACATCACTTCCAGTTCTGGTGTCCGCAACAATGTCACTTCCAGTTCAGACAACCTTGATGATGTCACTTCCAGTTCAGACAAACTTGATGACATCACTTCCGGTTCTGTCGCCCGTGAAGATGTCACTTCCTGCTCCGATGATGTCACTATCTGTTCCGGTGCCTGTGTTGACATCACTTCCTGCCCCAATGATGCCACTTCCTGTTAAGGTGACTGTGATGACATCACTTCCAGTTCTGGTGCCCGCAACAATGTCACTTCCGGTTCAGACAACCTTGATGATGTCACTTCCAGTTCAGACAACCTTGATGACATCACTTCCGGTTCTGTCGCCCGTGAAGATGTCACTTCCTGCTCTGATGATGTCGCTTCCTGTTCAGCTGCCCATAATGTCGTCACTTTCGGTTTTCTGGGTAGGTGTATGGTGGGCTGAGTTTGGGGATGGGGGGTGGTGGGTGGGCTGTGATGATGTCACTTCCGGTTTCCAGGCCCCGTGATGATGGCACTTCTGGTTCAGACAACAAAAATGATGTCACTACCGGTGCTGGTGCCCACGATGACACCACTTCCTGTCCTGATGACGTCACTTCCACTCCAGACCTTTAAAGCCGCCATCTTTGCCACATGTCATCAGTTCTGTGTTGGACGTTGAACCAGACACAAAAAAAATGAACCCTTTTGCAGCCAGGGCATAATACACGGGTGGCAGCCCCAAATCTTTTTTTATATCTTGTGTCCTTTCTTGTGACACCTGGTAAAACCCCAACACACCGTCCCTTTCTCTCTTTGTCTCTTCTGTCTCCACTCCTCCCTCAAGCTTCATCCACCACCTCCTGACTCTGGCTGTTGGATGCTGGTGACTGGTCCCTTTTTATGGAGCACCCAGAAGTGCTTCCATGATCTCCTTCCGGCTGCACTTCTGGGTGTGGCGGCAGCCCTGCAAAAGGAGGACTCAGCGGTTCTTCACGCTCACCCTGGTTGCAGGTACGGGCCCCAGCAGGGTTGAGCGTCCGTGCCAGGCCCTCAGTCGTCCCTGCCCAAACTCGTTCCCCCGGTCCTCCCGTTACAGAGGAGTCCCAGCCAGGTATGAATCCCAGCTGTCTGTTACAGTGTTCACAGAAAATCAGCTTTGTGGAAAGAGCCCTGACTTCAACAACAACTAACAGCTGACATTCAAACCAAAACCGGAGACCCTTTAATCCCCAACGAAGAGAGGTTAAGGAGGACCAAGTTAGAAAAAGAGGATTTCCAGATATTAGAAGAAAGAGGATCAGAGGATTTGCTGTGAGAGGCCAACGCTAACTTGACAGCAGCGCTACCCATGGAGAAAAGCCTCCATTGAACAGACGTGAAAGGAAGAGAACAGAAAGGTCTCGGGGAAGAAAAGAAGATTTTCAACGGCTCCTTCCATGCAGCTGCAATGGTGCTTTTTTATTTATTTCTTCCTGTCTCCACTGCCTGCACATTCACGTCACCAACTTCTCGGAAAGTGAGTGTGGATGGTCCGTCAGTTTTTAAAAGGGCTATGACAGGTCTACTGAGGACGCTGTTGCTGCTGCTCTCCATGTTACCCTGTCCCATCTGGAGCACCAGGGGAGCTACGCACATCTCCTCTTTATTCATTTTAGCTCTGCTTTTAACACCATCCTCCCTCATAGATTGGTGTGCAAGCTGCTAGCCCTGGGACGCCCGTATTCAACCTGTCTCTGGATTAAAGACTTCCTGACAGACCGCACACAAAGGGTTAGGGTGGGCCTTCACATCTTCTCGGCCATCAGCATTAGCACCGGCTCTCCGGGCTGTGTGCTGAGCCCCTTTGCTCTTCACGCTGTACACACATGACTGCGCCCCCGCCCACCACAGCAACACCATCGTCAAATCTTCAGGCAACACCACTGTGGTGCAGCTCATCTCTGAGGAGGTTGAGTCCACCTACAGGGACGAAGTGGTGCGGCTGACAGTGTGGTGCACTGACAACAACCTGCTCAGACCAAGCAGCTCGTTTGTGGACTTCAGAAAAAAAGAAAACGGACATCAAACCACTCTACATCAGAGGGGACTGTGTGGAGAGGGTTTCAGACATCATGGAAGACCTGTCCTGGGGTGTGAACACAGCTGAGCTGGCGAAGAAGCCACAAGCAGAGAGTCCTCAGGAAAAATAACATCCCCCAAAAACTGCTGGTGTCCTTCTATCGCTGCTCTATCGAGAGCATCCTGTGCCATTGCCTCTGCGTGTGGCTTTCCAGCTACACAACAGCGCAGAGGAGAACACTTCAGCGGATCGTAAAGACGGCCCAGCAGATCATCGGCTGTTCTTTACCCTCTCTTAAAATGGCTGTGCACCGACGCTTCCCATTCAACCTGATGGAGCGTGAGAGGTGCTGCAAAGAGGAATGGGCGAAACTGGCCAAGGATAGGTGTGCCAAGCTTGTGGCATCATATTCAACAAGATTTGAGGCTGGAATTGCTGCCAAAGGGGCATCGACAAAGTATTGAGCAAAGGCTGTGAATACTTATGGACATGGGATTTCTCAGTTTTTTTATTTTTAATAAATTTGCAAAAACCTCAAGTAAACATTTTTCACGTTGTCATTATGGGGTGTTGTGTGTAGAATTCTGAGGAAAAAAATGAATTGAATCCATTTTGGAATAAGGCTGTAACATAACAAAATGTGGAAAAAGTGGTGCGCTGTGAATACTTTCTGGATGCACTGTATCAGCCTTCCTTCTCTCCATCATATCGGCTAACTCTCTCCCCTTACCAGTCATACTGCCAACATTCACATTTCCTACCCTCAGTTCCACTCTCTTTACTTTCCTGCTCTCCTCCTGCCTCCGGTCACGTCTCCCCCCTCTTCTTCTCCTTTTTCTTCTTCGGCCAACAGTAGCCCAATTTCTTCCAGCACCCTATTGGCTAACAGTACTGGTGGCAGTTATTGTTAACCCGGGGCTCGACCGATCTGGTATGGAAATTTGTATTGTTGTCTGCATATTGATTTGGCAAAATTTTTACACCGGATGCCGTTCCTGACGGCACAAAGAAACACACTGGTTTGTGCATCCCCTGTAGCTGGGTTTTTTGTGAACCTTACACAACTCCACAAAATCCAACCCTTTTGAAGCCAGGGCATAACATACGGGTGGCTGCCCCAAACCTTTTTATGTCTCCTGCCCATTCTTGTGACAGGGGCTAGCAGGGAATAGGGTAGGGAGAAAAAAAAAAATGACATTATTTTTGGCAATCAATCAACCATACAAATGAATGAAAGTCTCATTATTTGTTGTTTTGTAAACTATTCATAATTGGGCAAATTGTGATGGAATGACCCCTATGACCAACTCTTGTAAGTGAGTATACTAGAAATGTCAATACTTTACTATAGAAATGGATTCTCTGAACATCAATTAACCACTGCTGAGAAACTCCCTCCTGCCGCAAATTGGGGGATGTCCCAGCAGCAGTGATGTCAGGGTGTCCCCGCCTCTTGGGGATTCCACCCACAAAATACAAGGAATGTATTCAAAGTTAAATACAAAATAATACATGTTACCTGCAGGGGGCATCAATGAGCCCCAAAGCTCCAGACACAACTACACAAAGGGTTGGGTTCAAGTGAATGTATTTTTATTAAACGCAGTACAGTACAGCACACTGTTTTGTAAGTATGTACTGCTATTCCGTGCTATTTGTGGGTGAGACCACCATGACATCACTGATGCTGGCTCCTCCCTCTGACTTGATAAGCAGCCCAGAGAAATGAGTGAGCAGTAGTGTATTGAACTGTGAAGGAGTTTAGAGTTTGGATTGTTTATTTTTTGGCTATGGACTTACTGGCTTTTCTGATTATTTCTGCTTTGTTCTTTTTTGCAAATGGACCAGTGTTGTCCAAATGTTGTCCACGTTCACACCACACAAGAACTAGCACAGATTAAAATGAATAATTTCACGTTCTTAGTTCACCATTTCAATTTTGAACTAGTTCACGTTCAGTTCATTTTGTATTTTTTAAGGAGTGAGAAAAACTGACCCATGAGGTTACTTTTTTCAATTTTGCATGCCTTATATTAGGCTATTACAGTGTTCTTGAATAGATTATAATAATTATGAAGCCTTTTTATTTAAATACACTTTATTAAGTTATACCCAGCAACAAACACGTATAATCATATATGCTTATATCCTCCCTGGTCAAAAAAGAAATTAAATAGATGATTTTCTGCTGGACTACAATTCCCAGCATTCCCTGCTGGTGTTCCTGAATAGGTGCCGATATTGAGGTTCACTGCCTTCTAGCAACTGGGGGAATGAGTACCATCTCAGAGACAGTCCTTCCCAATCATTCTCTTTTATCCCAGCCAGGGAAGGTGCTACACATATCTCCAGATGGGACGCCTGTCTGTTTGACTGGGGCTTCCCATCTGGGTAAGAAATCATCTTCTTTTCTGGCTGGGATGTCCATCCATCCATTTGAGGAGCATTATGTGGATGCGACATCCTTCCCTCTCTCGGCCAGGGTGCCTTTCTGTCCACTCAGGGCCTCCAGTCCAGGTAAGGTATCTTTCCCACTCCTTGTCGGGATAATGTGTACCACCCACAATGCCTATTTCTAGCACAATGTAGTTCTTTACTCCTCTAGAACTTATTACATTTTATGTGTATGTTGCACCCCAGTCCTGTAGAGTGTTAGTTTATTCCACTGTATGCTGCAATATGGTGTATGAATGCTATGTTAATAAAGCCGCTTGTCTTGGCCTGGCTTGGCTTTTACATTGGCCGGTGAAGGTTCTGGTTCTGTTTTTTTGTTGGGCTTTTTGTAGGCCTCACACCCATCTGCCATGTTTTGAACAGCGTTGAATTTGGAAGATTTGAAAAAAAATGAAAGGATGGACTGATAGCTTTTAGATGAAAGGAAAACTCTCTTTAAAACAGCACTCAGAAGATACTTTACACCTGCAGGCTCCTGTTACATAGACATATAAAATATGAAAGGGTTTAGGCCAAACAAAAGATTGCCTGGCTTTTAATGATTTGTACCAAATGACTAGCGTGAAGCCAAAGCTCAAGGAAAGAATAGAAGAACAGGTGCTCAGAAAAGATTCCAGCATAATGATGTTGACATTAGATCAGGCATTCCAACAAATCTCGGCTACGGCCTCTGAGTGTGCTTTTTCTTGTTAACACAGTTTCTTCAGAGATTATCCGAGTAAACTGTATTCCCATAATAAACAATACGTACCGATTTGGTGGTTTACATAATCTCCTTATGTGTGGTGATGGAGTCTCCCGCTGGCAAATACTCAAAGACATTCTCAAATCTTACGCAAACAGTCACACTTTGGAGATTTAGCACAGTTTGCACAGGAACACATGGAGAGGTGAAACCCAAAAGGTAACAGCAACCGCTTAAAAAAAGCCAAATAAGCGACCAGAAAGAAGAAATCTTTGGAATGAAGATGACATACGGACATGGATGATCATATACATTAGCAGTGTGATGCCCCAGGTGCCCACAACCTATGGCACCCTTCACTGTCAAAGCATTAAGGGTAAACATAACATGGAAAGAACTCAGAACTGGCCTTTCCACCTTAAATGTGGAATATTCGATCAATTTTAAGTAAATTGGATGAACTTTTATGTATTATGGTGAGTCACGGACTGTTCCTGGTACTGTGGCATTTGTTAAGTGCCGAGAACCAGCTAAACCGTACTTCAGATGCTATTTAATGCAGGACAGTTTTCATCTGATATGACAGACAGAGTGGTAAAGGCAGGAGAGGGACTGGAGACGTATGAAGGGGAGGTGAGTACATTACAATTAAAGCCAATAAGTGGGATCCAGTCTTTGAAAAATTAACTGAATCTGTCCACATTACTGCTTAGGAGTGGCCGCATCATCCTGTTGATGTTTATTTGTAAATTCAGAAACAGAACGATGAGCGATTCTGAACCAACGTCTAATGGCAGACATGTTCCTTTATTAAACACAACAAGCTGGACCTTCAGATGAACATCAGGTCTGACCATCTTACTGCCACCTATAGGCCTGTTATGGATGGCAGCAGTTCTCAAATATCCAAATCTGGAGCCAATCCCAGCCAACACAGGGCACAAGGCAGGGAACCAATCCTGGGCAGGGTATATATATATATATATATATATATATATATATATTATTCAAAAAATTTAAAGGAGCACTTTTTGATGAGAGTACAGCATCAAGTCAATGAAACTTGTGGGCTATTGATCTGGTCAGTTAAGTAGCAGAGGGGCTTGTTCATCAGTTTCAGCTGCTTTGGTGCACCAGAGGGGCAACAATGAGACGACCCCCAAAACAGGAATGAAAGGTTTAACACGTGGAGGGAGACCACTGACATTTTTCCCTTCTCATCTGTTTTGTCACTCGTTATGCATTTGGCTACGATCAGTGTCACTACTGGTAGCATGAGGCCATACCTGGACCCTACAGAGGTGGCACAGGTAGTCCAACTTCTCCAGGATGGCACATCAATACGTGGCATTGCCAGAAGTTTTGCTGTGTCTCCCAGCACAGTCTCAACGGCATGGAGGAGATTCCAGGAGACAGACAGGCAGTTACTCTAGGAGAGCTGGACAGGGCCACTCGTAGAAGGTCCTTAACCCATCAGCAGGACTAACCGTTATCTGCTCCTTTGGGCCAGGAGGAACAGGATGAGCACTGGCAGAGCTTACAAAATGACCTCCAGCAGGCAGGCCACTGGTGTGAATGTCTCTGACTGAACAATCAGAAACAGACTTCATGCGGGGGGCCTGAGGGCCAGACGTCATCTAGTGGGCACCATGGAGCTTGATTGGCATTTGCCATAGAATACCAGAATTGGCAGATCCACCACTGGCACCCTGTGCTTTTCACAGATGAGAGCAGGTTCACCCTGAGCTCATGTGACAGATGTGAAAGGGTCTGGAGAAGCAGCGGAGAATGTTATGCTGCCTGTAATGCATCATTCAGCATGAGCGGTTTGGTGGTGGGTCAGTGATGGTATCTGGGGAGGCATATATATATGGAGGGATGCACAGACCTCTACAGGCTAGACAACGGCACCTTGACTGCCATTAGGTGAAAATCCTTGGACCCATTGTCACACCCTATGCTGGTACAGTGGCTCCTGGGTTCTTCCTGGTGTACAACAATGCCCGGCATCATGTGGCGAGAGTATGCAGGAATTGATACCATTGACTGACCCCCACAGTCACTCGCCTGACCTCAATCTAATAGAACACCTCTGTGTGGGACGTTATGTTTCAGTACATCCGACACCTTGGGCTGTCCAGGAGCTCAGTGATACCCTGGTCCATATCTGGGAGGAGATCCCCCTATTATTACAGTTCCTTTCCTATCTATCTATCTATCTATCTATCTATCTATCTATCTATCTATCTATCTATCTATCTATCTATCTATCTATCTATCTATCTATCTATCTATCTATCTATCTATCTATCTATCTATCTATTATATAGTGCCTTTCATATCTATCTATCTATCTATCTATCTATCTATCTATCTATCTATCTATCTATCTATCTATCTATCTATCTATCTATCTATCTATCTATCTATCTATTATATAGTGTCTTTCCTATCTATCTATCTATCTATCTATCTATCTATCTATCTATCTATCTATCTATCTATCTATCTATCTATCTATCTATCTATCTATCTATCTATCTATCTATTATATAGTGTCTTTCCTATCTATCTATCTATCTATCTATCTATCTATCTATCTATCTATCTATCTATCTATCTATCTATCTATCTATCTATCTATCTATCTATCTATCTATCTATCTATCTATCTATCTATCTATCTTAAAAATTGTATCGCGTCTGCATCAAGGTTAATCAAGGTCATTAGATATTTCAGGGGCCAAGGCCTGGCTTCGGCGTGTTGCCCCATTGGTGAGGGTCTGAAAAGAGTTCAGAACCCTCGTGGTCTATTAAATATGGTTTTCCAACTACTAGTGTTATTCCCACACAGTCATAAGTGGGCAGATCGGACTGTAAACAGTCAATTGAGATTATGAATCTTCATTATTTGACCATTGTTACCATAAACATGGCTGCACATAAATAACAAACTGGATGGTAAGCTAATATGTGCAAACATACGTGGAAATCATTCATGGACATGTTCTTCATGACGTTCAGACCGGGACAGCCTACATGACCACATGGACTGCTTGGTATCTGCCAGTCGTACACATCCTGGAGAAGAGGAAACTGACAAAAAGTAGCAAAGAGGACCCTGATCTGAAACGTGTAGCCTACGTCAAGGAATAAGCCTGGGGGAACAAGAAGAATGAGTATCTGAGGAGCATGAGTGATTCAGGAGGAGAGTGGGGACAGAATAGTGAGAGACAAGTGAAAGGCAGCGCTAGCCAGAGCAGTGAGTGAGACGCTAGTGATTTTCTTGTTTTGGTGGTGTGCCCCGTGACCTTAACCTCGAGCTGATCAGAGGGACACTGCGGTAAGGACTGTATTGAATAATTAAAATAAGGTGCTCTGGCATCCACAAAAAGCTTACCTGGTGTCCCGTGTGGTTCCAGCCCTCCAAGGGTCACTGCACTGGGTGTCAGAAGTGGCATTGTGACACTTCACCACTGCGTGACTCGAGGTAAATGAGGACAGATGTTTCTGCTTTTCGACAACAACACATTTGTAGCTCTAACCGCAGGGCACATGGCGCTCACACCTGAACTGATTGTTGCTTCCTTTTACCTTTCACTTCACCGAAGCAGGCTAATTATAACCGAAGCGCATTTCAATTATGTACATTTAATTGTGGCATATTTAAACACGACAAGAAACAATTCAGGAGACATCTGACCTGCTTGGAGGAACTGTGATAGGTAACAAGAAGTAGAAGGGCACCGGCGATAGGCACATTGGACCACCAAATAAGAGGGGAGATTGATGTAAAGAGGCCTACAGAGACTGGCCTTAAAAGGATAAGATCCCCCTTGTGACCCTCACGCTCAAAGACCACCTCTTCTTCTTCTTCTTCTTTTTTTATTTTTGTGCTTTCCAGGTACTGAGATTTTTTTATATCTCCTAACAGTGAATAAATTTACACTGGCAATTAATTTTATAAGGTAGCGTGTTGACTGCACTGCTCGCTCCTCCTGCTCACTTTTGATTTCATTTCATTTCATTTTTTCACTGAATTAAATCATCTGGAGCCACACGTGTAAAGAAATCGGACGTGAATTAAAAACAGAGAGATAAAAATAGGGAAGAAGAAGAAAGTATGGTGTTTATGTGAGAGAGGTGCTGTGAACAACATTTCAAGTACCACTGAAAATCTTTAGATACGCTGCTGGAGACGAAAAGAAGACGTTCAAGATGGTGAGGGACTGGGGCAACAGGAGCAGCGGACTGATCTGACAGTGACCACAAGATGACAGAGAAGGTGTTTCAAAGTATAAAAGTGGAGCGAGTGCCACATGTACTGCTGGCCTGTTGTTGCGTTGGCCTCTCCTTAAACGTATGCCTGGGAAAATGCGTTGAGGGGATTTTTCAGCAATCTCCACCTGATTGATTTACCCCAAAATAAAGCCTTATTATTCAAAAAATAAAGGCAGGACAGACAATTTTTCATAAAAATCTGACAGATTTCACGTCTCAGCAGTGATAGAATCTGTGTCAGATCTAAGCATTTGATTACTTAGAAACTGCTGGGAAAAAAAAGGCAGGCGCTCACAGTAATATTTTCACATTTTTGCTCTCTAATACAGTAATGAGGCACACACAGTGTGGAAGCACTATGGGCCGTGTGGCGCGATTCCCCGAGGGTACATTCTGTGGTGCTATTTTACAAAGCCTACGGGGTTAAGGCCTTTAATGACCTTTAATGACCTCTTGGGCACGGACATCAGCAGTTTGTCTGTCTGCAGAGAGAGTGTCGACCTCATCGAGAGGTTTGCTTACCTTGGCAGTGCCATTGAGACAGGTCTTTATCGCTGTCATCGCAGATAGCCTTCAAAACGTCACTTGTGAGTGTCCTGATAAAATCCAACATCCAGGCCTTTAATGACCTCTTGGGCACGGCCATCAGCAGTGTGTCTGTCTGCAGAGAGAGTGTCGACCTCATCAAGAGGTTTGCTTACCTTGGCAGTGCCATTCAGACAGATCTTTATCGCTGTCATTGCAGATAGCCTTCAAAACCTCACTTGTGAGTGTCCTGATAAAATCCAACATCCAGGCCTTTAATGACCTCTTGGGCACGGCCATCAGCAGTGTGTCTGTCTGCGGAGAGAGTGTCGACATCATCGAGAGGTTTGCTTACCTTGGCAGTGCCATTGAGACAGGTCTTTATCGCTGTCATCGCAGATAGCCTTCAAAACGTCACTTGTGAGTGTCCTGATAAAATCCAACATCCAGGCCTTTAATGACCTCTTGGGCACGGACATCAGCAGTTTGTCTGTCTGCAGAGAGAGTGTCGACCTCATCGAGAGGTTTGCTTACCTTGGCAGTGCCATTGAGACAGGTCTTTATCGCTGTCATCGCAGATAGCCTTCAAAACGTCACTTGTGAGTGTCCTGATAAAATCCAACATCCAGGCCTTTAATGACCTCTTGGGCACGGCCATCAGCAGTGTGTCTGTCTGCGGAGAGAGTATCGAACTCGTCGAGAGGTTTATTTACCTCGGCAGTGACATTTCCTATGAAGTCAGCAGACGAGGTCATGAGGTCACTGTAATGGGGTGTGTGGTGCTCCCGATATCTATGCAAAAGGATGAAGGTCCAAGTCTTTAGAGTCCTGGTGCTCCCTGTTGTGAGACATGGATGCTATCCAGTGACCTATGATGAAGTCTGAACTCCTTCGGTACTGTGTCTCTTCAGATAATCCTTAGGTACCGCTGATTTGACTTTGTGTTGCCCATGGCGTCCTGAATGAGGCACATTACCTGCATTGTGAGGGAGCGTCAGATACGACACTATGGCCATGTGTTGCTATTTCCCGAGGGTGATCCGGCTTGCAGGTATATTCTGTGTTGTTATTTTACAAAGCCTATGGAGTTAAGGCCATTAATGACCTTTATTGACCTCTTGGGCATAGCCAATAGCAGGGTGTCTGTCTGGAGAGAGAGTGTCGACCTAGCTGAAAGATTTACTTACCTTGGCAGCACCATTCAGACAGGTCTTTATCGCTGTCATCGCAGATAGCCTCCAAAACCTTGCTTGTGAGTGTCCTGATAAAACCCAATATCCAGGCCTTTAATGACCTCTTGGGCACAGCCAACAGCAGTGTGTCTGTATGCGGAGAGAATGTCGACCTCGTTGAGAGGTTTGTAATTTACATAATATCAACAAAGTGACAGAGAGAAACAGACAAGGCAGAAATAACTGTATTAAATTAATCTTATAAAACTACACACACATCAATGGCAGCGACCGGATCTATGAACCTACCCCTTCACAAACTCCAACATATACAGTACACAAATAACACACAAAAAAAATCATCAACGCACACAGCCCACAAAGTCCAAGCAGTGCTGACACTTCACTTTACTCACTTCCACTGGGAACTCTCATTAGAAAACATTGTGTTAATTTTCACTCGTATGCAGAAGACACCCAGTTATAACTTTCATTTAGATCAAATGATGTTTCTCCGATGTTGTCTTTAACACTAGAATTACCAGAGCCTACGAAAAAACTTGTAAATGCGTCCCACCTTAAATTGCGTCTTAAATCCGTTTACACCTCTCCGCCAGAGTCTTTTGTCATCTAAATGTGCTGATAAACACAAGCTACTAGCAGCCAGCTATTCCATCCCCCCACCGACTTAGAACGAACTTCTAGCTCATGCCTTGCCTTGATTTGATTACAGTATCTGGGATTGAAGTGGAGTTTTAGAGTGGAAATAATATAGCGTTATTTGGAATACACGCATTTCATGTGTGTTCCGTTTCTATAGTAGTCTGTGCAAACACATTTTTAAAACAGAAATGTTTTTCATATTCTAATAGTAAATAACAAAATGTAGGCATAAACTATATAACGTATGAAGCCTGAAGTCCATATATCAAAGAAACACTTTCACAAAAGGTACAAATAAGAGAACACGTGCGCTTTTATTCAAAAATATAACTGCACAAAAAAAAAAAAGCCGCGTTAGCATGCCACATTGACACTCTTATGACAACCGCTGCGGTGGCGTAATGGTATCAGCTCCTGACTGGGGATCAGAGGGTGGCGAGTTTGATCCTGCACGGCTCCACTTCAAGAAGAGAACTGCTCTTATTCTTACAATTTTAGAATAACAACATAAATTTGATTTCAGTCTGTAACAGCCGGTGTAACTTATGATACTGGTAAAGGTTAGCTTTTTTTTTTTTTTTTTAATTCACTTTTCATTCTTGCAGTCGCATTCAGAATCAATCCATACAACCCCATCTGACATAAAGATGCGCTATAGCTCTGCATTGTACCACGATGCATAATACCGCCCCCCCCCCCCCCCAAAAGGGTTCTGACACACAAACGCTGGCGAAGCTGCCTTCTTCGTACCTCACCGTCACTTAAAATCAGCAGTTCTTAGCATTGCACCACGCAAGCTGTCGTATCAACCACCAACTGTAACTTGCTTTCTTTATTCTTCGGTTATAGTCTTGAATAAAAGTGCACTTTTATTTATGTGAAAACAGCTGTGTCAGATGGGGTTGTATAGATTGATTCTGAATGCGACTGCGAGAATGAAAAGTGAATTAAAAAAAAAAAAAAAAAGCTAACCTTTACCAGTATCATAAGTTACACCGGCTGTTACAGACTGAAATCAAATGTATGTTGTTATTCTAAAATTGTAAGAATAAGAGCAGTTCACTTCTCGAAGTGGAGCCGTGCGGTATCGAACTCGCCACCCTCTGATTCCCAGTCAGGAGCTGATACCATTATGCCACCGTGGTGGTTGTAGTAAGAGTGTCAATGTGGCATGCTAACGCGGCTTTTTTTTTTTTTGTGCAGTTATATTTTTGAATAAAAGCGCACGTGTTCTCTTATTTGTACCTTTTGTGAAAGTGTTTCTTTGATATATGGACTGCAGGCTTCATACGTTATATAGTTTATGCCTACATTTTGTCATTTACTATTAGAATATGAAAAACGTTTCTGTTTTAAAAATGTGTTTGCACAGACTACTATAGAAACGGAACACACATGAAATGCGTGTATTCCAAATAACGCTATATTATTTCTACTCTAAAACTCCACTTCAATCCCAGATACTGTAATCAAATCAAGGCAAGGCATGAGCTAGAAGTTCGTTCTAAGTTGGTGGGGGGATGGAATAGCTGGCTGCTATAGCTTGTATTTATCAGCACATTTAGATGACAAAAGACTCTGGCGGAGAGGTGTAAACGGATTTAAGACGCAATTTAAGGTGGGACAGATTTACGAGTTTTTTCGTAGGCTCTGGTAATTCTAGTGTTAATTAGTTGTGTTAGTGAATTAAAGGAGTGGATGAATGAGAACTACTTGTCTTTAAACAGCGATAAAACAGAGATGTTAATTGTTGGAGGGAATGACGCTGATCACAACAGTATTTTGTCATCATTTAACTCAGTTGGAATCCAAATTAATTTTACTGAATTGGCCTGTAATCTAGGAGTTATCTTTGACTGTAGCATGTCATTTAACCCTTTAACCGCCAACTCCCTAAATATTCCCCACGCCAAGCGAAATCTGAACAATTTTCGTTTTACTTTTTTACATTTATTCAAGCAGTATTGACCACTAAATGTTGTGCAAGTTCTAGAAATGGGCAAACACATACAACTGGAGTACCAGTTATCCATCCAAATGGTGTACCCATTGTCCAATAGTGGTAGGGCAAGGTACACAACAATTTTCTCTGAAAGTCCAAAGTCCTTACATTCATCTGGCAACACTGCTGAAATACTACTCATAGGATCCTCTTTGCCAGTGTATACACGAAATCTGTAAATGTAACCTGAATTCTCAGCTAAGCAAAACATCTTGATACCAAACCGTGCCCTTTTCAATGGTAGATACTGTCGAAACTGTAAGCGGCCCTTCCACAACAATAAACTTTCATCAACTGCAACTGACGGTCCTGGCATGTAGGGCAACTGAAATGTTTCAAATAAATGGTCAATCAAAGGACGTAGCTTGAACAAGCGGTCGCGGTTTGGATCTTTCTTATCTGGCTCATTTCTGTTGTCATTCAAATGAAAGAATTTCAGCAGCAAAGAGAATCGGTTACGTTTCATGATAGCTGCAAAAATAGGTGTTGCATACATAGGATCTGTAGACCAGTACATCTCAATATCTGGTTTTCTGATTATTCCCATCAACATCAAAATCCCAATGAATTTTTTCATTTCATTTTCATCAGTGTCTACCCAAGCACGAACACGGGAATGTGGAGGTAAATTGGGATTTTTCTCAATAAACTGTGCTGCATACAGATTTGTCTGATGAGCAAAATGTCTGATCAAATCAGGTGACACAAACAGCTCATAAAACTGCTCAGCAGTGTAATTGTTTACATCAACAGTAAAGCCACACGTTGCTTCAAACGGATGCAGAAAAGGTAGTTCACCTCGGGCAGCAGTCCAGTTGAGATGCTGGGGATACACCCACTCATCGCCGTCATCCGATGCGTCTTCATTCACAGTATCATGCAGCGCATGTTGCTGCTCATCAATGTCGCTAAAATCTTCTTCAGAACTGCTACAATCATGATCAGAATTGTCCAAAATCGCCTGCAAAGCCTCACTTGAAGTCAGTTTACATTTCGCCATATTCACAGCTGTCACTTCCGAATCACGTCACATAACCGGCCAAAACAACCACAGAGTTGTCGAAATACAATGTAGTAATAATACCCACGCCAAACCGTCAGTTATACTACGCGCCAGGCATTCATATAACCATAGGCAAATGTGCCGGATAATTCCGGCAGTATGGCGTTAGCAATAAAACAACGATGCCGGATATATCCGGCAGAGGGCGGTTAAGGGGTTAAAGCGCACATTACAAAGTTGTCTAAATTATGTTTCTTCCATCTTAAAAATGTTTGGAAATGAAGGTGTTTCCTAAATAAGCAGAATTCTGAGAAATTAATTCACGCATTTATTTCTAGTAAGATTGACTACTGCAATGCGGTGTTCACTGGATGTTCATAATGTTCTTTATACAGCCTCCAGTTAATCCAAAATGCTACTGCAAGAATTAAAACAAGAACAAGAAAATACGAACACATAACTCCAGTCCTGAAGTCCTTACACTGGCTCCCGGTTAAGTTTAGGGCAGATTTCAAAATCATCCTTTTAATATATAAAGCCTTAAAAATCCAAGGTCTGGCTTACTTATCTGAACTTATCATGACTTACAAACTAGAACATACATTAAGATCTTAAGATGCCGGTCTGCTTAGGATTCCAAGGATTAATAAAATAACAGTGGGAGGTCGAGCTTTTAGTTACAGGACCCCTAAACTGTGGAATGGTCTGCATCATCAGTGCTTAGAGTTTGTCAGAATTGGTGGGTTTTTGTTTGTCCACCCGCCTCTTGAGGAATCACCGCATGTTCTCATTGAAGAGTTTCCTGGCCATGGACCCCAAATTTCGATGTTTTGTTCCTCGAGCCATTTAGTTGTCACATTTGCGTTATGGCCCGGTGCTCCATCCTGCTAGATTGTTCATTGTTAGTCACAAAACTGATCTTGGATCGTTAGGAGAAGTTACTCATGGAGGATGTTTTTGTTCTCATCAATGTAACACTGATGAGTAAAACCTTTGAACTGGATGATAGGGTCTAGTGAGGGTTAGGTTAGGGAAAAGACGGGGCTCCCATAGGCTCCATCCACAATGCTGAAACATCAGCTGTTTGTTTCTGGTCCTATGGGTGCCCAGAAGGTATGGGCCATCAACACCAATTTTTTGAGGGACTGTTTAATCCCCTCGTGTTTAAGTCTGTTGGAAACTGTGTTTTAAGTATTTGTATTTGTAATTTCTTTCTACCTTTTGGTTCTCCCTATTCTGCCAGCTCAGGTTGTGCTCAACTGTAGTTACAGGTAGGGATTCTAGGCCATGTGTAATGAAATGTTGAACCAAGTGTGTGTGCTCTTCTTTATTATTTCTAATATTATGTAGGTGCTGATGTAATTGTGTCCTAAGTGCATTCCCTGTCTCCCCAATATTCAGGGTAAGTCAAAATTATGTTAACATTGATGGATTATTTTTCTTCTGCAGATTGACATACAGCCCTGTGGTGGGCTGGCGCCCTGCCCAGAGTTTGTTTCCTGCCCTGTGCCCTGTGTTGGCTGGAATTTGCTCCAGCAGACCCCCGTGACCCTGTAGTTAGGATATAGCAGGTTGGATAATGAATGGATGGATGGATAGATTGACATACACCATGGGTGACAGATTAACACCAGAGCAAAGAAGAGTGTTTGCAAGCTTGAGGGAAGTGTATCGTTCACCGACTGTACTTCATCAAAAGTTTGTGTTTTGTGAATAAATTGTTTCCGCCATTCAAATGTTAACATAATTTTGACTCATCCTGTATAGTATTTGACATTTTTTTCATTGAGTGGCATAAACACAGTTTTTTTTGTATTTGTGTTAAGTCCCTGTTTGATATTTTTGTGTGGGTGTTGTGAATTATCCTTTTCTTAACCCGATACTTTTGTGGCTGAATTGGGATTCGGTTTAAAGGTCTAATTTTACTCAAGACTAATTTGTTTTCTAGGTTTGCATTTTTCCTGAAAACCGATATAATCCGATATCTAGGTAAAAAGTTAGTGTTGGACTATCATAATTAATGGAAATTATTTTGAATACTTTGGTTGGCTATATTGGGTGTATCTTGTGTCACACACATGCGATTGGGAGACAGCTGAAGGGCCTAAATGATAATTATTCCACACCAGACCAGGGGGAGGCAGTGTGCGCTGATTGTCACTCTCAATCTTTTGCAGACCATTCAAAAATACCGCAGGGTTCCGGCGCCACCAATGATGTAACTTCCAGTCCTGGCGACATCACTTCCGGTTCTGATGCCAATGATGATGTCACTTCCAGTCCCGATGGCGTCACTTCCGGTCCCAATGATGCCACTTCCGTTTTCTGATGCCAATTCTGACGTCACTTCCGGTTAAGGTGCCAATGATAACGTCACTTCCAGTCCCAGAAGATGTCACTTCTGGTTCTGACGCCAGTGATGATGTCAGTTCCAGTCCTGATGATACCACTTCCGGTTCCGACCCCAATGACGTCACTTCCTTTACTGGCCTCTAAAATCTTACCTCCATACTATCATTGCTATTTTGGACTCGAATCTGCAAACATCTCTGTTCAATTAACTTCAATTTTTCAGCCTGGGAACAATATACGGGTGGCTGCCCAAAACCTTCTTGATGTCTGTGACTCACTCCTGTGACAGTTGTTATTAATGATAGAATCTCCTGCATAGCTATGTTTGGTGTATCTTCTAAGAATGTGTTAAGTCAGGACCACAGAAATGATCTGGAATAACCTCTAGCCGTAAGCACTCTAAACACCATTTTGGTCACTGTTTAGAAATCCTCGTCTCTTGTACAAATTCTTTGGAAGCGAAGTAATTGTGATTTTACTATCTAGTTTTAGACACCTATATGGTGATTTAAAATTAGGCACCTATATGGTGATTTAAGATTAGGCACCTAAACAGTGATTTACATTTAGGTACCAATATGGTGATTTAAGATTAGGCACCAATATAGTGATTTAAGATTAGGTACCTATACGGTGATTTAAGATTAGGCACCTATACGGTGATTTAAGATTAGGCACCTATATGGTGATTTAAAATTAGGCACCTATACGGTGATTTAAGATTAGGCACCAATATGGTGATTTAAGATTAGGCACCTATATGGTGATTTAAAATTAGGCACCTATACGGTGATTTAAGATTAGGCATCAATATGGTGATTTAAGATTAGGCACCAATATGGTGATTTAAGATTAGGCACCTATACTGTGATTTAAGGTTAGCCACCAATACAGTGATTTAAGATTAGGCACCAATAGGGTGATTTAAGATTAGGCACCAATAGGGTGATTTAAGATTAGGCACCTATACGGTGATTTAAGATTAGGTACCAACACGGTGATTTAAGATTAGGCACCTATACGGTGATTTAAGATTAGGCACCTAAAAGGGACATTAACATAAGGGACCTATAGTTAACTAAGCCCCGCATACTGACTTTAAGGTTAGTCTTTGTGGTTGGGGTAGGCCAGTCTAATAATTTAAAATCCAGAAATTAATTAGGCGATTTATGGATCCAGGATCCAAATAACAGGGGTTGCCCTCCTCTTTCTGAAGACTGAGATGAGCAACAGTCAACACCCCATTCAGATTATTTAATTGATCCTCTACAGCCATATTAAAATATTCAATCATTTATGTTTTAGGATTATTAGATATTGGAGGTGCCATAGACAATTTTAGGGCAGCTTTAGGGAAACATTGTCTCAGAGCTTTAATCATTGGAATCAGATTAAACTTGCTCCTCTCGGCCATAAGTGTCCCTACTAAAACTATATGTTGTTTTCGTTTGTGGCTGGGTCTTCAATCTCTTTGCCCAATGAGTAAGGAAGTCTATCATTAGATCTTCAATGATCTCCACCTGTCAACTTCTAACCGTACATGGCACCATCTTATAAACGTTTATATCCAGCAGGTTGACATTTGGGCCTTCAAAGGCAGGCTTCCAATCAAAGTGCCATCTTACCTCCATACTATCATTGCTATTTTGGACTTGAATCTGTGAACATCTACGTTCAATTCACTTCAATTTTACAGCCTGGGAACAATATACGGGTGGCTGCCTCAAACCTTCATGATGCCTGGGACTCACTACTGTGACAGTTATTATTAATGGTAGAATCTCCTGCATAGCTGTGTTTGGTGTATTTTCTAAGAATGTGTTAAGGCAAGACCTCAGAAATGATCTGGAACAACCTCTAGCCTTAAGCACTGTAAACACAATTTTGGCTGCTGTTTTGAAATCCTCGTCTCTTGTACAAATTCTGTGAAAGTGAAGTAATTGTGATTTTACTAGTCCCTTAAATGTGTGTTGTGGACAATTGCTGTTTTTCATGTAGAAGGGTGTGTGTGTGTGTCCGTTTCTTTGAAATACATCTTTATGTCCGGTCTGTTTGACTCTGCGAAGGTTGGTCCCTTGTAAGTTGTGGTATCCAAAAAATGAATAGTTTGAAAGTCGGTTGTATATTTTATTTTGATCATGGGGTGAAGGTTAGGTTTTGGGTTAAGGGGAAAGTTTGCCAAAGGCAAGGCACGGGTCCACTGACCTGAGATTTTAAATCAATCTAAAATATGCCACCGTTAAGTTTCTTGTCTTGAATCAAAAAAATTCCCTCCCTAACGTTCATTTAGTCCATTTGGCACATAGGTCTCTAGTAGTTTCATCCACTCTTTCTCTTTCCTCAATCTGATGGTTTTATTCCAATAATTTTCCGTATCTAAACCAAAAACCACTGGGTAATGTCCCTCCTGTCCAAAGTGTGAATATAGAGGGGTCTCCTTCTCCTGAGATGTTGAGGAGAAGAATCTTAAATGTTGAATGAACCTTGCCCTCAATGAAATTTTCGTCTCACCCACATACAGGGGTAGGGGTAGAGAGAAGAGGAGAGCACTAAACATGGATCCTTGGGACGCCTCTATGCTTGAGGGGTGCACCCTTTCCACGTCAAGACACACAGTTGGATCTTCCAAAGAGGTTGAGTTCAAACCACCTGAGGGCAGCCCCAGTGATGCCAGTTTCAAGACAGGATAGAAAGGAGGATCTGATGGTTGACCGGGTCAAAGACAGAGGAGCGATCTAGCAGGATGAGCACAGATAACAAGTTGGTAGCCCTGTCGACCATGTTATATAGGCCTCGGTCTCGGTGGAGTGTCCCTTCTTGAATCCTGAGTGATTGTTATCTCCACACTCTCTAATTTCCAGTTACGTCACTTATTTTATATATTTTTTTCCAATGCGCTGTTGTCTCAAGCAGTTCTGAGTAACGGGTATATGACTGGTAGCAGGCGATTGAATTTTGGGATCGTTTTTTCACAACTCATGCTGGATGGCTCTTAAATAACACGCCGTGACATCATGAGCCATGTGCTTCAAATGTTCATTGGGGAATTATGAAAATCGGTGAAGTCTGAACGTTTACATAACCCAGTTTCGGCTCCCTGAAGGAATATAAAGTGAGTTAATCAGCCAGAGCTCGGTGAATTTGTTACTCTGTTCCAGACATAAATTTTGTTAATTTATGTCATTTACATGAATCATGTTGTTTGGGAGCTGCTGTCGAAATTACGATATTTATACACCCAGCAGCACTGCAATGTGACAACTTATATGACATAATCAGCAGCTCCACAAACTGAACTAGTCAGAAATATCGATGTGAAGCCCGTGGCAGAAAATGGCTACACGTATGGCTGTGAACACACACATGCACACACACACGCGCACACACACACACACACCCACCCACACACACACACGTGTTCAGACTGTCCTGTGTGTTGGCTTTTCCATCTAGTAAAATATCACTGTATTGTTGATCTAAAAGTATGAACTATAATATCAAGTAATAAAAAGATAACTCAATGGAGAATTTGTCTTATATGTTATTGCCTAAGATACATTATTTAAATGATGTAAATGTAGAAGATAATGTTTAATGAGCTCATAATGTCTGGAGCTCTCCAGTGTTACATTATAAAGTGATTAGAATCTGAACGCATTCCCACGCACGGCCGTTTAGATTTTTTTTTTTATTAATTTTAATTTAAAGACCGGCTAGTCCTACCGTCTCATGAAACCAGCGACATGGGATTGCATCTTTGTGGCGTCTGCACATTCTCTTGGTGTCTATGTAGGCTTTACTCCATCATCTTTTTGATAAAAAAAGCACACACAAATGGCAAAAAGGGTGAGCAGACCTCCAAATTCTACCAATCAAATGAAGCCTGACCCCTAAAATAAACCTCATCCTGGACAGCCAGGCCCGAAACTCAACCGGCAGGCTTCTGAGGCCTACCAAAAATTGGGCTTGGGCGTTAACAATTCAAAATATGCAAAAATATGTGGATGAGAATTTTGCCACTTGCCAAGTTTTTAGAATTTGGAACTGAATTGTGCCATTCCAGTGACTGAGGCACACCCACACAATGGATTAGGTGGGCTTTGTTTCCCTTCCACGCATGTGCGCACATAGGGGACAGCTGGAGGGTTCTAGTGACTGCAGTTCTGCCGCCGTTCCAGGGGTTGGCACTGTGTGCTAATGCCTGAACTCTCCCTCCCTCTGCAGATTGACAGCTAGGACACCTCTGATGTCACTTCCAGTGTCCGTCCCCCTGGACCCGCCTCTTCCTGTCAGGGAAAGACTCAGAACTGGAAACTCCGCCACCTTTGCCAGTTCTATCCTGATCTATGCCATCATTGCATGTTTTTTTTCTGTTGCTTGGCAGTTCAATTATATGGGGTGACCAGGCTGGTACCCGACTTCTTTATCATTGTCATCTGTTCTCTTTTACAACGTTTAGACCGGAATGCTCCATTGACTTTATTAGAATTGCTTCACGTGGTTAAAGTTTAACAACTGGACTTAGATAGAGTTTTAGCACTCTTGTTTGATTTGAATGAGGTTTAACAATTTATTATTTCTCTGTTTGACAAAAGATTTGGTCATTCACACTGTGTATTTGTATATTATTATTTAGTGCTTTTATTTAGAATAAAGATAAGAAGTAAGCATAACTCAGGACAGGCCTGTCTTATTGATAGGAGATAAACAGTAAACCAGACAATTACCAAGTCTGAGGCTATTTTTTCCATCTGAAAATGACTTAGGCTGCTCTCGGCCAACTATGAGGTGTGCTGCCTGGACAGATAATGAAGATCATCTCAAAACTGCTGCAGCCGCACAAGTCCATGTTGTGCACTTTATGGAGAACTTCTGCCTGTGCTTCTGCTTATCCTGTTACACTTACAACATGCTGAACAGAAGAACAGTTTGTTTTCACTGCTGCTCTGCCTGTGATTTCTCATCAATTATTAATTGAGAGCACATTTGGAGTTTCTGGTCAGGACAGGTGAGAGGTGATGCCCTCAATAGAGACTGTGCATGGTGTAGTCTTGGGGGAAACAGCGCTATATGAGTGAGGGTGCACCTTAGTGCCTGAAGCCTGACTGTGCAGTGGGTACGCTAGGGCTGATAGTGCTCGAGTCTGAAAAGTAGACACAGAAGCACATGGGTTTAATAGACAGCCAGTGCATAGTACAGTCTTCAAGTGAAATAACATTATAGAGTAGGTAAAGATACTCCTCATTGTTGACGCCACAACTGATTAGTGGGCACACTATGGCTGACAACACTCAGGTCTTCAAAGCAGAAATGTGGACATGAAGGTTTAAAAGAGAGTCTGTGCATAGTGTGGAACTATAGGTAAGGATATACCTTAATGGCTGAAGGCATAAGTGCCTCGTGGGCACGTTATGGCAGACAATTCTTGAGTTCAGTGAAGGTGCTACATAGTACTACAGTTTGGAGTAAATGTTTCCACAGAGTAAAGAACCTAAAGTTTAGTGTCAGTGTGAAAAGTGTGAAATGTTGTAATGTTCTTCAAGGGAGAGGGAAACCACAAACCTCTGGCTTTTAGGACTATGTACTACTTAGATAGATAGATAGATAGATAGATAGATAGATAGATAGATAGATAGATAGATAGATAGATAGATAGATAGATAGATAGATAGATAGATAGATAGATAGATAGATATTAATTTTAGTATATTTGGCAGATAGATAGATAGATAGATAGATAGATAGATAGATAGATAGATAGATAGATAGATAGATAGATAGATAGATAGATATTAATTTTAGTATAATTGGCAGGATAGATAGATAGATAGATAGATAGATAGATAGATAGATAGATAGATAGATAGATAGATAGATAGATAGATAGATAGATAGATAGATAGATAGATATTAATTTTAGTATAATCGGCAGGATAGATAGATAGATATTAATTTTAGTATAATTGGCAGGATAGATAGATAGATAGATAGATAGATAGATAGATAGATAGATAGATAGATAGATAGATAGATAGATAGATAGATATTAATTTTAGTATAATCGGCAGGATAGATATATAGATATTAATTTTAGTATAATCGGCAGGATAGATAGATAGATATTAATTTTAGTATAATTGGCAGGATAGATAGATAGATAGATAGATAGATAGATAGATAGATAGATAGATAGATAGATAGATAGATAGATAGATAGATAGATAGATAGATAGATATTAATTTTAGTATAATTGGCAGGATAGATAGATAGATAGATAGATAGATAGATAGATAGATAGATAGATAGATAGATAGATAGATAGATAGATAGATAGATAGATAGATATTAATTTTAGTATAATTGACAAGATAGATAGATAGATAGATAGATAGATAGATAGATAGATAGATAGATAGATAGATAGATAGATAGATAGATATTAATTTTAGTATAATTGGCAGGATAGATAGATAGATAGATAGATAGATAGATAGATAGATAGATAGATAGATAGATAGATAGATAGATAGATAGATAGATAGATAGATATTAATTTTAGTATAATCGGCAGGATAGATATATAGATATTAATTTTAGTATAATCGGCAGGATAGATAGATAGATATTAATTTTAGTATAATTGACAGGATAGATAGATAGATAGATAGATAGATAGATAGATAGATAGATAGATAGATAGATAGATAGATAGATAGATAGATAGATAGATATTAATTTTAGTATAATTGGCAGGATAGATAGATAGATAGATAGATAGATAGATAGATAGATAGATAGATAGATAGATAGATAGATAGATAGATAGATAGATAGATAGATATTAATTTTAGTATAATTGGCAGGATAGATAGATAGATATTAATTTTAGTATAATTGGCAGGATAGATAGATAGATAGATAGATAGATAGATAGATAGATAGATAGATAGATAGATAGATAGATAGATAGATAGATAGATAGATAGATATTAATTTTAGTATAATCGGCAGGATAGATATATAGATATTAATTTTAGTATAATCGGCAGGATAGATAGATAGATAGATAGATAGATAGATAGATAGATAGATAGATAGATAGATAGATAGATAGATATTAATTTTAGTATAATTGGCAGGATAGATAGATAGATATTAATTTTAGTATAATTGGCAGGATAGATAGATAGATAGATAGATAGATAGATAGATAGATAGATAGATAGATAGATAGATAGATAGATAGATAGATATTAATTTTAGTATAATCGGCAGGATAGATATATAGATATTAATTTTAGTATAATCGGCAGGATAGATAGATAGATAGATAGATAGATAGATAGATAGATAGATAGATAGATAGATAGATAGATAGATAGATAGATAGATAGATATTAATTTTAGTATAATTGGCAGGATAGATAGATAGATATTAATTTTAGTATAATTGGCAGGATAGATAGATAGATAGATAGATAGATAGATAGATAGATAGATAGATAGATAGATAGATAGATAGATAGATAGATAGATAGATAGATAGATATTAATTTTAGTATAATCGGCAGGATAGATATATAGATATTAATTTTAGTATAATCGGCAGGATAGATAGATAGATAGATAGATAGATAGATAGATAGATAGATAGATAGATAGATAGATAGATAGATAGATAGATAGATAGATAGATAGATAGATAGATAGATACCCCCCAGTCCAATTCAAGCTAACTGGATTATTCCACTTGTATTTCTAAGGCTCTGAGCTGCCATTGGTGATTCCTGCTCTCTGCCATCTCTACTGTAAAACTCTGAATGTCTGCCAATGAATCTTTTATTCAGTATGATGAGGTTATTCACCTTTTTTTTGTAGATGTTGATGGCAAGACCAAACAATTTAGACACAAAGGCAAAGCTATCAATACAACTTAAGAGGGTCACTTCAGAGTGGGCAAAAATACAGCGTTATGAACTCCCATGGTGGGAGAAAGCACACTTTGAATGGATGCAGAACTGGAAGTGAATTCCCATCTGGGGAGACATGGATGATCCGTGTACAGTTTCTTTCGCTTTGCAGGAAGAAAAGCTTTGCCCTAGCAGCCAATAACAAGAGAAACAGCAATGGAAGGGAGATAAAGAAGTGAACTAAAACTATTGGCAGATGGGATTTCACACATCAGTTATCCGTTTCCTCTTCCTGACCTTCATTTCTTGTGAAGGTTTTGTCAGGATTAGCCGATTTCAAAGTCAAAGAATAGTCTGATGAGCTCTGAGTAAAGGTTATTATTTTCTCGCCGAGACTTCTGTGTGTTCTGAGAGGGGCTTACTGTACACAGGTCACAGATTTCCCCCCTTGGTTGTGCTCTTAGTTGCCATTAAGGCTAAACTGTGACGGTGATACTTTACTCAGAGTAGCGGTGATGGGACTTTTTTTGTTTTTTTTGTTCTTGTTTCTTCTGCATTGATGGTCCAGTGTTGACTGCTAATTTCAGGATTTTTTAAGTATATGATGAGGTGCTGGCGTCCTGCACAGGGGTGGCACTTGCCATGCATTATTTGCTACTGGGACAAACTCAGGCGCTCACACTTAGGCTTAATTAGATTAGATGGGCTCAGTAATGGATATGGTGGGCTGAATAGATATGGTGGCCTTGAAAGTAAGCATTGCATTTTATTATAGATAGCCAAGAATGCCGCTACAGAGACCCCCCCCCTAATCAGTTTTTGGTAAAATAAAAAAGTCTTTTTACCAATTTAGAGGAGCTCCTTCACAGCATAAGTTACCAGGGAGGTTTTGAAAGTTACACAAGGAGCTCCTCGCCATCGACTTTTTCCATTGATTGCCTTGCATTACATTCAGTGACTCGGAAAACTGATTAGAAGAGGAAATTGGAAAGCAGGAGCAGGAAAATGAAAATTCGAAACCAAAGGAATTAAAAAAGAAAAGAAAGAAAAGTTTGAGGCCGTGTGAAGTAGAGCTCAAATTGCAAAGGTTTTTGTTTGTTTCTTGGACTAATGTCAGGAGCAGCTCTGTCCCTGAGGTGAATTTTATTCAAAATGTATGGCTAATAGATTTCAGGCATTTCAATATGCAGTGGTCTCAGAAAGCAGTGAGACCTCTTCACTTTCTGCACACTTTATTGTGTTGTAGACTTCGTGTTGAACTACTTTGCCTCTCAATCTACATTCAGAAACCCATGAAGTGAAATTGTGTCCAGAAAAGTTTGGAAGTGTACTAAAAACCACAAAATGAAATCCTTCAGGTATTGAGATCCTTTGCTGTGGCCCTCCAAATTGTGGTCTGGTCCATCCAGTTTGCTTTAATTCTCCTTGAGATGTTTCTAAAATGTGATTCGAGTCCACCTGTGGTAAACTGGACTGACTGGACATCGTTGAGAAAGGCACCTGTGTATAGAAGGTCCAGCAATTCACACTGCATGTCAGCCAGGAAGGCCAAGGAACTCTCTGTAGAGCTCCACGACCAAATTGTGATGAGGTAAAGATCAGGATAAAGGGATATAATACCATCTGGAAAGCTTTGAGTGGCCTCAAGAATTGCAAAATGGAAGATTTTTGGAACCACCAGGACTCTTCCTGGAGTCCTAAATGACAAGAAGAGCCTTGGTCAGGCAGGTGACCGAGTACTCAATGGTCACCCTAGCAAAGCCTCATAAGTCCTCATTGGAGAGTGAAGAGCCTGTTGGAAGGACATCCATCTCAGCAGCACTTCATCGATTAGGTGTTTATGGTAGAGAAGCTAAAAAGAGACGCCACCCTTGATTAAGGGGCTTGTGACAGTTCAAGGGTCTCCAAGGGCAGATTCTCTGGTCTGATGAGACAAACATTGAACTGTTTGGGCAGAACTCCAAACACCAGACCTGGCGCTGCTTACCATCTGCCTGATGCCATCACTACAGTCAAGCACGTTGGTGTCAGCATCATTAGATTAGATTAGATCAACTTTATTAATCCCAAGGGGAAACTCACAGGCATACAGCAGCAGAAACATAAAAAACAAGGACAAATAATAGGCAATCAATCAAACAATATATAAATAAATAAATAAATATTCTTTAGATGTGTCAAAATGCTATTTCAAAATCAACTTAAGGAATGCCCCGGGGGGAAGCATTGAATTTTCTGATTGCAGTGGGCATAAAAGACCCCCAGAGGCACATCTGTGGCTAAACGTGTTCCAAGAGAGAACGCCTCCTGGAGGGGATGGAGAGGATTTCTTCATGATGACATCCCGTGTTGCCTCCATCCTCTTTTCCACAACAGCTTCCAGTGTGTCGGAGTCAGCAGGCGTTCCTGGTAACTTTTATTCAGGCCTTGTGCTTCTTTTGGGCTCAAGTTGTTTCACCAGGAGACCACAGCATTGAACTCCACACTGGCTACTATGGACTGGTAGAACATTAGGTTGGAATTGATAAACTTTATTAATCCCAAGGGGACATTCAGATGCATACAGCAAGAAGAAACATAAAACTAAGGACAAATAATAACCACTCCATCAATCAACCAATCAAATAATATGTAAATATAAATGAACAAACAAACAAAACAAATATATAAATAAATAAATAAATATTATTCAGAAATGGTATTTCAAAATCAACTTAAAGAATGCCCTGGGGGGAATTGAAATGCCTGATAGTAGTGGGTATAAAAGACCCCCAGAGGAGGCACGTCTTAGCACACCGTGATGGAATGAGCCTGTTGGTAAACGTTGTCCAAGACAGAGCATCTCCTGGAGGGGATGGAAGGGATTTTTTCATGATGACGTCCAATTTTGCCTCCATCCTCTTTTCCACAACAACTTCCAGTGTGTCAGAGTCAGCAGGCTTTCCTGATAAGTTTTTTTACAGGCCTTGTGCTTCTTTTGAGCCCAAGTTGCTTCCTTAGGAGACCACAGCATTGAACACCACAATGGCTACTGTCACACATGTGTGATTAGGTGGCAGCTAAAGGGCTTAGGTAACGGTAATACTATGCCAGACCAGGAGGTGGCAGAGTGTGCTGACTGTCTCTCTCAGTCTCTTGCAGACCATTCTCGGGAAATCCCATCGAGATCCGGCACGACTGATGATGTCACGTCCTGTTCCACTGATGTCACTTCCGCTCTTGAAGGTTCCGGCCTGGATGACCTCATTTCCTCTCCCTACTTTTAAAACCGCCATCTTACCTCCACTTGAGCAGTTCTGTTTTGGACTCTGTCTGGTAAACATCCATCCATCCATCCATTATCCAACCCACTGAATCCGAATACAGGGTCACGGGGGTCTGCTGGAGCCAATCCCAGCCAACACAGGGCACAAGGCAGGAACCAATCCTGGGCAGGGTGCCAACCCACCACAGGACACACACAAACACACCCACACACCAAGCACACACTAGGGCCAATTTAGAATCGCCAATCCACCTAACCTGCATGTCTTTGGACTGTGGGAGGAAACCGGAGCGCCTGGAGGAAACCCACGCAGACACGGGGATGACATGCAAAGTCCACGCTGGGAGGACCCGGGAATCGAACCCAGGTCCCCAGATCTCCCAACTGCGAGGCAGCAGCGCTACCCACGGCGCCACCGTGTCGCCCAACTTTATTAATCCCAAGGGGAAATTCACATGCATACAGCAGAAACAAACATAAAACCAAGGACATATAATAGGCAATCAATCAATCAATCCAACAATATGTACATAAATAAATAAAATATTGTTTAGATATGTCAGTGGTTCTCAACCTGTTGGGCGGGCCCCCCTAGGGGGCTCAAAGTAGCAAAAAGGGGGGCACGAAGTTGTGAAAAAAAGAAAACAAGTATCGAAAATATGAAAAATACATCTATTGAAACCAAAACAAATTAACTTAAACTACATTCTGATACTAGAAAAATAAATATAGAGTTAGATAAATGTCAGGCGGCACGGTGGCGCAGTGGGTAGCACTGCTGCCTCGCAGTTGGGAGATCTGGGGACCTGGGTTCGATTCCCGGGTCCTCCCTGCGTGGAGTTTGCATGTTCTCCCCGTGTCTGCGTGGGTTTCCTCCGGGCGCTCCGGTTTCCTCCCACAGTCCAAAGACATGCAGGTTAGGTGGATTGGTGATTCTAAATTGGCCCTAGTGTGTGCTTGGTGTGTTTGTGTGTGTCCTGCAATGGGTTGGCACCCTGCCCGAGATTGTTTCCTGCCTTGTGCCCTGTGTTGGCTGGGATTGGCTCCAGCAGACCCCCGTGACCCTGTGTTCGGATTCAGCGGGTTAGAAAATGGATGGATAAATGTCGATAAAAGTTAAATAGGTATAATAAAATATGCATCTATGATATATCATTAATTAAAAAAGAACAAATTGGTATTAGTGGGCTAATGAGAGACTTATTTTTTACTTTTTAGTACACTTTTAAACTTAATATAAGCGTGGTTTTTAAAAAGTATATATATATATATATATATATATATATATATATAGTCACGCACGCGCGCCTAAGGGGCCGCGTAAAGACCCGATGAGCAGTGTACAAGAGTCTGCCAGGGGATGGAGATGGGGCACTAACCTTTCTTTCTCTTGTTCCCGCAGAAAACCAGACGCAACGACGCCTTAAGCGTTCTCCACCCGTAGCCACTTCCGCATTCCATCCCTTCCTCTGGCCTAATCCCGATGACATCATCTACCCATAAAACACCTCGGTTCCTCCCAGCATTCCACTCACCAGCTTCCGGTCCCACTTTATTTATGTTCCCCTCTGCAAAGGGATGATGTTTTTTTTTTGTTGGACGCATGTCTGAGCGTATAATCCTTTTCAGTTACAGTTTTGACAGTATACGGGGCCAGAAACCCCAACCCTTTATGCTTGTCTTGTCTCTTATTTACAATATATATATATATATATATATATATATATATATATATATATATATATACCCGGACGCGGGTCACCGGGGCCCCCCTCTGGAGCCAGGCCTGGAGGTGGGGCTCGATGGCGAGCGCCTGGTGGCAACGTGGGTCCCCCTTCCCATGGGCTCACCACCTATGGGAGGGGCCAAGGAGGTCGGGTGCAGTGTGAGTTGGGTGGTGGCCGAAGGCGGGGACCTTGGCGGTCCGATCCTTGGCTACAGATGCTGGCTCTTGGGATGTGGAATGTCACCTCTCTGAAGGGGAAGGAGCCTGAGCTTGTGCGTGAGGTTGAGAGGTTCCGGCTAGATATAGTCGGACTCACCTCGACGCACAGCTTGGACTCTGGAACCAATCTCCTTGAGACGGGCTGGACTCTCTACCACTCGGGAATTGCCCCCAGTGAGAGGCGCCGAGCGGGTGTGGGTATACTTATTGCCCCCCGACTTGGAGCCTGTACATTGGGGTTTACCCCGGTAGACGAGAGGGTAGCCTCCCTCCGCCTTCGGGTAGGGGGACGGGTCCTAACTGTTGTTTGTGTGTATGCACCGAACAGCAGTTCGGAGTACCCACCCTTTTTGGAGTCCCTGGAGGGGGTGCTAGAGGGCATACCTTCTGGGGACTCCCTCGTTCTGCTGGGAGACTTCAATGCTCACATGGGCAATGACAGTGAGACCTGGAAGGGCGTGATTGGGAGGAATGGCCCCCCCGATCTGAACCCGAGCGGTGTTTTGTTATTGGACTTCTGTGCTCGTCACGGATTGTCCATAACGAACACCATGTTCAAGCATAGGGGTGTTCATATGTGCACTTGGCACCAGGACACCCTAGGCCTCAGTTCGATGATCGACTTTGTGGTCGTGTCGTCGGACTTGCGGCCACATGTCTTGGACACTCGGGTGAAGAGAGGGGCGGAGCTATCAACTGATCACCACCTGGTGGTGAGTTGGATTCGATGGTGGGGGAGGATGCCAGTCAGGCCTGGTAGGCCCAAACGTGTTGTGAGGGTCTGCTGGGAACGTCTGGCAGAGCACCCTGTCAGAAGTAGCTTCAACTCCCACCTCCGGCAGAACTTTGACCATGTCCCGAGGGAGGTGGGGGACATTGAGTCCGAATGAGCCATGTTCCGTGCCTCTGTTGTTGAGGCGGCTGACCGGAGCTGTGGCCGTAAGGTGGTTGGTGCCTGTCGTGGCGGCAATCCCCGAACCCGTTGGTGGACACCGGCGGTGAGGGATGCCGTCAAGCTGAAGAAGGAGTCCTACCGGTCCCTTTTGTCCTGTGGGACTCTGGAGGCAGCTAATAATTACCGGCAGGCCAAGCGGAATGCAGCTTTGGTGGTTGCTGAGGCAAAAACTCGGGCGTGGGAGGAGTTTGGGGAGGCCATGGAGAATGACTTTCGGTCGGCTTCGAGGAGATTCTGGTCCACCGTCCGGCGTCTCAGGAGGGGGAAGCAGTGCAGTGTCAACACTGTATATGGTGGGGATGGTGCGCTGCTGACCTCGACTCGGGACGTTGTGGGTCGGTGGGGGGAGTACTTCGAAGACCTACTCAATCCCAATAACATGCCTTCCAATGAGGAAGCAGAGCCTGGGGACTCGGAGGTGGGCTCCCCCATCTCTGGGACTGAGGTCACCGAGGTGGTCAAAAAACTCCTTGGTGGCAGGGCCCCGGGGGTGGATGAGATACGCCCGGAGTTCCTAAAGGCTCTGGATGTTATAGGGCTGTCTTGGTTGACACGTCTGTACAACATCGCATGGACATCAGGGACAGTGCCTCTGGATTGGCAGACCGGGGTGGTGGTCCCCCTCTTTAAGAAGGGGGACCGGAGGGTGTGTTCCAACTACAGAGGGATCACACTCCTCAGCCTCCCTGGAAAAGTCTATTCGGGGGTTCTGGAGAGGAGGGTCCGTCGGATAGTCGAACCTCGGATTCAGGAGGAACAGTGTGGTTTTCGACCTGGTCGCGGAATAATGGACCAGCTCTACACCCTTAGCAGAGTCCTGGAGGGTGCATGGGAGTTCGCCCAACCAGTCTACATGTGTTTTGTGGACTTGGAAAAGGCGTTCGACCGTGTCCCTCGGGGAATCCTGTGGGGGGTGCTCCGGGAGTATGAAGTACCGGACCCCCTGATAAGGGCTGTTCGGTCCCTGTACAACCGGTGTCAGAGCTTGGTCCGCATTGCCTGCAGTAAGTCGAACCCGTTTCCAGTGAGAGTTGGACTCTGCCAGGGCTGCCCATTGTCACCGATTCTGTTCATAACTTTTATAGACAGAATTTCTAGCCGCAGCCAGGGCGTTGAGGGGGTCTGGTTTGGTGGACTCAGGATTGGGTCACTGCTTTTTGCAGATGATGTTGTCCTGTTTGCTTCATCAGGCCGTGATCTTCAGCTCTCTCTGGATCGGTTCGCAGCTGAGTGTGAAGCGGCTGGAATGGGAATCAGCACCTCCAAATCCGAGACCATAGTCCTCAGCCGGAAAAGGGTGGAGTGCCCTCTCAGGGTTGGGAGCAAGATCCTGCCTCAAGTGGAGGAGTTCAAGTATCTTGGGGTCTTGTTCACGAGTGAGGGAAGAATGGAGCGTGAGATCGCCGGGCGGATCGGTGCGGCATCCGCAGTAATGCGGGCTTTGCATCGATCTGTCATGGTGAAAAAGGAGCTGAGCCATAAGGCAAAGCTCACAATTTACCGGTCGATCTATGTTCCTACCCTCACCTATGGTCATGAGCTATGGGTAGTGACCGAAAGAACGAGATCGCAAATACAAGCGGCTGAAATTAGTTTCCTCCGCAGGGTGTCTGGGCTCTCCCTTAAAGATAAGGGTGAGTAGCTCAGTCATCCGGGAGGGGCTCAGAGTAGAGCCGCTGCTCCTCCGCATCGAGAGGAGTCAGATGAGGTGGCTCGGGCATCTGATCAGGATGCCTCCTGGACGCCTCCCTTGTGAGGTGTTCTGGGCACGTCCAACCGGGAGGAGGCCCCGGGGAAGACCCAGGACACGCTGGAGGGACTATGTCTCCCGGCTGGCATGGGAATGCCTCGGGATTCTCCCGGAAGAGCTAGAAGAAGTGGCCGGGGAGAGGGAAGTCTGGGCATCTCTGCTCAAGCTGCTGCCCCCGCGACCCGACCTCGGATAAGCGGAAGAGGATGGATGGATGGATGGATATATATATATATATATATATATATATATATATATATATATATATATATATATATATATATATATATATATATATATATATATTATATATATATATATATGATTGCAATCCCAAAAGTAAAGTCTCCAAAGTGGTGGGGACGTAGAGAAACTGTTCGTACGGCTGTTGGCCACACTGTTGTGATTGGTGCTTCCTCCACTCCCAAACAAACATGTGCGGCTTCGCTGGGATACTCAACCTTGGCTTGGCAGCCCTTGAAAATGGAGCTCCCGTTGAACGCTACCGCCAAGTGCGAAGTCCGTGCAGTTATTCGATTTTTGAACGCAAAAGGCGTTAAACCTGTTGAAATTCATCGCCAATTGACGAAGTGTATGGACAGTTGTGCATGGATGTCAAATACGTTCGCAAGTGGTGTAGAGAGTTTACAGCCGGTTGTACTGAAATTCACGACGAACAAAGGAGCGGGAGACTGTCAATTTCCGACGAGACAGTCACGAAGGTTGAGGAAAACATGCGTAAAGATCAGCGGATCACTCTGGATGCTCTCTGCACCCAGTGACTACCACCTGTTCCCTAAGTTGAAAGAACATTTGTCCGGAAGGCGATTCTTCTCCGACGAAGAGGTGAAAGATGAGGTTCAATGCTTCCTGAAGGACATGGCAGCGAGCTGGTATGACATGGGCATTCTAAAACTACCACACCGTCTACAAAAATGCATCGACTGAAATGGCGATTATGTAGAAAAATAAATAATTCTTTAACCTTTAAAATGATGTAAATGTTATAGAAAATAAACGGTTGTTTGTATTTCTAAAAAAATAGGAGACCTTACTTTTGGGATTGCCTTGTATATATATATATATATACTAGCAAAATACCCGCGCTTCGCAGCGGCAAAGTACTGCCTTAATATTGTTATTAAAATGAAAAGTAAACCTTTTTAAACTGAGGGAAAATATACCAATAATTATTTGTTAAGGATCTCTTTGTATACCACGTTGTCAGTTCGGCCCTCCGGTTGTGATATGACCAAGCTGTGCGCTGAGCTTACTCTTGAGCATGCAACATACAGTTGGCCATGTGAAAAGCAATCTTGCCTCAAATCAATGCCAACCTTTTGTAGGGTTTGTCCCTGAGACTTATTAATTGTCATTGAGAAAACAGAGCCTTACTGGAAATTGGAGGTGTTTGAATTGAAATGGGAGATCAGAGGGTATAACGGGGATGCGAGGAATAAAAACTCTCTCCCCTGATGCCACTGCCAGTAAAAATAGTTGCCTCAATGAGGTTCTTTTGCAGACACGTGACCTGAAGTCTAGTGCCGTTACAAAGTTTCGGTGGCTGTACGCAAATCCACAATCGGCTTTTTTGAGCCAAACCTGTTGTTTTCGTATGAGCCGCTTTTTATTATTGGGATCGTACCTATAAACAGAAGCTCTATTAACTTGTGGATTTGCTTGCGAGTATTTAGCGACAGCGTGTCTATTAACTTGTGGATTTTTCTGCGAGTATTTGGCGGCAGCGTCACAAAATTGTTTCCGTCTAGCTGCATCAGAAAATGTACCACGACGTTTGACATGCCTCCTTTTTACTGTTTTCTCACAGCTCAGATTGCTGCTGTCATAATCGGTTTGAGTTTCATAGTTTGTTTCAATTACGTTAGTATTTGCAGGACTTGTTGTGTTGAAGCGACATTCTGCATCTGTCAAGCATTGTAAGCATACAACCGGTTTCATCGATAACTTCGCATCCAGCTTTTTAGAGTTGAAACATTCATAAACATCAAAGTGTCCACTACTCAAATCGTCACCTGTGAATCTAAGATGTTTAAGAGGCATTGGCGGTTCTCCAAACGTGTAAAATAGGTAGGTAGCCAACTACGTGGGAGGCTGGGGGACGCAGGATGCAACCCTTGCCTGACACGGCGACCGAGATGCAGGCTATGGACGTGTATATATACGTAAGTAGGATTCAGTTATGACCAATACACGTAGAATTTCGAAATGAAACCTGCTTAACTTTTGTAAGTAAGCTGTAAGGAATGAGCCTGCCAAATTTCAGCCTTCTACCTACACGGGAAGTTGGAGAATTAGTGATGAGTGAGTCAGTGAGTGAGGGCTTTGCCTACAGTGGTACCTCAGTATACTGTACATCCTTAATCCATTCTAGATCCTTGGACTTATACCAAACAGGATGTCACACACGAGCGCACGGGGAGCAGCTTAAGGACCTGACACGCATTGCTACAAGTCGTGCCAGGGGACAATGGCGGGGTACTAACCTCTCTCTCTCTCTCTCTTCCCATAGAAAAAATGAAGCGCCGCTGCTATAATCCTTCCCGGACCACCAAGAAAACTACACTTCTGGGTCCCTTTCTCTCCTCTGGTCCCTCACTGATGACGTCCACTACCCATCCCCCACCACACCTTCCCAGCATTCCACGTTCCTAATTTCCGGTCCGCCTCTTTAAATTGTACGCCCACCCATCTTTTTCTGTCTTATGATTTCATGGAAATATTTGACCTGCTTTAATTTACAGTATACGGGGCTAAAAACCCCAAACCTTGATGCTTGTCTTCTTGTATTATTACAAGGACTTATACCAAAAGAATTCCCATAAGAAATAAAGGGAAAGTGATTAATTTGTTCCCATGAAAAAAAATCCTATTGTTATTGGCATATTATACATTGATGGGGTTGTATAAAATAATTTAAACACTGCTTACTACTAAAATACATAAATACAAAAGCAATTTGATGAAATAAATGAAAATGTAACCTCACTTTACCTTGCTGAGAAGAGTCGAGTGCCTACTAGGATGGTGCTGAGAAGGGAGGAGGAGAAGGAGATGTTATTGTTTGGAAGGAGAGTCCCCTACAAATAAAACTTCAAGGAATCTGAAATTCTGTTGTTTTTTCTCTTTCTCTCCCAAACTCTGTAACAAAATCATTGGCGGCATCTTTATCAGCACTGGCTCCCTCTCCATGCCTCACAACATTCTGAATGTCAGTCCTCTTCTTAAAATTATCAAACCAGCCATGGCTGGCTTTAAACACTTCACTTTCTTGGCTTGTTCCTGCCTTGTTTTTCAAAAGATCGGCATGCATCAGTTTTTGCCTTTTCGTAAATCATTGCCAGCACACTGTTTTTCTGTTATCCATGAGAAAAATCACGAAATCACGTCAAAATTCACTGAGAGTTATAGCGTGGGTTGTTCACTGAATGCTAGCAAACGGCGTACTGACGCTCGTGGGCAGTCATGGCTTTGTCTCATGTGAGGTAAACAAGGGTAGCGTGCGGTGTTCTAGTCGTATTCCAAACAAAGGTCGTATACCAAGCAAAATTTTTCGCGTCCAAACAGGACATATTCTAAGTTGGACTTATTCCAAAGCGGACGAATATCGAGGAACCGGAATATATATATTGTGGCACACGGCTGGTGTCCATGCCAGGCCGGGATGCCCCTGCACTGTATCTTCAGGGAGAGCAGCACTGGACGGTGCAATACCTCCCCCTGGATGCTAGATGGCCACCCCTGTGGGTTGGAGAGGTGCCTCGGGCTACCGCAGGGCTCCACGGGAGATAGATAGATAGATAGATAGATAGATAGATAGATAGATAGATAGATAGATAGATAGATAGATAGATAGATAGATAGATAGATAGATAGATAGATAGATAGATAGATAGATAGATAGATAGATAGATAGATAGATAGATAGATAGATAGATAGATAGATAGATACTTTATTAATTCCAAGGGGAAATTCACATACTCCTGCAGCAGCACTGATAAAGAAAATATTAAATTAAAGAGTGATAACAATGCAGGTATACAGACAAACAATAACTTTATATAATGTTAACGTTTACCTCCCCGGGTGGAATTGAAGAGTCACATAGTGTGATGGATGAACGATCTCCTCAGTCTGTCAGTGGAGCAGGACGGTGACAGCAGTCTGTCGCTGAAGCTGCTCCATTGTCTGGAGATGATCCTGTTCAGTGGATGCAGTGGATTCTCCATGATTGACAGGAGTCTGCTCAGCACCCGCCGCTCTGCCACAGATGTCAAACTGTCTAGCTCCATGCATACTATAGAGCCTGCCTTCCTCACCAGTTTGTCCAGGCATGAGGCGTCCCTCTTCTTTATGCTGCCTCCCCAGCACACCACCGCGTAGAAGAGGGCACTTGCCACAACTGTCTAGTAGAACATCTGCAGCATCTTATTGCAGATGTTGAAGGACGCCAGCCTTCTAAGGTAGTATAACCGGCTCTGTCCTCTCTTACATAGAGCATCAGTATTGGCAGTCCAGTCCAATTTATCATCCAGCTGCACTCCCAGGTATTTATAGGTCTGCACCCTCTGCACGCAGTCACCTCTGATGATCACAGGGTCCATGAGGGGTCTGGGCCTCCTGAAATCCACCACAAGCTCCTTGGTTTTGCTGGTGTTCAGGTGTAGGTGGTTTGAGTCGCACCATTTAACAAAGTCCTTGATTAGGTTCCTGTACTCCTCTTCCTGCCCATTACTGATGCAGCCCACGATAGCAGCGTCATCAGCGAACTTTTGCACATGACAGGACTCCAAGTTGTATTGGAAGTCCGATGTATATAAGCTGAACAGGACCGGAGAAAGTACAGTCCCTGTGTTGCTGACCACAATGTCAGACCTGCAGTTCCCGAGACGCACATACTGAGGTCTGTCTTTAAGATAGTCCACGATCCATGCTACCAGGTAAGAGTTAGAATTGGATGCAGCCCTGTTGGGTCCCACAGGCACCACACCCAGAAGTGCAGCCGGAACACGGCAATCAAGCACCTGGAGCACTTCCGGGTGAATTATAAAAGGGGTCAGCAGCCACCACTCGAGAGCCAGAGTCGGGAGGTGGAGGACGAAGCTAGATGGGAGGAGTGATGGTGCCAGAAGTGCAGGATTGTGTGTTATGAAGTGCTTTTGGGACAGTGTATTGCCTGTGGGGTTCACGGGGAAGACGTGCCCCACAGGTGAAGAAAAATAAAAGATCTTTGTGCTTTTACACGTGCCTCAGTGTGAGTCTGTGTCGGGTCGGGCGCAATATAGCGCCTTCTACTACAATATATTATTTTCAACTGCTTAGTCTTGAGTTTGTTTTATTTCTATTCGTTACTAGCGCCATCTATTGGTGAAATTATTAACTTTTCTTCATATGAAAATTCATTTCTTAATTAACATGGATTAATTGATCAAATAGTGAAACTGATTATTGATTCATGTGTTGTCATCGGAAGTGAGTAAGTGTGCAAAATTTCAAGTCATTTGGACAGTAGAAAGTGGGTTAAATATTTATTACAAGATTTGTACCAGACAACAAACAGGTGAAGTTGAAAGAAGCGTGGTAAAATTCATCCATCCATCCATTTTCCAACCCGCTGAATCCGAACACAGGGTCATGGGGGTCTGCTGGAGCCAATCCCAGCCAACACAGGGCACAGGGGCAGGAACCAATCCCGGGGCAGGGTGCCAACCCACCGCAGGACACACACAAACACACCCACACACCAAGCACACACTAGGGCCAATTTAGAATCGCCAATCCACCTAACCTGCATGTCTTTGGACTGTGGGAGGAAACCGGAGTGCCTGGAGGAAACCCACAAAGACACGGGGAGAACATGCAAACTCCACGCAGGGAGGACCCGGGAAGCGAACCCAGGTCCCCCAACTGCGAGGCAGTAGTGCTACCCACTGTGCCACCGTGCCGCCCCGCGTGGTAAAATGGTATTTCAAAATAAACTTAAAGAATGCCCCAGGAGGAAGCATTGAAATGCCTGGTAGTAGTGGGCAGAAAAGACCCTCAGAGCCACATCTTAGCACACCTTGCTGGAATGAGCCTGTGCCTAAATATGCACCACGAGAGAGAGAGCGCCTCCTGGAGGTGATGGAGGGGTTTTTTCACGATGGCATTCAATTTTGGCACCATCCTCGTTTCTATGTGTAATACGAAGGTTTTTGTGGCAATTTAATTTGTGAAAGTATTTCACAAAGCCATGCAATTCAATGGAGAGAGAGAGAGAGAGAGACAGGGGGATTGACAAATGGCAGCTGTAAGTCATGATAGATTGGCAGAGGGTGTGTGTGAGGGGCACATAAGTAGGTTATTTTAAAAAGAAGTGCTGATGTCTGTGTGACCACTATGGCTGAATTTAGCCCAGAGTCTGTAATAAATGATGAGGACAGTTGAAGGTATTTATAACCAGGCAGCTTTATGATAGTTGCCCATATCTGTAATCATGTGAGTGGTTATAATGACAAGGATCCAGCACTATGGCAGAAGTGAACCAAGACTGCCGACATTGGAAGGGACATCTGAAGCTTTCTCCCACTGGGGCTAGGATGTTCCTCTGCTTCTCTCCGGCATGTTTATTGCATGTATATGATTTTATATATAAAGACTAGCTGTACAGGCGGCATGGTGGTGCAGTGGGTAGCGCTGCTGCCTCACAGTTGGGAGACCTGGGGACCCAGGTTCGCTTCCTGGGCCCTCCCTGCATGGAGTTTGCATGTTCTCCCCGTGTCTGCGTGGGTTTCCTCCGGGCGCTCCGGTTTCCTCCCACAACCCAAAGACATGCTGGTTAGGTGGATTGGCGATTCTAAATTGGCCCTAGTGTGTGCTTGGTGTGTGGGTGTGTTTGTGTGTGTCCTGCGGTGGGTTGGCACCCTGCCCAGGATTGGTTCTCTGCCTTGTGCCCTGTGTTGGCTGGGATTGGCTCCAGCAGACCCCCGTGACCCTGTGTTTGGATTCAGCGGGTTGGAAAATGGATGGATGGAATTAATGTTATATGTCAAATACATATATCTTTTTGTACCATATTTCTCTCTTTTGTAATTTTTTTCCACCTGGATACAAAAGGTATAATATTTGGTTCTAGTCAATTCTGCATCAAAAAGAAACACATCCCAGGGGAGAAAGAGTGTCCCCTGCTGGATACATTACAACAGCTTCTAGTGTGTCCAAGGTTAGCAGACTTTCCTGATAAGTCTTGTTCAGGCCTTGTGCTTCTGTTGAGCTCAAGTTGCTTCCCCAGGAGACCACAGCGTTGATCACTACGCTGGGTACTATAGACTGGTAGAACATTTCCAGCTGTTTGCTGCACACATCTAAAGACCTGAGAGTCTCCTTAGCAAGTGCAGTCTGCTCTGGCCCTCCTTGTCCAGTGCCAATGTGTTGTCAGACCAGTTCAGTTTGTTGTTCATGCGGACCACTTTCACATCCTTCCCATGGATGGTGACATGTCTCAGGGGCTCCTTGGCACACCTAAAGTCCGCCACCAGCTCTTTTGTCTTGCTGATGCTAAGTTGCAAGTTGCTGCTATTGTGCTATTAGAACAGGAAGGCTGGTCAGATTTAAGGAATGAGGATGAGAGCATCCAAATACAGAGAGGTCCTTGAAGACACCCTGCTCCAGAGTGCACATGATCTAAGATTGGGGTGACGGTTTACCTTTCAGTACAATAATGACTTGAAGCACCCAGCCAATACAACACTGGAGTGGCTTTGGGACGAGTCTGTGACTGTCGTTGAGTGACTCAGCCAAAGCCAAGACTTAAATCCCAAACAACATGTGTGGTAGAGAGATGAAGATGGCAGCTTACAGACACTTCCCATGCAAGCTAATGGTGCTTGAGAGGATCTGTCAGGAAGAAAAGGGATAAACTGCTCAAATCCTGGTATGCAATGCTTGTAGAAACTTACCAAGAAGATCTGAAGCTGCATTGCTGTGAGTAGGACTTCTACAAAACACTGAATTAAGGGGCTGAATATTTCCATGAATAGGAGATTTCAGTTTTTATTTTTAGTACATTAAGACACCTTTGTGAAAATGTTTTCACTATAATAATATATTATTATTTGTATGGTGGTCCTATGAATTTTGCTCAGTGAGTGTATATTTCGTCACACAATGCTTGTCTGAGGGGCAACTTCAGAGCTCAGCCAAAGCTATGTAATACCCCAATGGGACAAGAGGGTGAGACTTCACTAATAATGCTGCCCATTTCCCCTTCCTCAGCAGCAAAATGGCACCCATTGAGGGCAAAACTGTCCAACCTCTGCTCCTTTGGGACAAGCTGACAGAGATGAGAGTAGATTCATACCTGGTGGCATGGATCATGGACTATCTTAAAGACAGACCTCAGTATGTGCGTCTTGGGAACTGCAGGTCTGACATTGTGGTCAGCAACACAGGAGCGCCGCAGGGGACTGTACTTTCTCCGGTCCTGTTCAGCCTACATACATCGGACTTCCAATACAACTTGGAGTCCTGCCACGTGCAAAAGTTCGCTGACTACATTGCTATCGTGGGCTGCATCAGGAATGGGCAGGAGGAGGAGTATAGGAACCTCATCAAGGACTTTGTTAAATGGTGCGACTCAAACCACTTACACCAGAACACCAGTAAAACCAAAGAGCTGGTGGTGGATTTTAGGAGGCCCAGACCCCTCATGGACCCCGTGATCATCAGAGGTGACTGTGTGCAGAGGGTGCAGACCTATAAAAACCTGGGAGTGCAGCTGGATGATAAATTGGACTGGACTGCCAATACTGATGCTCTGTGTAAGAAAGGACAGAGCCGGTTATACTTCCTTAGAAGGCTGGCGTCCTTCAACATCTGCAATAAGATGCTGCAGATGTTCTATCAGACTGTTGTGGTGAGCGCCCTCTTCTACGGCAATGGTGTGCTGGGGAGGCAGCATAAAGAAGAGGGACGCCTCACGCTTGGATAAACTGGTGAGGAAGGCAGGCTCTATTGTAGGCACGGAGCTGGACAGTTTGACATCCCTGGCAGAGCGATGGGCGCTGAGCAGACTCCTGTCAATCATGGAGAATCCACTGCATCCACTGAACAGGATCATCACCAGATAGAGGAGCAGCTTCAGCGACAGACTGCTGTCACCGTCCTGCTCCACTGACAGACTGAGGAGATCGTTCCTCCCCCACACTATGCGACTCTTCAGTTCCACCCGGGGGGGTAAACGTTAACATTATACAAAGATATTGTCTGTTTGTATATCTGCACTGTTATCACTCTTTAATTTAATATTGTTCTTTATCAGTATGCTGCTGCTGGAGTATGGGAATTTCCCCTTGGGATTATTAAAGTACTGTGGTGGGTTGGCACCCTGCCCAGGATTGTTTCCTGCCTTGTGCCCTGTGTTGGCTGGGATTGGCTCCAGCAGACCCCCGTGACCCTGTGTTCGGATTCAGCGGGTTGGAAAATGGATGGATGGATGGATGGATTAATAAAGTATCTATCTATCTATCTATCTATCTATCTATCTATCTATCTATCTATCTATCTATCTATCTATCTATCTATCTATCTATCTATCTATCTATCTATCTATCTAGACGCCACCCCTCCGGAAGTGTCAGGCTTTTATAGTTGGGGTTAATAGATAGATAGATAGATAGATAGATAGATAGATAGATAGATAGATAGATAGATAGATAGATAGATAGATAGATAGATAGATAGATAGATAGATAGATAGATAGATAGATAGATAGATAGATAGATAGATAGATAGATAGATGATAGATAGATAGATAGATAGAATTCTTTATTGTCATTATGCATACACATAACAAAATTTTTTGTTGGTAGGACTCAGCTTCAAGACAGAATACTTAAATGCACAATACGCTATAAATAATAAACATAATAAGTATTAAAGACAGCTGCAATAAAACATCATCAAGTCCAGACTTTTCCTAAGGTAGTACGTCTGCCGAGACCAGTGATCTGTGTGCGTGGGTCTGCAGGGGAGGAATATGGCTATCTGTGTTTGATTACGAGGGAAAGTGCGTGTGCATGTCTACAGGTGGACAAGTTAGGGGTAGATGTAGATGTAGATGTATGTGTAGGTATCAGCAGGGACAGATGGAGTTCACAGCTCTGGGGAAAAAGCTGTCTTTCAGTCTGCTGGTACGTGTTTTTATGTTTCTGTACCGCTTTCCCGAAGGCAGTGGTACAAACAGTCCATTTCCCGGATGGTTCAGATCCACAGCTATACATTTGGCCCTCTTCTGCAGCTTTCCAGCATATACAGAGTCCAGGTCTAGGAGAGGACTTCCCACGATCCCCTGTGCTGTTCTCACCACCCGTGCCAAGTCCTTCCTGTCCTGAGCTGTGCAGCTGCCGTACCACACTGTCATATTGTGACACAGAATGCTTTCTGTAGTGGATCTGTAGAAGTTTGTGAGCAGCCGAGAGGAGAATCCAGCACGTCTCATCCTCCTCAGGAAGAAGAGTCTTTGTTGGGCCTTCTTTACCAGGTGAGATGTGTTCAAAGACCAGGTCAGATCCGATGTGATGTGGATACCCAAGAACTTGATATTGTCCACACACATTACAGCCTCCTCATGTATGAATATAGGAGCATGTTTTTGTTCTTCTGGACCTCCTATAGTCCACAATGATCTCTTTGGTCATGCTGGTGTTCAAGATGAGGCTGTTGGCTGAGCACCATAGTGCTACGTGTTGTATGTCCTCTCTGTAGTGAGTCTCATCATTGTCTGGTATGAGACCCACCACGGTCGCATCATCCGCAAACTTCACAATCATATTTGTGGTTTGGATGACGGAGCAATTGTGCATAAATAACGTGAAGAGTGCTGGGCTGAGCACACATCCCTGTGGCGTGCCTGTGTTCAGAACCAATGTGGCTGATGTACGATCTCCAATTCTAACCACCTGAGGCCTGTTGGTGAGAAGGTATCTGATCCAGAGGCACAACGATGTGGACAAACCCAGATTATGAAGCTTTTGTACCAACTTAAGTGGACAGGACCGGCATGCTCTCATTGGAATGAATGGCCTGTTCTTGTCCAGATTGTTCCAATGTTCTAATCGTACAGATCTAAGCGGCCAAAACTTTTTTTTTTTGTGTTATTTGACATCAAATGAAGAAATCACACTTTTTAGTGGCATTACAAGATAAAAGAAAGAAAGCTGATTATCATCAAAATTCCTCACAAGCATAAATGAATGATTCCAAATGTATGTTTGATGTTTCCTGAGCTTAAGCTCCACTTGGCAATTATCCTTGCTCAAATCAATATTAATGCTGTACTTGCGGATATGGAGATGATGCTTCTCCTTCTTTTTTTTGTTTTTGCACGCTGTCACTCTTTTACAAGCCACCATGAAAGAGATACCCAACTAACCAAGCGCATCTAAAGCAGCGCATCAAAGGGATGCGATATCCCCGAGTATTTAGTGAAATCAATTAGGAATTCTATCCACATACAGAGTGTATCGCGGCTGCTCTTTGATGGATAAGAAAAGTGCTCTGATGCATTTATATACTGATGATCTCACTGCCACTCTATTTGCCATATGAATCCCCGGGGCAAACTTCACTCCAAATGTGTTTATGTACATTGAAAATTACTGCATAGAATTCAGCAACAATGGAAACTTGAAATATCAGCACCTTATGAGCACGAACACTTCTTTTTCTTTCCCTCTCTAATGTAATTTTACTTCAGAAAATGCCCTCTTTTTTTTTTATAAAATATGGCCTCATCTGTTCTGATGAAGTGACATGGGGCCTTTGTGCAGGGGATAAAGGATATTACCTTAAATATTTTCATGATGAGCTCTTGCCTCAAACTAATCGGGCAAATGTACCAGCTGGCAGCAAATCCACAGCAAAAAGGGGCCGCCGGTTAATGGCAGGTGCTGAGTGGGTGATTGGGTGGCATGGACACGATCTGCAGTCCGTATTGGGTGTATTTTTGGCATACGTCAAAATGAATATAGACATTGTGGCTGAGTGCGGAATACCAAGGCATGAAAGCCTAGTTGTGTCCCATTTAGTCACAGTGTCCTAAATCAAGTATGTGCCTTTATGGCTTACAGTGGGCAGCACGGTGGCGCAGTGGGTAGCGCTGCTGCCTCGCAGTTGGGAGACCTGGGGACCTGGGTTCGTTTCCCGGGTCCTCCCTGCGTGGAGTTTGCATGTTCTCCCCGTGTCTGCGTGGGTTTCCTCCCACAGTCCTAAGACATGCAGGTTAGGTGGATTGGTGATTCTAAATTGGCCCTAGTGTGTGCTTGGTGTGTGGGTGTGTTTGTGTGTGTCCTGCGGTGGGTTGGCACCCTTCCCAGGATTGGTTCCCTGCCTTGTGCCCTGTGTTGGCTGGGATTGGCTCCAGCAGACCCCCGTGACCCTGTATTCGGATTCAGTGGGTTGGATAATGGATGGATGGATGGATGTTTACAAGACAGAGTCCAAAACAGAACTGCTCAAGTGGAGGTAAGATGGCGGTTTTAAAAGTAGGGAGAGGAAATGAGGTCATCCAGTCCGGAACCGGAAGTCACATCTTCAAGAGCGGAAGTGACATCAGTGGAACAGGACGTGACATCATCAGTCGTGCCGGATCTCGATGGGATTTCCCGAGAATGGTCCTAGATTGGCCCTAGTGTGTGCTTGGTGTGTGGGTGTGTTTGTGTGTGTCCTGCGGTGGGTTGGCACCCTGCCCCGGGATTGGTTCCTGCCTTGTACCCTGTGTTGGCTGGGATTGGCTCCAGCAGACCCCCGTGACCCTGTGTTCGGATTCAGCGGGTTGGAAAATGGATGGATGGATGGATGGCTTACGGTGAAGAAAGATTCACTGATCTTGACTTTGCCGAAAATGCTGTGATCTTCACTGAGTCAATGGAGGCTCTGATTGGGGCGCTCAAGAGACTGAATGAGGAGTCTGAGCGTCTGGGCTTGTGGGTGTCCTGATAAAAACCAACAGCCAGGCCTTTAATGACCTCTTGGGTACGGCCATCAGCAGTGTGTCTGTGTGTGGAGAGAGTGTCGACCTCATTGAGAGGTTTATTTACCTCGGCAGTGACATTCATGACTCTGGTGACTCTTAAAATGAAGTCAGTAGACGGACTGAGACAGCATGGGGGGTCATGAGGTCGCTGGAAAGGGGTGTGTGGCTCTCCCGATATCTCTGTAAAAGGACGAAGGTCCAAGTCTTTAGAGTCCTTGTGCTTCCTGTTGAAGCACATGGACGCTATCCAGTGACCTGAGATGAAGACTGGACTCCTTTGGTACTGTGCCTGTATTTAGCACTTTGAGTACTGAGAAAAGCGCTATATAAATGTAATGAATTATTATTATTATTATGGAGAATCCTTGGGTACCACATGAGGCACATTACCTGCATTATGACGGAGTCTGAGCGTCTGGGCTTGTGAGAGTCCTGGATAAAAACCAACAGCCAGGCCTTTAATGACCTCTTGGGCACGGCTATCAGCAGTGTGTCTGTCTGCGGAGAGAGTGTCGACCTTGTCGAGAGGTTTACTTACCTCGGCAGTGACATTCATGTCTCTTTGACTCTTCCTATGAAGTCAGCAGACGGATTGGGAGAGCATGGGGGGTCATGAGGTCACTGGAAAGGGGTGTGTGGCGCTCCTGATATCTCTGCAAAAGGATGAAGGTTCAAGTCTTGGTGCTTTCTGTCTTGATCTATGGTAGCGAGACATGAACACTATCCAGTGACCTGAGACGAAGAATCGACTCCTTTGGTACTGTGTTTCTTCAGAGAATCCTTGGGTGCCTCTGGTTTGACTTTGTGTTGCTCACAGAGTCCTGAATGAGGCACATGACCTGCATTGTGAGAGAGAGTGAGTTACAGCACTACGGCCATGTGGCACGATGCCCTGATGGTGATCCTCATTGCTGAGGACCCAAGTGGCTGGACCAGGCCAAGGGGACGCCCACTCAACACCTGGCTACATCAGATAGATGGTCATTTCCTGGGGGTGGGACTGGACTCCATGTCTGCCAACTGGGAGCCCAAGCTGTTTCTTCGTATGGAGGGTACAGCCAGTGGGTGTACCACTGTATGCTCCCCAACCCGACCTGATCTGACCTGATGGCTTCAATATTCAGACTGTTTGAGTGAAACAACAAAAAAAGAAAGCATTAGGCTCTTTTGCCATTAAAATCAGGGTCTTTCAGGGAGCTCCTTCTGGTGGTCTGATCTGCTCAGAAATGACGCCTCGTTCCGAGTTGCTGGTCTTCTTATATGGTGTGAACTGAAAGTGGCGGGGCTACATGACTTCACTGGGTGGAGTTGGAGAAAAAAACTTATCCACAGCTTCTCCCCCCTCGCCCCGGCGCGTTATCACATACCTCGAATGAGCACCTGAGGAGATCATTGGACACATATGGGTGACAACATGCATAAAGAATATACTGCACAGGTATTTAACAGTGCTTAATTTGCATACTTTGTGCCTGAACAGCTTACTTAATTTTGACTAATCAAATTATTTATAAGGGTGGCACAGTGGCGCAGTGGCTGCCTCGCAGGAAGGAGACCCGGGTTTCCTTCCCGGGTCCTCCCTGTGTGGAGTTTGCATGTTCTCCCCGTGTCTGCATGGGTTTCCTCCCACAGTCCAAAGACATGCAGATTAGGTGCATTTGCAATCCTAAATTGTCCCTGGTGTGTGCCCTGCGGTGGGCTGGCACCCTGCCCGGGTATTTGTTCCTGCCTTACGCCTTGTGTTGGCTGGGATTGGCTCCAGCAGACCTGGTTCACACACTGAATGCAGGTCATGAAAAGTCGCTGTTCTGCATCTTGCTGGTCAGGAATACAAGGTGGGTGACTTTTATTTGCAGATTGCTTATCCGTTTATGAACCGATTGTTGAACCCCATGCCCTTGAACCTGTGGCACAAGCTTAACAATGGGGCTTCTAGTAGTTCATAGCCGAACTGAAACCAGAGGTATGTGAAGAAAAAGGCACACAGACTCTTGAAATTGTAAAAATCAATGTCCTTTATTACAAAAAGGTTGTTGTTTGAGTGCAAAACCATAAAAGTCGAAGGCCAGGAACACAATCCAATAAATACTCAAGGCATAATGCTATTTACAATATATACAAAGTCTGAATAAGAATTCTGCAGGTTGAAAAAAGAGCAAAAAATAAAAAATAAAATAAAAAAAATGTTTCTTCCTTAATGTCAATACAAGAAAACTTTCTTCCACAGGTGTAGCTGCGTCTTTTCCAGTTTCCCAATATCGAACTGCTGCTGACCCTGACCTGATTCAAACGTGTACCAAAATAGATAGATAGATAGATAGATAGATAGATAGATAGATAGATAGATAGATAGATAGATAGATAGATAGATAGATAGATAGATAGATAGATAGATAGATAGATAGATAGATAGATAGATAGATAGATACTTTATTAATCCCAAGGGGAAATTCCCATACTCCAGCAGCAGCATACTGATAAAGAACAATATTAAATTAAAGAGTGATAACAATGCAGGTATACAGACAGACAATAACTTTGTAAAATTTTAACGTTTACCCCCCCCGGGTGGAATTGAAGAGTTGCATAGTGTGGGGGAGCAACGATCTCCTCAGTCTGTCAGGGGAGCAGGACGGTGACAGCAGTCTGTCGCTGAAGCTGCTCCTCTGTCTGGAGATGATCCTGTTCAGTGGATGCAGTGGATTCTCCATGATTGACAGGAGCCTGCTCAGCGCCCGTCACTCTGCCACGGATGTCAAACTGTCCAGCTCCGTGCCTACAACAGAGCCTGCCTTCCTCACCAGTTTGTCCAGGCGTGAGGCGTCCCTCTTCTTTATGCTGCTTCCCCAGCACACCACTGTGTAGAAGAGGGCGCTCGCCACAACTGTCTGATAGAACATCTGCAGCATCTTATTGCAGATGTTGAAGGACGCCAGCCTTCTAAGGAAGTATAACCGGCTCTGTCCTCTCTTGCACAGAGCATCAGTATTGGCAGTCCAGTCTAATTTATCATCCAGCTGCACTCCCACGTATTTATAGGTCTACACCCTCTGCACACAGTCACCTCTGATGATCACGGGGTCCGTGAGGTGTCTGGTCCTCCTAAAATCCACCACCAGCTCCTTGGTTTTGCTGGTGTTCAGGTGTAGGTGGTTTGAGTCGCACCATTTAACAAAGTCCTTGATGAGGTTCCTATACTCCTCCTCTTGCCCACTCCTGATGCAGCCCACGATAGCAGTGTCATTAGCAAACTTTTGCACGTAGCAGGACTCCGAGTTGTATTGGAAGTCCGATGTATATATGCTGAACAGGACTGGAGAAAGTACAGTCCCTTGCGGTGCTCCTGTGTTGCTGACCACAATGTCAGACGTGCAGTTCTCAAGACGCACATACTGAGGTCTGTCTTTAAGATAGTCCACTATCCATGCCACCAGGTATGAATCTACTCCCATCTCTGTCAGCTTGTCCCTAAGGAGCAGAGGTTGGATGGTGTTGAAGGCACTAGAGAAGTCTTAAAACATAATTCTTACAGCACCACTGCCTCTGTGCAAGTGGAAGAGGGATCGGTGTAGCATGTAGATGATGGCATCCTCCGCTCCCACCTTCTCCTGGTTTGCGAACTGCAGAGGGTCGAGGGCGTGGCGCACCTGTTGAAGCAGCAGCCTCTCCATGGTCTTCATCACATGTGACGTCAGAGCGACAGGCCGGAAGTCGTTCAGCTCACTAGGACGTGATACCTTTGGGACTGGGGTGATGCAAGATGTTTTCCAAAGCCTCGGGACTCTCCTCTGTTCCAGGCTCAGGTTGAAGATGCGCTGTAGAGGATTCCCCAGGTCCAACACACAGGCCTTCAGCAGTCGTGGCGATACTCCATCTGGACCCACTGCTTTGCTGACACAAAGTCTCCTCAGCTCTCTACTCACCTGCGCTGCTGTAATTGTGGGTTGGGGGAACTCTCTCCTATGCTGGTATCAGCAGAAGGATGGTAGGAGGGTGCAGTACTCTGAGGTGAGAGTGGGGTAGGGTGGTCAAACCTGTTAAAAAAGAAACTTCTTAGTCCAATGATGTTCATTTTAAAAAAGGTTTAGTGGAAATTCAAAACAAAACAAATAGAAAATTATTATACACACAGAAAGGGAAACAATGTTTCTTCTTGTTAAACTTCAGTTATTTCCTATACTTAAAGACTGTGTTATTACTCCATGGCAGACTTACATACTGTAAAGCTTTACTGAACACATTGTATACCTACGGCACGGCATGTTCAATATGGTCAATACGATATGTTATGGGATTTGGTTTGGAAAGTGTTTGCCCTGGGCGGCACGGTGGCGCAGTGGGTAGTGCTGCTGCCTTGCAGTTGGGAGACCTGGGGACCTGGGTTTGATTCCCGGGTCCTCCCTGCGTGGAGTTTGCATGTTCTCCCTGTGTCTGCATGGGTTTCCTCCGGGCGCTCCGGTTTCCTCCCACAGTCCAAAGACATGCTGGTTAGGTGGATTGGCGATTCTAAATTGGGCTTGGTGTGTGGGTGTGTTTCTGTGTGTCCTGCGGTGGGTTGGCACCCTGCCCGGGATTAGTTCCTGCCTTGTGCCCTGTGTTGGTTGGGATTGGCTCCAGCAGACCCCCGTGACCCTGTGTTTGGATTCAGCGGGTTGGAAAATGGATGGATGGATGGAAGTGTTTGCCCTTCATGTCTTACCAACTGCAAGGCAGATTATAAGAAGAGACTAATCTGTAGTCAGAATGATAAGAAATAATTAGAATATTCCATTTCAATTTACCTTATGGGGGTTAAAATAGAATCTCCCATAGACTTGTGCATGCATTAATATCTAGGCAGACATTTTAACATAACTAAGAAAATACTTCTATCAATTTAACATAACCCTTCTAAATAATAAATGGCTACTACAACACGTGTAAGCAAATATGTCTATACCAGTAACGGTGCAATGCACCATAACGTGCAGTGAATACACTTGACTTGTGCGTTCCTAGTTTTCATCCTCTTTCTCTTTCATTTATCACTCGTTTGCTCAGAGGTTGATGCGCTTACTGCCTTCTGAGCAGATCTTCTTTTCTCTTCACCCTAGCGGCCCGCTTCTTCTCTTCTTTCGTCGGCATCTTTTCATGTTAAAACTGATCAAGTCAGTGTTTGTGTCACAATTGCTTTGTTTGTTTTCTTTAATTTTTCACTTTAGTCGGCACTTAAGTCTTCAATCTGCCTCAAGAATGAGTTAAGATATTAAGAGGTAGGGGAAGTGATGACAAAGGTGGTAAGGATGAGAACGACGCCCGTATGCATGTGCAGCACAGCCGCCCTGCTGGCCGCTGCTGAGAGTTGTTTCTACAATAAAATAAAATAAAGTAAAAATAAAATAAAAATAAAAAGAGGAATAACCTTGGAGTTCAATCATCACCCTGAAAGCGGATATTAGACGTCACGTAGTATATGTGTACCAAATTTCAGGTCAATAGTTCAAACGGTTTGCGAGTTACAGGTGATTTAAAATCCTGGACAGCCACGATAGCATATTATAAAGATATATAAAATCCAACATCTGTCTGTCTGTTTGTCTGTCTGTATGTCTGCTTTTCACAAGTCAACTACTTAATGGATTTATATCATATTTCTTTCTATGATTTGCTTGAACATTCCAGTTGATTTTGCGACTTCTCTCATCGCGTTAAGTATCATAGTTTGCTTGCCATACCGATTTATTTGTGTGAGCCTGAGAGAAACACAGTGGGCCGAAGCCAGGGGGGGCGGGGCCCTCCTCACTCATGCACCAGCCTCGGGGCGTGTACCTTACCTCCGCTTAGCTAGTGAACGAGTGAACTGCTTAACGGATTTAGATCGGGTTTTTTTCTAGAATTTGCTTGAACACTCCAGTTGATTTTGCGACTTCTCTCATTGCACTAAGAATCATAGTTCACTTGCAGAAGTGATATATTCGCACTAATCCGAGACAGAGACAGCGGGCCGAAGGGAGGGGGAAGTGTGACGCCAGGAGTTGCAATCCAGGCAGGGCCCTCCTCGCTGTAATGTTTTATTAACTCTTTTAGGGCTAATTTTTTTTTTGTTTCTTTTCTCCCAGGGCTGAATATTTTTCCAAAAACTAACATTTTTTAAAAAAGAACACAAAGCAATTGTTTAACATATCAAATCAACAAAAAAAATTTACTTTTGACAAATGTTACTGTCTTGCATGTTGTATGAGCCTGCATACTCTATGATTTCACATACATATCACATACATTTTACACAGCAAAGTCTGATCTCGCTCAAAGCAGCCAATTTCAGTCATTGCCACATTGCACTCCTTACAATACGTGTTGCTTTGATGCCTATTTTTCAATTGTCTGTTGCTGCACTTCTCACATATATTGTTAGTGTGTACTGTAGAGAGACAAGTCACCCATTTGCCATCGTGCCATGCCACTGCCACCAAGTTTTCTGCCTGCATGAAAACCGTATTGTCACCTCTTTTCATCTTCTGAAACTTTATGAACTTTATGTATGGCATTATAGCCTGGCTCACCCCATGGGATTTGCTTCTGTTTATTACAGAAGTGAATAAAACTTTGCAGCAGCATGTACCTAAGCCACCAGGGGACAAAACACGTTTGGACCAATGCTCCCTGAAGTTATATCACCAGTTCTGTCCCATCTCTATTTGTAATGCCACAGCGCGCTTCATCTCGTCTTTCGTTGTGGGTTTCCACTTTGAAAAACGAGAATGCGATGCAAACGCAGCCCGCGATTCAAAAAAATTCTCTGCCTACCTGTTTGTCTCGTCTGACAGTAGCTGAAAAGCAGCATCAGGAGAGAGCAGCCTGAAGTACAGCAGCTGGTGATCTGTCGTGTCCAAAAGCAAGCCATGCCGTCTTGTAAACTCCGGTAGCCAGATCGGCTCTCAACGGATCAATGTCTGTGTATTTATCCCATGCGAACCTTGCCATAGATGCATCGGCTGCGCGAAGGCACTCAACTGGCAGCAGATCCGCTCGCGCGGCATTGGCTGGTGTCTGATCAGCTGATGCCTGCTTCTAACTCTCTTGCTCGATCTCCTGATCACTGCCAATAAAGTCCGATTCTGAAAAATCAAGAGTCCGACTCCGCGATAATGCGCAAAACAACGTCTGCCAAGTGTTTTCTTTTCTGCACTTGCTTCGCTGCCTTTTCACATGTCGGTGCCATCTTGCCTTTGTTTACATTTCGCAACTCACGCACACGCAATGTTTATTTGCCGAGTCAACGAGTCTAGCATTCCTCCAAGCACAGAGGGAATGCCTGTGACGTGACAGTGAGATTTGTCGCCATTAACAGCTGATTGTCGCCCTTTATCCCTGGATGTCGACTTTTGTCGACATTCGCCTTCAACCCCTCCTGTCGACAAAAGTCGACATCCGCCCTAAAAGAGTTAATATGCGGGCGGAGCCATGTGGGATGGCTAGTAAATATATAGAGATTTGCCCGGACACCACCAGTCTGAGATCACATCTTTATTCAAAAAGACTTCTTTATTTGTCTTCTCCCCACAACAACACCTATCAATTCAGAGTCTCGCACAACTCACAGTGCCGTCAGCCCCAGTCACCTCTCTCCTGGGCTTTCTCTCTCCTTGTCCCTGGGACACCTGTCCTCTCTCTCCAGGAGCTTCGTACTGCTCCTGCTCCCAACTCCAGCTCTCTGACAGGAGGGAGGCGGCCACATTTATCCTCACCCGGATGAGCTCCAGGTGCTCTACCTGACGTCACGTCCTGGTGTGGCGGAAGCGTCAGGAGATCACCCGGAAGCACTCCAGGTGACCCTGGAAGGATCGTCCTCCATCTGTGTGGCGGAAGTACATAAGTCCCGGATGCCATGAGGCTCGGGGTGCCCCCTGGCAGTGAACAGAGGCCCCAACGGTCCTGAGCCTTCCTGCTTCCCTTCCGTGGGCCTCTTCTACTCCAGGGCGGTTGCCCCCTCGTGGCCCAGAGGACAAATGTGCCCCGAATTGGTCCTTCCAGGTATCCCGGCCGAGTCTTAACCCCAGCCATGTACAACACTATATATATATATATATATATATATATATATATATATATATATATATATATATATATATATATATTTACAAAGTTCCTTGCAAACTTAGCAAGTATGAACTCCCCGGCTTCTCTCTTTCTCTTCCGTACACCTTATACCTATCTAGACTGCCACCGACTAACACTGCAGTCCAGATTCGGCCCGAAGATAGATGAAGTCTCGTGTCCACGCCACCCCTTTTATATGGTCGTAGGCACCCACCCAATCATGGTATCACGCTATCCCTATTTATGTAGCTCCGCCAGCTGCATCTACATGTCATTGGCCTCCCAAGAACTCCTGTAAAGTTTGTTGCTTATGCATGTGCGCTCTGCGATATCTGCAGCACTACCCAGCGCTCATAAAGGAGAGAGGGTAGGGAGCTTGCACTGATACAGTGGGCTGCTGCTGTACCCACCACACAATGAACCACCTCAGGATCCCAAATTAAGACCTGAGTGCAATGGGTGACACCTCAGCACCACACAAGTTGAAACAGTGTGTTTTATTTATTTATTTATTTATTTTTTAAAGTGGCTGGAATGCCAGTCCTGCCACCATCCCCTAAGTTCGTCCTGCAAGTTGTAGGACCTGCTTGCAGGTTATCATCATACCCAGGACGGAGCAATTGCAGGTTAAGGGCCTTGCTCAGGGGCCCAATGGAGTGGAATCACTTCTGGCACCAGGGCACCAGAAGTGCTCATAGTATGGCGGCTCATTCCTCCAGTGGGCCCCTGCTCTTTCCTGCGTGTAATCGGCTTCTTTTCTTTCTTATCCGTATCTTGTCTTTATGGGCAGAGTGGTGGCTCTGAGGCTAGGGATTTGCATTGGCAATTGGAAGGTTGCTGGTTCGAATCCCATTAACCACAAAAGTGATTCTACTTCATTGGGCCCCTGAGCAAGGCCCTTAACCTGCAATTGCTCCGTCCTGGGTATGACGTTAATCTGCATCCAGCCCTGCATGTAGGCCCTCCAACCTGCAGGGAAAAACCCTGCGTAAAAAAAAACCTCACACTGTTCCACACCATCTGAACTAGTGTGGTGCTTAGGTGTCACCTGTCACATGGCTAAACTTGGGTCCTAATCTGGGATCCTGAGTTGGTTTGTCATGTGATGGGTACAGCAATGCGCTATATCAGCGTGTGCTCCTAACCTCCTCTTGTCTTCATAGTCATGGCTAAACTTGGGTCCTAATCTGGGATCCTGAGTTGGTTTGTCATGTGATGGGTACAGCAATGCGCTATATCAGCGTGTGCTCCTAACCTCCTCTTGTCTTCATAGTCATGGCTAAACTTGGGTCCTAATCTGGGATCCTGAGTTGGTTTGTCATGTGATGGGTACAGCAATGCGCTATATCAGCGTGTGCTCCTAACCTCCTCTTGTCTTCATGGTAAGGCGAGTGCTGTGTACCTGGCATCCAGCGTTAAGATCAGCCAACCCAAAATGCTTTCTTCCTGGACTGACAGTCGGCAACGCTGTTACTGCTGCCATCAGATGCCAGTGACAAGTTCAGTGTGTCTCATTCACTCACTTACATGCTGCAACGAAAGAAAAGAACAAAAAACAAAGGTAAGTGCACCATTTTAACTATTGTCACACACGCGCAACTAAGAGGGAGCTGAAGCAACCAGGTGAAGGTAATTCCATGCCAGGCCAGGGGGTGACGGGGTACACTAAACCTAATTCTGTTATCTCTGCCGACCAAATATGGGAAATCACTTCCGGTTGTGGTACCAAGCATGACATCACTTCCAGTTCTGGTGCCAAGTATGATGTCACTTCCGGTTTGTGGCGCCAAGTATGATGTCACTTCACAGTTCTGGTGCCAAGGGTGACATCACTTCTGGTTGTGGCGACCAAGTATGACATCACTTCTGGTTCTGGCGCCAAAGATAATGTCACTTCCAGTTGTGGTGCCACGTATGATGTCACTTCTGGTTCTGGTGCCAAGGATAATGTCACTTCTGGTTCTGGTGCCAAGGATGATGTCACTTCTAGTTCTGGCACCAAGGATGACGTCACTTCCAGTTGTGGCTCCAAGTATAATGTTACTTCTGGTTCTCGCGGCAAGTATGATGTCACTTCTGGTTCTGGAGCCAAGGATGACGTCACTTCCAGTTGTGGTGCCAAGTATGACGTCACTTCTGGTTCTGGCGCCAAGGATGATGTCACTTCCAGTCCAGACTCTTTAACGACGCCATCTTTCCTGCATAAGTCGGTTCAGTTCAGGACTCAAACCAATGTACATGAGTGCTTGGTCAAAACCCCATTGCTGCCAGGGACAATATACGGGTGGCTGCCCCAAACCTTTTTGTGTGTGTGTGTCGAGGCTGCTCATTGCACACTATTTACATGAGAACAGGCTAGCTATAAATTGTTATCCTTTTATCGATGGCGATTCGTCCACTTCAAGACATGCATGACCTAACTCAGCGTTTCTCAACCTTTATGTATTTGCGGCCCGAGTTTTCATAACTGTTTTAATCGAGCCCCCCCTAACATTTTTTTGAAAGGAGCCCACTTATACCAATTTGTTCTTTTTTAATTAATGATATATCATAGACTGCGGTGGGTTGGCACCCTGCCCAGGATTGTTTCCTGCCTTGTGCCCTGTGTTGGCTGGGATTGGCTCCAGCAGACCCCCGTGACCCTGTGTTCGGATTCAGCGGGTTGGAAAATGGATGGATGGATATATCATAGATGCATATTTTATTACACCTACTTAACTTTTATTGACATTTATCTAACTCTATATTTATTTTTCTAGTATCAGAATGTAGTTTAATTTAATTTGTTTTGGTTTCAATAGATGTATTTTTAATATTTTCGATTCTTGTTTTCTTTTTTTCACATCTTCGCGCCCCACTAGGGGGGCCCGCCCCACAGTTTGAGAACCACTGACCTAACTGATCACTTTCTCCATAGCTATAATTTATTAGATATTCCATAGTGGAAGAGATGAATTTCAGGGTTTAGACAACAACGGAGCATTAATGGTTCATTTTGCAGACTTTTGCTGATCATGACATTCTAAAACAAAACAATAAAAAAACATCAAGCTCCATTAGCTCCAAGAAAACCGAAGAAACATTTACAAAACTCTGCAACCTTTCATAACTGAGTTATTTATTTATTTATGACATGCAATGAAACGGCCTCATGAAAAAATTCCAGGAAAGAATGCAGCAACGGGAAAGTCGTTTTTTGACTTTTGCTGTTTTCATTCTCGTCTCTTGTAGCCGACATTAACAAACCACTGAAGAGCACTTTTGGAGAGACTTAATGGCTACAGTTTACCCACACAACAAAACAACCGGCGGAAAACATTAACATAATGAAATGTTTCGCTAATTAAAAGACAACATTAACGTTAACTGGTGATTTGCATGATTTTAAATAATGTCAATCCTCATTTAGGGGGACAATGCACAGACAAAAAAGAAAAAGGCCAAATCATATTCAGGTTTTATACTGTCGAGTGTAGATCCAGGAACTAAAAATTTAATAAGGGTAAGAAAATGCCTTTATTCTTACTTAAAATGTTTGCCAGCCTAAATGCTTTTTAAGAAATATTTGTTGTTTTTCTAGAGAATGTAAATGAGGGTGACATTTGGCAACATGAAGGAGACGGCTTGTTGAATACAGACGATGAGTTTGACAAATGACTATTGTCACAAAAATGAAACAAACAGATAAAGGTTTGGGGCAGCCAACCGTATAATATGGTATCCTTTTAAAGGGGAAGACAGGAAGTGAGGTCATAGGGATCTGGTTCTTGTTCTTCAGCCATTGGTTCGAGCCCGGAGGTGACATCACTGGGGCTGGAGCTGGTAAGGTCTTCTTCCATTGGCTCGGTCCCAGAAGTGACATCAAGAGAGCCAGGTGAAATCTCCCGGGAATGGTCTACAGTGAACTGCCTTCACTCAAGCCCTTTAGCTGCTTCCCATGCGCATGTGTGTGACACTTTGTAACCTGTTGGGGGACTCGGAGGGCTTACATTCGGCAGTTGGATGAGAAGAGTTTATAATTTTTCAAAAAATAAATAAATAAATAAAAAGAAAAAAAAAACAATATAATATTTGAACAGATTCAGAGGTTCGGACGTACATAATCAGTTACTAGAAGTATGCACTTCAATGGAGAATATAGGAACGTACCCTACTGCTGATGATCATTGAGTCCAGTGAGTCAAGTGAGGCTTATGAAGGGGAAATAAATAATGAAAGCAAAATACAGTGGGGAGAAAGAAAAAGGAAAATGGACAAGTGACCTCAGCACTGGGACTGGGAGAGAGGGGCACACAACAACACAGGAGAGCAGAAACAAACAAGATGAGAACATTTAGATCATCAGGCTCTTGAGCTGGTCTTGAGAATTTTGGGATGTACAGTCGTGGCCAGGGCAGGGTAGCACTGCTGCCTCGCAAGTAAGGAGACCTGGGTTCGCTTCCCAAGTTTGCATGTTCTGCCCGGGGTTTGTTCCTGCCTTGCGCCCTGTGCTGGCTGGAATTGGATCCCTCAGACCCCCGTGACCCTGTGTTAGGATATAGCGGGTGGGACAATGACTAACTGACTAATTAACATAGAATAAAAGTCAGGTCCGATGGCCATGGAGGACAGAAAAAACAAAAAAAAAATAAAATCTGCAGGGGTTCCAAGGCCACGAGACCACCCAGCCCCCTCTGGGCATTCTACCTCACAACAATGACCTCAATCAGTCTTGAGTTTTGAGAATGACACAAAAAAGTGTTGGTTTTCACAAAGTTTGCAGCTTCAGTGTTTTTGGATCTTCTTGTCAGATGTTTCTCTGGTATACTGGAATGGAATTAAGAGGGTTGTCTGGGTTCCGCGCGGAATCCCTCGAAATAAGTAGCCAAGGATTTTTTTTTTCTATTTTTCTCATGTACTTCGATCCTTTTTAAACTTTTTCCAAGTACTCACTGCCAACATCAATGCACTTTTGGGCTCTTCTGACCCACGCCGCAAAACACTCGCGAAAGGCTGTCTTTGGGAGGTTGTCCAGCTGTTCTTTGACAGCTGCAATCAGTTCCTCTCGAGTTTCGAAGTTTGTGGCCTCGCAGGGGTTCTGTCACCTTCGGGAAGAGCCAAAAGTCACATGGTGCAAGATCAGGCGAGTAGGGTGGCGGGTTCAAAACGTTGACACCATTGTCTTCAATGAAATGCTTCGTCGCATTAGCCATGTGGGCTGGCGCATTGTCATGATGCAGAAAGTGCCTTCGCAAGTTCTTGGACCGGCCCCTAGCCATCGCAGAAAAAACGTCAGGCAGGCACTGAGTGGTGTGCCGCTCAGAGATGACAGCTGTCCCCTCCATCAGCGGAATTGACGCAACAGTGCCATCGATGTTGAAAAAGATGGCAAACATGGTGCGTTCCACCGAGCGGATTAAACCATCAGAAAAGTCGTAAAAAATCATCACTCGAAAGTCACGCACGCACGGAGTCGGGAGCGCACTCTCAGTTCGTTTGCTTCTTGTGTTCATTCTGAAGGAAGAGAGGGAGCAAAACATCTGAACAAAAACATGCAACCACTTGAATAATCCCTCTACACAGCAGAACAGGTTTCGACAGGCTGACACTCGACAAACGATAAAATTCCGCGCGGAACCCAGACAACCCTACGTACAAGCATTTCAGAAGTTTCAGAGGCTTTTATTGACAATGACATGAAGTTTATGCGCAGAGTGCATGTTTGCAGTGTTGGCCCTTCTTTATTTTTCAAGACCCTCTGCCATTCGCCCTGGCAGGATGGCAATCAATTTCTGGGCCTAATTTTGACTGATGGCAGCCCATTGTTGCAGAATCAATGCTTGGAGTTTGTCAGAATTGGTGGGTTTTTGTTTGTCCACCTGCCTCTTGAGGATTGACCACAAGTTCTCAATGGGGAGTTTCCTGGCCATGGACCCCAAATTTGGAGCCACTTTGTTCTCACTTTTGCCTTATGGTCCCGGTGCTCTATCATGCTGGATTATTCATTGTTGGTCACCAAAGTGTTCTTGGATGGTTGGGAGAAGTTGCGTTCAGAGAATGTTTTGGTCCCATTCTTTATTCCATTGAGCTGTCGGGGCTCCTTGACGCCTCCACTTCACTATAATAACACTTAAAGTTGACCAGGGCAGATCTAGCAGAGCAGCCATTTCACATATTGACTTGTGGCTGTCTGACCATAAACTGTATGGCGATGTGGTAACTTTGCTTTTCTTTTTATTCTGTGCATTAATACTGATAATACTAAGAGCAAGAAAAAGTAAAAGAAGAAGAAGATATCAGGAAATGTTCCACCTTTTGATAATTCTTTGCGCATTATCATTTTTAGAACGCGACAATTCACAAAGCAGTATTCATTCAGGTGTGTTATGCATTTGTTCCAAGTAATGTTAATATTTTAATAATCTCCCGTCTAAGCTGTTAAACCAAATGTGTTAAGCTGTGATGTTAACATTTACCTGTGTGATGCTCTGATGTCTCCAACCGCGGTTTGTTGATTGCTACGTGCGTTATTAACAGACCTCACAATTTAACACCACTTTGAGAAATGAAAGAAATCCTTTTAGGCTCCATCTGTTTCTTTTTTTCTAAGCGTTCTGCCAATAAATTGTTCATTGACATCAGCCCTTTGTTACACTGGTGCTTAATTCAGCCTCTTGTTTTCAGTCCTCTGTTTCAGATCAGTCTCATCACAATTTGATAATCGCTTCTTATCTCTTTACCGTATGATTATTATCATCTCATTAGCACACTCTGTGAGGGCATGCATGTGTGTAAAATTTGAAAAGGCACGCCAAGCTGGAGAAAGGGTGCCAGGAGTAAGAACACCAGTAGGGTGACACAAGGCAAAGTAAAGCCCAACTGCACATCAACGGGGAAGAAGCAGCGCCACTCGTGCAAAAGGAGAAGTCCTGTGTGTACCAAAATGGGAGGGCAGAGGCCGCCTGGGCAGCGGTAAGTTCTAAACATGTGCGAGGTGAGCCCGAAAGATGGATATACAGTGCATCCGGAAAGTATTCACAGCGCATCACTTTTTCCACCTTTTGTTATGTTACAGCCTTATTCCAAAATGGATTAAATTCATTTTTTTCCTCTGAATTCTACACAGAACACCCCATAATGACAACGTGAAAAACGTTTACTTGAGGTTTTTGCAAATTTATTAAAAATAAAAAAACTGAGAAATCCCATGTACATAAGTATTCACAGCCTTTACTCAATACTTTAATTTAATATTGTTTATTGTATCAGTATGCTGCTGCTGGAGAATGTGAATTTCCCATTGGGATTAATAAAGTATCTATCTATCTATCTATCTATCTATCTATCTATCTATCTATCTATCTATCTATCTATCTATCTATCTATCTATCTATCTATCTATCTATCTATCTATCTATCTATCTATCTATCTATCTATCTATCTATCTATCTATCTATCTATCTATCTATCTATCTTTGTCGATGCACCTTTGGCAGCAATTACAGCCTCAAGTCTTGTTGAATATGATGCCACAAGCTTGGCACACCTATCCTTGGCCAGTTTCGCCCATTCCTCCTTGCAGCACCTCTCAAGCTCCATCAGGTTGGATGGGAACCGTCGGTGCACAGCCATTTTAAGATCTCTCCAGAGATGTTCAAGTCTGGGCTCTGGCTGGGCCACTCAAGGACATTCACAGAGTTGTCCTGAAGCCACTCCTTTGATATCTTGGCTGTGTGCTTAGGGTCGTTGTCCTGCTGAAAGATGAACCGTCGTCCCAGTCTGAGGTCAAGAGCGCTCTGGAGCAGGTTTTCATCCAGGATGTCTCTGTACATTGCTGCAGTCATCTTTCTCTTTATCCTGACTAGTCTCCCAGTCCCTACCGCTGAAAAACATCCCCACAGCATGATGCTGCCACCACCATGCTTCACTGTAGGGATGGTATTGGCCTGGTGATGAGCGGTGCCTGGTTTACTCCAAATGTGACGCCTGGCATTCACACCAAAGAGTTCAATCTTTGTCTCATCAGACCAGAGAATTTTCTTTCTCATGGTCTGAGAGTCCTTCAGGTGCCTTTTGGCAAACTCCAGGCGGGCTGCCATGTGCCTTTTACTAAGGAGTGGCTTCCGTCTGGCCACTCTACCATACAGGCCTGATTGGTGGATTGCTGCAGAGATGGTTGTCCTTCTGGAAGGCTCTCCTCTCTCCACAGAGGACCTCTGGAGCTCTGACAGAGTGACCATCGGGTTCTTGGTCAGCTCCCTGACTAAGGCCCTTCTCCCCTGATCGCTCAGTTTAGATGGCCGGCCAGCTCTAGGAAGAGTCCTGGTGGTTTCGAACTTCTTCCACTTATGGATGATGGAGGCCACTGTGCTCATTGGGACCTTCAAAGCAGCAGAAATTTTTCTGTAACCTTCCCCAGATATGTGCCTTGAGACAATCCTGTCTCGGAGGGCTACAGACAATTCCTTTGACTTCATGCTTGGTTTGTGCTCTGACATGAACTGTCAGCTGTGGGACCTTATATAGACAGGTGTGTGCCTTTCCAAATCATGTCCAGTCAACTGAATTTACCACAGGTGGACTCCAATGAAGCTGCAGAAACATCTCAAGGATGATCAGAGGAAACAGGATGCACCTGAGCTCAATTTTTGAGCTTCATGGCAAAGGCTGTGAATACTTACGGACATGTGCTTTCTCAATGTTTTTATTTTTAAGAAATTTGCAAAAATCTCAAGTAAACTTTTTTCACATTGTCATTATGGGGTGTTGTATATCTCCCCAACACTAAGGATCCCCCGAAACCCCAGTACTCCATAATAAATAAATTAGAGTCTTTCACTAGGATAGATTTACCTGATTTACATAAAATAATTTCTCAAATGAAACCATCCACCTGTGCCCTTGACCCAATACCAACAAATTTTTTCAAAGAAGTATCGGGTGTGCTTATTGATAATGTTCTTGACATAGTAAATTCGTCATTAGATACGGGGGTCTTCCCAGACTGTCTTAAGACTGCGGTAGTTAAACCCCTACTTAAGAAAAATAATCTCGACCCCTCTTCTCTTGAAAATTATAGACCCATCTCTAACCTGCCTTTCTTAAGTAAAATTCTAGAGAAGGCAGTCATTATGCAGTTAAATGAGCACCTCAATAAACATGCTATTCTTGATAAATTTCAGTCAGGTTTTAGAACAAATCACAGCACAGAAACTGCACTCGTTAAAGTAGTAAATGACTTGCAGGTAAATGCAGACAGAGGCCATTTATCTGTTCTCATCCTCTTAGATTTGAGTGCCGCATTTGACACTATTGATCATAATATTCTTAAGCATCGCCTTAGTCAATGGGTGGGCCTCTCTGGCAGTGTCTTAAACTGGTTTGAATCCTACCTGGCAGGGAGAAAATTCTTTGTTAGTTGTGGTAATTATAACTCAAAGACACATGATATTCTATATGGTGTTCCACAAGGCTCTATCCTGGGTCCGCTGCTCTTCTCAATCTACATGCTTCCATTAGGTCAGATTATCTCGGGACATAACGTGAGCTACCACAGCTATGCTGATGACACACAGCTGTATTTATCAATAGCACCTGATGACCCCAAATCTCTTGATTCGCTAACACAATGTCTAACCTGTATCTCAGAATGGATGAATAGTAACTTTCTCAAATTAAATAAAGAAAAAACCGAAATCTTAGTGATTGGCAATAATGGATACAATGAGGCTATTAGAAATAAACTGGATGCATTAGGATTAAAAGTCAAATCGGAGGTAAAAAGCTTAGGGGTAACCGTTGATTGTAATCTGAATTTTAAATCGCATATTAATAAAATCACTAGGACAGCATTTTTTCACCTAAGGAACATAGCAAAAGTTAGACCTCTTATATCATCGAAAGATGCAGAGAAATTAGTTCATGCGTTTGTCTTTAGTCGGCTAGATTACTGTAATGCACTCCTCTCAGGACTACCCAAAAAAGACATCAATCGTTTGCAGTTAGTGCAGAATGCAGCTGCTAGAATCCTTACCAGGAAAAGAAAATCCGAACACATTTCTCCAGTTTTGATGTCACTACACTGGTTACCTGTGTCATTCAGAATTGACTTTAAAATTCTGCTTATGGTTTATAAAGCTTTAAATAATCTCGCCCCGTCTTATATATCGGAATGTCTGACACCTTATATTCCAAATCGCAACCTCAGATCCTCAACTGAGTGTCTCCTTAGAATTCCAAGAGCAAAACTTAAAAGAAGTGGTGAGGCGGCCTTCTGCTGTTATGCACCTAAAATCTGGAATAGCCTGCCAGTAGGAATTCGCCAGGCTAATACAGTGGAGCACTTAAAAAAACTACTGAAAACACATTACTTTAACATGGCCTTCTCATAACTTCACTGTAATTTAATCCTGACACTCTGTATATCCAATTCATTATAATAACTATTCATTCAAAATTTGTACTAACCCCTACTCTCTCTTCTGTTTTCTTTTCCGGTGTCCTATTGGTGGTGGCTTGTGCCACCACCATCTACCCAAAGCACCATGATGTTCCAACAATGATGGATGGATTAAAAGCCAGAAGTCTGTATAACCATCAGCATCAAGTGACTCCGTGAGAACTCTAACTACAAAGAGGACTATTTCATTTATGTTAGGTAGAATGCCCAAAGGGGACTGGGCGGTCTCGTGGCCTGGAACCCCTACAGATTTTATTTTTTTCTCCAGCCTTCTGGAGTTTTTTTTTGTTTTTTCTGTCCACCCTGGCCATCGGACCTTACTCCTTTCTATGTTAACTAATGTTGTCTTATTTTAATTTCTTATTTGTCTTTTATTCTTCTTTTCTTCATTATGTAAAGCACTTTGAGCTACTTTTTGTATGAAAATGTGCTATATAAATAAATGTTGTTGTTGTTGTTGTTGTGTGTAGAATTCTGAGGAAAAAAATTAATTTAATCCATTTTGGAATAAGGCTGTAACATAACAAAATGTGGAAAAAGTGATGCGCTGTGAATACTTTCCGGATGCACTGTATATATATATATATATATATATATATGTATACTGTATATATATATATATATATATATATATATATATATATATATATATATATATATATATATATATATATATATATATATTATAAAAAATAATCTTGCAACGAGATGAGACTTTTTTCCGTCAATGAGACGTGATCTTTTGAAGAGAGACAGAGAGACACCCTTTGGATGCAAGTCCCATGAGATGGTGACTTTTTCATGTCACGCCTGTGGAATGAGCCCCAGACACAGACAGGCAGACATGTTTTTAAGCACCACCACATGTTTATTTACACAGTCCTATTTACAATTCTTGTGCCAAAAACCCCAATCTCCCCCAAAGTCCAGGCCAACCACACTATGCCACTTCTTCGGACCTCCTCGTTCTCTCTCTTCTCTGACTTCGTCCTTCTTCCACCCGACTCCAGCCCCGAATGAAGGAAGGCGGCCCCTTTTATCTCCACCCGGATGTGCTCCAGGTGTGCAAGGGCAATCTCCCACGGACACGCCCCAGCATGGCAGAAGTGCCGGCTGTCTCCCCGGAAGCACTCCGGGTGTCCCCTCTCTTCTTCCCCCCTACACTTCCTGGTGTGGCAGAAGTGCTGGGGTCCAGGGTCCTCTAGGCATGGGGACGCCCCCTGGCGGTGACCATGGGCCCCTACAGGGTTGAGCTTCCAAGCCCTGTACCCGTGACACCCCAATACAACCAGGGCGGTCGCTCCCTCCTGGTCTGGAGGAGGCATGAGCCCTCCTCCTGTCTTCCTGGGTGTCCTGGCCAGGTATGAACCCCGCCCCCCCAGGTGCCACACGCCCTACTTACAATCATTTTCAAACAAGACCACAATCATCTAACTTCTCAGTTATTGGAATGCTTTTGGCAGACACACTTCCTGTGCTCTAAGCTCTTAAAAATTTTATACGTTGTAGATGACACGTCAACGACTAACCAAAGGAGAAAGAGTGGCGCATCGAAAAGAGACCCAAAAGCATTGGAGAGAAAAGAAAGCAAAAAAGAACAAAAATAATCTATAAGCAAATTCTGAAAATAAGGAAAGTAATAATCAGACCGTCCTGTGAAGACTTTGTGCCAGGTCATTTAACCCCGCTTGTGGCCGGAAAAAGACAAAGTAGAACGTTGTAAAGAATTAAAAAAAGGCATGATGCACATGCAGAGCAGGTTAGAGATAATGGAAGTACAAAAATTCGAAAGTCTCAAAAAAATGATAGTAAAGATCGCATTAGCGCAAACAAACAGAAAATACTACTTGGTGAAATAACGGAACAGCAAAAAGAGATTGCATAGTGTTTGAGGATGTCTGGGGGAGAAGAGAGACAAGGCAGTGAGACAAAAGAACATCTACTGTACAGGCTTTTAAGTGTTCGAAGTACCACACGAGATGCAGATCACGCGGCATGGCAGCAGTAGCAAGCCAGCAGCTGATCGAGCAAAGAGGAGGTAAAAAAAAAACTGTATTTGTTTGAGGGGGTTTTGGAGGAGTGCGCGCGTCTCCTTGGGGTGCATTCAGCTCCTCTCTTCACAACAGTGCATAGCGTGTGCGGCAGGGGGGGTGTTGGCGAGAGAAGCGAGTAGGGGGTGCAGCCCCCTAGTATATATCCTCTTTAATAAAACCCCTGTGTGCGTCCAGTGTCCGTGTGTGTGTGTCTTCTGGTGAAGTGCGCATGTGCGGGGCACAGTGCGATGCTTCAAAGCAGATGCTTCAAAGGCCGCCTGACGCGTCACACAAGACAGAGAGGGCGGGACCTATAAAATATTGCGTGGCAGATCCAATCAGATTTCGGTAAATGAGGTAAGACCTAAAACATAAAACATGAAAAATCCAATCAGGTACTGAGACGCGGAGACCAGCTTCCCCATTGTTGTGTAAGTGTTCACTCTGAGGATGTCAGATTTGCGATTAAGAAGCTTGGCCCAGTAAAGTGTCAGTCGTTGAAGGGGTTTTCCTAAATATACAAATTTTCATGATATTACAATACGATGACTTTTAAAAGTAGATTTATTTTCCCGCACATTACATTAGTTGCTGGGGAGAATCTGCTGATTGCCCACTGTTGTGACAGAAAATTAAACACATATTACGGACAGCAAAGCCAGTACTACTGTCAGAGAAAATTACAGGCATTTTACGGAAAAAATTTAATGAGGTAAAAGGTCCTTTGCCATTTAATATAGACTGTTCCTACTAATGTTTATGGACTACTGTTCTAGCGCCCGTTATTGTAACAGGCTTAATATCTAGTGTATATATATATATATATATATATATATATATATATATATATATATATATATATATATATATATATATATATATATATATATATATATATATAGTGGTAGGCGGCTGGGGGTGGTACCCACCTGAGACACCTGGAAGGACCGGGAGAGCGACTATGCCTCCTCCGGACCACAAGAGGGCAGCTGCCCTGGTTTGTATTGGGACCACGGGAACGGAGCATGGAAGCCCACCCCTAAAGGGGCCGTCAGGGGGCATCCGGATGCCTGAGAAGCCCTGGACATCAGCACCTCTGGGTGTGGCGGAAGGAAAACCAGGGATACCTGGAGTGCTTCTGGCACAAGTGCTGCAGGAAGCTCGTCAGGAGGCACCTGGAGCACGTCCAGGGCGACTTAAAAGGGGCTGCCTCCCTCCAGTCGGAAACTGGAGTCAGGTGGAAGAGGACGAAGCTCGGAGGAGAGGCGTGGAGGAGAGTGGAGGAAGGCTGGACATTGAGAAGCCCGGACTGAGGGTGTGCGGTACATTGTATATATTGTAAATATGAATAAACATGTGTGGTGAGTTCAACATCTGTGTCTGCCTCTCTGTGTCCGGGGCGGGTCTCCACAATATATATTAAAAATAGCAGCAGCCCCAGCATGGATGTTAGAAGTGCCTGCAATCATGTTGGCACGACAAGTTTGGTTTTATTTTAAAGCTACTCATTCCAAACTAAAGAAACGTATCTGTCTCGTTAATTGCAGTGTAAGGAGAACCCGCTGTAGGGCAACGTGTCTATGTGGCCACTGCATTAACATTTAATGGTCGCGTTTAAACACAAATAATTAAATGACCCCTGCTGGACACCACCCTGAACTTCACCTGATTCTGATGAGGTTCATCACACCATCACCCTCTGCTTCCTGGGTCTGAGCCAGTTCTGTCCCCCTCTATTCACACCACACACCAATATCTCCCACTTCTTCTAGTTTGACGCCCAACCTCTCATATGGCACATTCTCAAATGAGATACGATTTAACTCGTACCTCGCGCTCAAAGTGTTAGGCATCTGCAGAATGAGGCTGTAAATATACAGCATTCAAGTTTGAACAAGAATTTTGTAGCTAACCTGAGTTCATTTTGTGTAAAAACTACATAAAATAATCCAAATTTTGGTCCACTTATCCCCGCGTTATGAAACCGTGTAAAGAGTTTTGGAAAAGTGAACTTTAAATTAAGAAATGCATGAAACAAATTGTAAAGCAAAACTGTAATATCTAATAAGATATTACCAAAGAGAAAAAAAAATCAGGAGTAATGTAAAAAACAATGTTCAGAATGTGACAGGAGTGCCATAAGGGGGCGCTCTATCATCTACACCCAGGGTGTCAAACTCAGATCCTGCAGGTCTTTTCATTTTAAACACTTTCTGAATTTGTAACCAGTTATGGCTGCCAGACCTCTCACGCCGTGATTGTAACTGACTTGATTAATTGTTTTTTTCCTTAACCAACAGCCAAACAATAAAAGGGTTTCAAAGCAAGCCAGCAGATGACCACCTAACTAAGGAGTCTCAGAAACTCCTGGAGGGCCCCCATTTTCCCGTCTCCTATTTAGCTCTTAATGAAGCCCATTATGTTATTCTAAGTCTTGTTAGTACTCTCATTCTGCCATGCCAGTCATTTCCAAATCTGATTTTCTTTTTGAAATCACCACCCAAATGTTTTGTGGGCCAAAGCAGATCCGTCTTTCTTCATTTATTTCCTTTTCATTTATTTTATTGAAATGGAGAATACATGAACCGACACAGGTGCAAATGGGAACTAAGTTAGCCTTTTCATCCGTTGGCTCACTTTACAGCTCGTTATTCCTTGGCTGCTTGTTAAAGACAAAAATGAAACAATTAAAATGCAATTCAATTAAAATCAAAATAACATTAGTAGGGCAGCACGGTGGAGCAGTGGGTAGCGCTGCTGCCTCGCAGTTAGGAGACCTGGGGACCTGGGCTTGCTTCCCGGGTCCTCCCTGCGTGGAGTTTGCATGTTCTCCCCGTGTCTGCGTGGGTTTCCTCTGGGCACTCCGGTTTCCTCCCACAGTCCAAAAACATGCAGGTTAGATGGACTGGCGATTCTAAATTGGCCCTAGTGGGTGTGTTTGTGTGTGTCCTGCAGTTGGTTGGCACCCTGCCTGGGATTGGTTCCTGCCTTGTGCCCTGTGTTGGCTGGGATTGGCTCCAGGTGACCCTGTGTTTGGATTCAGTGGGTTGGATAATGGATGGATGGATAACATTAGTAACTGGTCAAGGATGAAGAAAATGGCTGGAGACGCAACCATAAATCTCCAGGCGTTTTGGAGTTTTAAATTCTTTTTTGTAGGCGTGTGAAAGGAAAGGAAAATTGCTGCTGAAAGGTTTAGCAACGTCATACACCCATTTTGGATACTATTAGAAGGACCTCCATTTTAACTAAACTCGTGTTAACAAATTATTTTTTGGTCATGGAAAATTTCCTATACAACTGTAACGGCCGACCCCTTCCCTTACCCAGCTGGCAGCTACACTACCAAGACCCGTGGCCTGGATAAATTACTGAGGCTATCCTACATATACCAAGCCGTACCTCTAACAAATAATATTTTCCCCTCAATCGACGGTGAATCATGAGCACACAAAAGCAGGTATGTCAAATAAGTGAATCAATATATTAAACGAAACACAATAACAAAACAATACTGCACATTCCCCACATAGAAAATATACAGTACTGTGCAAAAGTTTTAGGCAGGTGTGATAAAATGCTGTAAACAAAGAATGCTTTCACAAATGGAAGTGTTAATCATTTATTTTCATCAATCAACAAAATGCAGTGAATGAACAAAAGAGAAATCTAAATCAAATCAATATTTGGTGTGACCACCTTTTGCCTTCAAAACAGCATCAGTTCTTCTAGGTACACTTGCACACAGTTTTTGAAGGAACTCGGCTGGTAGGTTGTTCCAAACATCTTGGAGAACTAACCCCAGATCTTCTGTGGATGTAGGCTTCCTCACATCCTTCTGTCTCTTCGTGTAATCCCAGACACACTCGATGATGTTGAGATCAGGGCTCTGTGGGGGCCATACCATCACTTCCAGGACTTCTTGTTCTCCTTTACGCTGAAGATAGTTCTTAATGACTTTGGCTGTATGTTTGGGGTCGATGTCCTGCTGCAGAATAAATTTGGGGCCAATCATACGCCTCCCTGATGGTATTGCATGATGGATAAGTATCTGCCTGTATTTCTCAGCATTGAGAACACCATTAATCCTGACCAAATCTCCAACTCCATTTGCAGAAATGCAGCCCCAAACTTTCAAGGAACCTCCACCATGCTTCACTGTTGCCTGCAGACACTCATTATTGTACCGCTCTCCAGCCCTTCAACGAGCAAACTGCCTTCTGCTACAGCCAAATATTTCAAATTTTGACTCGTCAGTCCAGAGCACCTGCTGCCATTTTTCTGCACCCCAGTTCCTATGTTTTCGTGCATACTTGAGTCGCTTGGCCTTGTTTCCACGTCGGAGGTATGGCTTTTTGGCTGCAACTCTTCCATGAAGACCACTTCTGGCCAGACTTCTCTGGACAGTAGATGGGTGTACCTGGGTCCCACTGGTTTCTGCCAGTTCTCAGCTGATGGCACTGCTGGATATCTTCCGATTTCGAAGGGTAATAAGCTTGATGTGTCTTTCATCTGCTGCACTAAGTTTCCTTGGCCGACCACTGCGTCTACGATCCTCAACGTCACCCGTTTCTTTGTGCTTCTTCAAAAGAGCTTGAACAGCACATCTTGAAACTCCAGTCTGCTTTGAAATCTTTGTCTGGGAGAGACCTTGCTGATGCAGTAGAACTACCTTGTGTCTTGTTGCTGTGCTCAATCTTGCCATGACATGAAACTGTCTTCCACAACCTCACCTTGGTAGCAGAGTTTGGCTGCTCCTCACCCAGTTTGAAGCCTCCTACACAGCTGTTTCTGTTTCAGTTAATGACTGTGTTTCAACCTACGTGTGACATTGATGATCATTAGCACCTGTTTGGTAGAATTGGTTGATCAGACACCTGACTAGAATCCTACAAAATCCCTGACTTTGTGCAAGTGGACCTAGAAGAATTGATGCTGGTTTGAAGGCAAAAGGTAGGAACACCAAATATTGATTTCATTTAGATTTTTCTTTTGTTCGCTCACTTTGCATTTTGTAAATTGATAACAATAAACAATCATTATTTATATTTCTGAAAGCATTCTTTGTTTATAGCATTTTTTCACACATGCCTAAAACTTTTGCACAATACTGTATATATATATATATATATATATATATATATATATATATATATATATATATATATATATATATATATATATATATCCATCCACCAAAGCAACAACATGAAAACACCATATATACAATAATAAACCCTCCCTTGCTCCTGTAATGTATAACACACACAACACAAATAACAATAATGGATGAATACGGAAATGACAATGATCGTGAACTTGAGTCCAGGTATATTACTCTCCTGAATACAGATGTCTGGTCAACAAAGAATGGATGTGTTTGAATCTCCTGGAAAAATGGAACAATCTCACCATGTTTCCTCAGCGTATGGTGGATAATGAAGTCCAACCCCGGGGTCTCTGGCGATGATTGAACTGAAGTAAATCCGGCGTAATGAAAAACTGGATACAAAGCACGATGTGAAAAATAGCAGGTAATGATGGTTTGTTGTCGTTCATTGAAATCTCTGTCTTTCTCCTTCCTCTTCTCTCTCTACTTTCCCTCCTGATCGTTTAAATAGTAAAGAACTGGATGTAACTGCTGTGGTGGGTTGGCACCCTGCCCGGGATTGGTTCCTGCCTTGTGCCCTGTGTTGGCTGGGATTGGCTCCAGCAGACCCCCGTGACCCTGTGTTCAGATTCAGCGGGTTGGAAAATGGATGGATGGATGGATGTAACTGATTGTGAACAGGTGCTTTCCATCCTGGGGCTGCAGTCTCTCTCCCTCATCCGTCCCTTCGCACTTACGGGGACAACATTCACTTACATACACATAACGAACAGTAAACGGGACAATGGAAATAACACGCGCTTAGCACACACATTGAATACATTATTACTATGTAGCCCCGCTACACAACTAATGTTAAGAAATCTTCATTACAGTGAAGTCTGTTTTATCTGCAAAATTCAATACGACAAAATTATTTTTCATAACAAAGCAGCAAAAGACACATAGGTTTTCTGTATTAGGCCCAAATCGGCTGAATTAGATTGCATGTTTATGTCACTCGGTCATTTGTTCTCCGTCACACTCTTACAGCTGCGGAGCTCCAGAAGGTTTTTCTACTGACTGGAGACAAGGTGAACGTGTCTAGGGGGCGGGATAACTGTTGTAGACCACCGGGGGGGGAGTACAGCTGCCCTAACCCACCACAGACAGGCAGACCCAAGTTCCATCACACACATTTATTTACAGGCGGGGAGTGCTTTTCTCTGCTCCCAACAGCACAGTACACAAAACACACCTAAGCACAGTCTTTCCATTCTCTCTTTCTCTCTTCTCTCTGCCTCCAGTCCTCTCCCAGCGTGCTTTGTCTTCCTTCCTCCCAACTCTGGCTCCCAGAATGGAGTTTTAGTTACAGGACCTCTAAACTGTGGAATGGTCTGCCTACTACTATAAGAGATACCCATTCGGTCTCAGCATTCAAATCCCAGCTGAAGACTCACTACTTCAGTTTAGCACACCCTGACTAGAGCTGCTGATTAACTGTACAGACTGCATCTCTGTTGTCAGTCATTAGCACTAAAACATAAGTAACATGATAGTTGTAATTTGTTACTAACCCTCACCTATTCTGTGTCTCTTCTTGGTACTCAAATGTGGCACTTGGTGCCACGGCCCATCTGCCAAGTTGTTTTGCCTGCCTAAGGTAAAGTCATACCTGATGGAGGATCGCAGGAATCATCGGGTAGAGGGGACCTTTCATCAGATTGGCTGGGCCAGCGCTGTCTCAGCTGTGAAATAGCCAGATGTGGGAGGCAGCTTGATGGCCGAGGTCTCCAGGACTCTAAACAAATACAAATCATATTATGAGATATAATCTACTGATAAATTCTGTTCGATACTTTTTATTTTTATACTGTATTTAGGATTACTTGTGTTCTGTTCTGTGTATTGTATTTTATTGACCCCCTTCTTTTTGACACCCACAGCATGCCCAAACCTACCTGGAAAGGGGTCTCTCTTTGAACTGCCTTTCCCAAGGTTTCTTCCATTTTTTCCCTACAAGGGTTTTTTTTGGGGAATTTTTCCTGTTGTCTTCTTAGAGAGTCAAGGCTGGGGGGCTTTCAAAAGGCAGGGCCTGTTAAAGCCCATTGCGGCACTTCTTGTGTGATTTTGGGCTATACAAAAATAAATTGTATTGTAGTGAGGTGGCTCCTTTTATTCAGGTCCTGGGAGTGCTCCAGGTGGCTCATCAGTATTACCTGGAATCAATCCCGGGTGTGGTGGAAGGCCACTACAGGGGCTCTGCAGCTTCCCCTGGTCAGCCTCCACAGATCCCAACAGGGCTCACGAGATGCTCTCTCTCTCCCCTGGTCCTTGCATTCCATTGACGTCCAGGCTGGGTAATGGCCATGGTCGCCTGTCACACTGTCAATTAAATTTGACTTCAGGTGTACTTACGGAGCTCTGGAGGTTCGCTGCCTCTCAACTCTGTTTCACTTATTTTTGGGTTTCTCGAGGTTTGGCTTGACTTCGCTGAGCATGTTGATCAGATTGAGGGTTTATTTCTGGATCGTCCTTCCGCAAAAAAGTGCTGACGGCTGAACTTCTCTGGAATTTACATGACTCGGAAAGTTCCAAACGTGTTTCATAAATTTGCATATGTTTACCTTATGTACACCTGCCCACCTTAATCTTTTAAAATGTGTTGCATTTGCATGCATGTTTGAATTTTGTGCTTTCAAATTTATATATCTAACTATTCTTATTTGGCGCCTCAGTACCACACCAGTTTCAATCCCCAATTGACCTGACCCCATTGGCTCTCCGGCAGTTTCGACCCTTCCAGGAATGAGGTGCTCCAGCTCCCCAAAAACACAACACAAATACGCTCAAGACACAACTTAAAGCTCAAAATATCTTTATAATGGGAAACTCTTCCCCAAAGCAGTTCCCACCACAGCCACAAATTAGATAATACTTTGTTGTCTCCTCGTCTTTTCTCGGTCACTGCCCCCTCCATGCCCCCTCATAAACTTTGTCCACCTCCTCCCGACTCTGGCTCCATGATGTAAGGCAGGCAGCTTCTATAATTTGCTTCCGCTCTTCTGCCCATGTGGTCTGCAAGCATTTCAGGTTGAGGTGGAAATCCCAAGACGTATGGACTCCCCGATCCTGCAGATCCCCCTGGTGGCCGCCACAAAACCCAACAGGGCTATCCCCTGGGTCTACAATACCCTGTGGGCACCCATGTAGAAATCTGAGCCTGGGCTCACTGTTCTAGAGTCCTGTGGAAGATAAAGGCTTGTACAGTATAAGCTGTCTCCCTTTGTACTTCCATCATAAGGGCTTCCCAGCTGGGTAAGTACCTCCACAGTACCAATATATTATAACAAAATCCCTGTTTAATGGATTATTTGTTCAGTCTCATCCACTTTGATCTAACAGAATTTGACCTATACTTCTCAGAAAAGGGTCCAGATAATAATAATAATAATAATAATAATAATAATAATAATAATAATAATAATAAGAATAATAATAATAAGAATAAGAAGAAGAAGAAGAAGAAGAAGAAGAAGAAGAAGTGGGCGGCACAGTGGCGCAGTGGTAGCGCTGCTGCCTCGCAGTTAGGAGACCCGGGTTCACTTCCCGGGTCCTCCCTGCGTGGAGTTTGCATGTTCTCCCCATGTTCTCTGTCTGCGTTGGTTTCCTTCCACAGTCCAAAGACATGCAGGTTAGGTGGATTGGCGTTTCTAAATTGGCTGTTGTGTGTGTCCTGTGGTGGGTTGGCACCCTGCCGGGGATTGGTTCCTGCCTTTTGCCCTGTATTTGCTGGGATTGGCTCCAGCAGACCCCCGTGACCCTGTGTTTGGATTCAGTGGGTTGGAAAATGGATGGATGGATAAGAAGAAGAAGAAGAATAAGTTGCATTTATAGAGCGCCTTTCACAAACCCAAGGTCGCTTTACATATAGATTAGGGAAAAAAAGGAGACTGAGCTTTTGAGGCAACTCAGGCCCCTTCTTCAGGCAAGTTGATTACATCAAGGCCTGAGTTGCCTTGAAAGCTGGCATATTGTAATCTTTCCAGTAACCCAATAAAAAGTGCCATTTTCCTCAACTTCTCATTAAGGGTTATTAAGGGTCATTAAGGGTTAAAATGATAGATTAAAAATAGTTTGCTCTCTTTCTCCACCCAATCCCCCCCCCCCCCCCCCAAGCCATCCCACTCCCCCATTATGTTTCTCCAAATGAGGCTAGACTACAAAGTCCCACTCCTCTGACATACCTACCATTCAGGTTTGCAAATGAATGGCATCTGCTGACGGCACTTCTGTATACCATCTAATCTCAATGAAGACTCTTCATGTGCTGTATGTAGCTAACTGGCTGATGAAACAAGGTGCCCACCTCATCTGTTTACATTCTACTGCCACATCATTGTCTTTTTGTCATGGGCATCGCCATTTTAAGAATATTGTGTTGAATTCTTCCATTGAAAACCTTCTCACCCATTCAGGTCTGCTAATGAATGGCATTTTGTGATACCACCTCTACGTAGCAACTAATCTCAATCAAGATGTTTCTCATGTGTACCTAACTGGCTGATGAAATGAGTTGGCCACTTTATCTTATTATATTCTACTGCAACATCATTTTGTTTTTGTCTTGAGCACCGCCATTTTAAGAGTATTGTATTGAATTCTTCCATTGAACACCTTCTCACCCATTCAGGTTTGGTAATGAATGGCATCTGGTGACACCACGTCTATGTAACATCTAGTCTCAATGAAGACTCTTCTAATATGTAGCTAACTGGCTGATGAAACGTGTTGCCCATCTTAGATGTTTACATTTTCTGGCAACATCATTTTGTTTTTGTCATGGGTGCCACCATTCCAAGAGTATTAATTTAAACGTTTCCATTGAAAACCTTCTCACCTATTCAGGTCTGCTAACGAATGGCATCTGGTGACACCACGTCTGTGTAACATCTAATCTCCATGAAAACTCTTCTGATATGTAACTAACTGGTTGATGAAACAAGTTGCCCACCTTATCTATTTACATTCTACTGCAACATCATTTTGTTTTTGTCATGGGCTCCGCTATTCTAAGAATATTGTTTTGAAAATTCCCATTGAAAACCTTCTCACCCATTCAGGTTTGCAAATGAATGGCATCAGGTGACAGCATTTCTGTGTACCATCTCATCTCAATGAAGACTCTTCATATATGTAGCTTACTGGCTGATGAAACAAAGTGCCCACCTCATCTGTTTACATTCTACTGCCACATCATTGTCTTTTTGTCATGGGCACCGCCATTCTAAGAGTATTGTGTTGAATGCTTCCATTGAAAACCTTCTCATTCAGGTCTGCTACTGTATGGCATCTGGTGACACCACTTCTGTGTAACATCTAATCTCAATCAAGGCTCCTCTCATGTGTAGATAACCAGCTGGTGGAATGAGGTGCCCACCATCATACGAACTTCTGGTTCCATCAATAAGTTTAAAAAGCATTTCAAGACTCTCTTGTTCTGAGAATATCCTTGTAATTAATGAAGATTTGTATGCAAGGTTCTTTGTGATTTAGAGCTCCTCACCTGTTTAACCTTGTCCTGTAACAAAACAGTCAACCAAGCCCAAGTTACTTGATGACGTTGACCTTTTTTGTAAGTCTCTTTGGATAAAAGCATCTGCTAAGTGAATAAAATGTAAATATAACTACAAACGAGTTTGAGAGCCCCTATTTGATCTGTGCTGGTATCCACGAAGGTTCGAATCTCCGTCACTGCCAAAAGTGATCCTACTCTGCTGGGCCCTTGAGCAAGACCCTTAACCTGTAATTGCTCCAGGGGCGCTGTACAATGGCTGACATGGTGCTCTGACCCCAAGGGGTATGCGAAAACTAACAAATTCCTAATACAAGAAATTGTATAAGGCGAAATAAAGAACAAAATCCTGATTTGAACATAATGTCCCAAATGCACACCTGATTTTTTTACTTTCTCGTATACAAAGTATAGGGAAAGTATTGTAATCAACCAGAAACTCAATTTTGAGATTTTGATGAATATCGACGTTTTAGACCTCCCAGAGTCCGAAAGTAACATTTTTGGAATTATGTATGTGTGTCTGTGTGTCAAGACGATAACTTGAGTACACTTTCAGTTAGGTTAAACAAATTCCGCATACAAGTACTAGGTATAAAACGTAGATTTCTATCGACTTTTGAGCTATTTCCGCTAACCTGAAGTTTTACTTTACCTTTTATTCATGCAGCTGCAGAGTCTGATTTATTCAACTTTACTTTTATAGTAATTGTTCAATATTATTAATTTGATTTGATTTGTTGTTGATGGTTCTTTAATGTACAGAATATAAAAATCTAATCATTGTCTTGCAGTTTACTCCTCAAATATCCATCCCCATATCTGAGTATACGTAAAAGTCGAGGGGAGGCCACTCCCGATTTCTGTTTTCCTTCAGTCCTTAACTAAATTCTCCATATCCAACATACGTTCAGTCATTCAGCAGCATCACCACGAGCGCAGGAGTTAAGCGGCTGACCATGCAGGTACCCCTGCGACGTTTTTTTTTTATTGTTATTGTCAACTGCTTTCCAGGTAATTCATATAATCTCATTTTCTTCCATGGATAGAATAAAGCCTGATGTGAAACCATTCATAAAATGATTGGATTCCAAAAACGAGACTCGTCAAAGTGAGATTTGCAACTGTAATTAAGGAAAGCATGCGGCCTATGACATCAGAGGTATTTTATGATCTTAAGCCGTAAAACGGATCACTTTTTATTTATTAATTTATTTATTTTTTTCCTTTTTGATCTTGCATCTTCGAAGAACCAGCGCCATCAAAGAAGTGAAGCTGTCAGCATCAAAACATCCACCGGGTGAAATGAAGCTGAAAACCTGTCTGCAGTCGCTACCCTTCAGAGGCACGTCCTGTAGCCACACAATCTGCAGCCGCGTCAAAATAAATCTCTCCCACAAAATCACACAGCAACTGATCATTACTGAACTTGTTATGCTGCTAATTATAGTCTTATTAATGAATGTAATTAAACAATTTCTGACTAATTAGATTTTCAGTCAACCATATGGTGTTGCCAGAGGCAAGTGTCACAGATAGAAGCCCTAGTGACTCTCTTCAGATCGTGAGTGTGAGACGACCACATTATCTGCTGTCTCTGGGAGCGGCCGGCTTTGAGCGCATCAGCCTTCAGCTCTCGCCTGTACACCCGTCTTATTGTTTATTTTAATGGCGGCTTTGAGGGTCTTTTGTTTCTTGTTCTTTCATAAAATGTTACATGTCAATGAAATCTTAGAGCACCTGTAGACTGGCAAGTCCGTTTTATTCTTCTTGTTCTTTATTTATATGAATTTATTTGCCTGATGTTCAAGGTCAAGGGTTTATTTGGTGTTTGTGACAGGCACCTTGATATGCCAGGTCACTCCTTTTATCAAGGATTATTGTTATTAATTTAGGGAGGCATGGAGGGGTGTAGTGATGAAACGGTGGCACAGTGGTAGCGCTGCTGCCTTGCAGTAAGGAGACCAGGGTGTTGCATCCTGGGTTCACCCTGCATGGAGTCTGCATGTCCCACCCCCAACGTGTCTGTGTGGTTCTCCTCCCACAGTCCAAAGACATGCAAGTTAGGTGGCGATGCTAAATAAGCCCCTATGTTTTGTTTTGGTGTGTGTGTCTGTTTGCCCAGCAATAGTCTGGCACCCTGTCCTGGGTTTGTTCTTGCCTTGTGCCCCATGTCAGCTGGGATAGGCTACAGGACAGGACAAAGCAGGTTAGAAAATGACTGACTGACTGTGGTGGTTCTGCAGTAGAGAGACGAGGGCCATCCCGGTGTGGAGTCTGCATGGGTGTGTGTGTGTTTCTGTGATGTACTGGCGCCCTGACCAGCTATGCCAGCTGGGATTGGCTCCATAACTCTCTGCAATGTGTGAGAAGAAGCCAAGCTAATATTTCCTTTGTGTCTTGTTAAAACACTAAATTATATTTATGGTAGTGTAGCATCTCACCTTCTCTTCACTTTTTCTTGTTGGGTCGTTCATTACAAGTGGCCTGATTTCATTCTGGTTGGTGCAGGTTAGTGGCTGTGGAGTGTTGTTGCTTTGCGTAAGGGTGATGACTGCTAGACAGGCATATGAATGGCAGGTGTCAGCCTCAGTTGTGGATTAAATCTCAAGATGAAACATATACTGTCAGTGACAGTGTTTGAGAAAATTAATGGTTGATGCAGGCCACACATAACATCATTTCAATATTGATGACATGGGCCGTATTTAAAAAATCTGAAGGCCAGATCTGGCCTCTTGTTCCTTGAGTTTGACACCCCTCTGCCAGTTTACATGCAGTATATACCTGACCTGACCACAGGGTACCTGATAATGCTCAGGCCCTGGACTGGCATTGTTTGGTGTAAATGTCCTGGAAGTTTGAGTGTGAATGTCTCTCTGTAGAGCTTTGTGGTCCTGCTGAGAGCTGAACCCAAACCAGGCGGTAATACGTCCTGTCAGAGCGCCTTTGATGGTGAATACATAGAACTGATCTATCTATCTATCTATCTATCTATCTATCTATCTATCTATCTATCTATCTATCTATCTATCTATCTATCTATCTATCTATCTATCTATCTATCTATCTATCTATCTATTATATAGTGCCTTTCACATCCATCCATCTATCTACAGTGCATCCGGAAAGTATTCACAGCGCATCACTTTTTCCACATTTTGTTATGTTACAGCCTTATTCCAAAATGGATTAAATTCATTTTTTTCCTCATAATTCTACACACAACACCCCATAATGACAACGTGAAAAAAGTTTACTTGAGATTTTTTGCAAATTTATTAAAAATAAAAAAATTGAGAAAGCACATGTACATAAGCATTCACAGCCTTTGCCATGAAGCTCGAAATTGAGCTCAGGTGCATCCTGTTTCCCCTGATCATCCTTGAGATGTTTCTGCAGCTTCATTGGAGTCCACCTGTGGTAAATTCAGTTGACTGGACATGATTTGGAAAGGCACACACCTGTCTATATAAGGTCCCACAGTTGACAGTTCATGTCAGAGCACAAACCAAGCATGAAGTCAAAGGAATTGTCTGTAGACCTCCGAGACAGGATTGTCTGGAGGCACAAATCTGGGGAAGGTTACAGAAAAATTTCTGCTGCTTTGAAGGTCCTAATGAGCACAGTGGCCTCCATCATCCATAAGTGGAAGAAGTTCGAAACCACCAGGACTCTTCCTAGAGCTGGCCGGCCATCTAAACTGAGCGATCGGTGGAGAAGGGCCTTAGTCAGGAAGGTGACCAAGAACCCGATGGTCACTCTGTCAGAGCTCCAGAGGTCCTCTGTGGAGAGAGGAGAACCTTCCAGAAGGACAACCATCTCTGCAGCAATCCACTAATCAGGCCTGTATGGTAGAGTGGCCAGACGGAAGTCACTCCTTAGTAAAAGGCACATGGCAGCCCGCCTGGAGTTTGCCAAAAGGCACCTGAAGGACTCTCAGACCATGAGAAAGAAAATTCTCTGGTCTGATGAATCAAAGATTGAACTCTTTGGAGTGAATGCCAGGCGTCACGTTTGGAGGAAACCTGGCACCATCCCTACAATGAAGCATGGTGGTGGCAGCATCATGCTGTGGGGATGTTTTTCAGCGGCAGGGACTGGGAGACTAGTCAGGATAAAGGGAAAGATGACTGCAGCAATGTACAGAGACATCCTGGATGAAAACCTGCTCCAGAGCGCTCTTGACCTCAGACTGGGGCGACGGTTCATCTTTCAGCAGGACAACGACCCTAAGCACACAGCCAAGATATCAAAGGAGTGGCTTCAGGACAACTCTGTGAATGTCCTTGAGTGGCCCAGCCAGAGCCCAGACTTGAATCTGATTGAAAATCTCTGGAGAGATCTTAAAATGGCTGTGCACCGACGCTTCCCATCCAACCTGATGGAGCTTGAGAGGTGCTGCAAAGAGGAATGGGCCAAACTGGCCAAGGATAGGTGTGCCAAGCTTGTGGCATCATATTCAAAAAGACTTGAGGGTGGAATTGCTGCCAAAGGTGCATCGACAAAGTATTGAGCAAAGGCTGTGAATACTTATGGACATGGGATTTCTCAGTTTTTTTATTTTTAATAAATTTGCAAAAACCTCAAGTAAACTTTTTTCACGTTGTCATTATGGGGTGTTGTGTGTAGAATTCTGAGGAAAAAAATTAATTTAATCCATTTTGGAATAAGGCCGTAACATAACAAAATGTGGAAAAAGTGATGCGCTGTGAATACTTTCCGGATGCACTGTATCTATTATATAGTGCCTTCACATCTATCTATCTATCTATCTATCTATCTATCTATCTATCTATCTATCTATCTATCTATCTATCTATCTATCTATCTATCTATCTATCTATCTATCTATCTATCTATCTATCTATCTATCTATATAGTGCCTTTCATATCTCTCTATCGCTGAGTGCCACAATAGCAGGACACTGCAGACCCCCAGCTTGTGCCAGGTTGCCACATCTGCTTAGCGGTATACCGTATGACAAAGAGTTGGTGCTCCAGCCTTAAGAGCTGTTTTCACTTTTGTGTTTTTTGAGATTCAAATTCTAATCTTTCAAATTATCGTCATGTTTCGTATTCCTGTTATACAGTGAATCAGTTATTTTACATGTCCTTACTTATTTATGTATATTTTTGTAATGAATTACTGTGCTGTAACTAATATTAATAGCTAGATGGGGTCTTAGTTCAGGTGCAGTAATATTGATTGTGATCTTATGCTAGTATTGTTCATTTTCTGTTTGTACTTATTTTTCTTTTTGGTAATTTCAATTTACTATACAGTATTATCGATATTTTGATATTTTATTATCATACCATGTGAGCTGGCCTTTCATTGCACTAAACACCTCTTGGGTGGGTATCTAGGCTTTTATCTTTATGGGATTCTTTTCTGTTCTTAAAAATTAATCCAATTTTGTGCAGACCTTCCTCATCAATCGATGCCATTTTCACATTAATTGAATTGGAGTCTTCTGTGAATGAAAGCTTTTCGAGCCTCCATTAGCCTATTTGTGTTCTGTTTTAAACTGTGTAAGGTGTTGTTAAAAATCACATAATTAATGGAGTCTACCAACACATGTAATTACATTTTTTTATCACGTTTATTTTGAAATATGACGCATTGTTACAGAAGATATTTAATAAATGAAAGTGTGATAATTGAGTCTTTGTTGAAGTAACTAAAAACTATAAAAGGCACCCACCTACATCTCCGCTAACTGAGACCTGAATGTTGCGGACATTTCCGAAGTTGTTTTCCTTTTCTTAGCTCTTGGTTCACATTGTGAATTCCTCTCAGCCGTGTTCAGCATTAGTATGTGTGACTGATTGCGTTAATAACTGAACTATTTAAATAAAACTAAATTATGAGCCATTGTGCTAAAACATTAAGCTGCGCTTATTTAACTACAGTAAAGGCGGGCAAAAAAAATAAATAAATAAAATGAAATACCTGATGTACTCCCAAGCACATCTTAATAAGCATTAATCAATATGTAGATAGCCACTTCAAATATAATTGGCAAAATCACAGTTTGTGCCTAAATAAGATTGTTGAAGTGATTAAAAAATTATCTTAACGGACGTAATTTATAATGAATCTGCGCTTCTTACTTGATTAAATGCAAATGTCAGTGCACATGTAAAATAGGGGAAGAAACTGCAGGAGGATTTGCAGCCTTAGTGCGAGGGTCTCAGATGTCCCCCCTTAGAGGCCTGAGGCACCTGCTGTGTTTGGTTCCACCTCCGCTTTTGGTCGGGTTCTAATTCTGCCTTAACTATTGAGTTTGCTCTTTATTTTTCGACTCAGTAGATGGCTTCAAACAAGCCTGCAGTTACTTTTCGAGACAAGGAATCCAAATTAGGGGCGGCACGGTGGCGCAGTGGTAGCGCTGCTGCCTCGCAGTTAGGAGACCCGGGTTCGCTTCCCGGGTCCTCCCTGTGTGGAGTTTGGATATTCTCACCGTGTCTTCGTTGGTTTCCTCCCACAGTCCAAAGACATGCAGATTTGGTGATTCTAAATTGGCCCTAGTGTGTGCTTGGTGTTTGTGTGTGTCCTGCGGTGGGTTGGCACCCTGCCTAGGATTGGTTCCCTGCCGTGTTGGCTGGGATTTGCTCCAGCAGACCCTCGTGACCCTGTGTTCGGATTCAGTAGGTTGGAAAATGGATGGAATCCAAATTATGCACAGAGTCGTTTTGATTTTGTTCACCGTTTATATTCAGCAACAGGCAAACAACGTGTTTGGACATCAACCTCTAACCCCAAATGTCATTTTTATCAAACTTGGCAGCTTCGCATACTTGTTCTGGTGTCAAAATGAAAATTACTAAAAATGATTTTGAGAGATCAAAGCATTACGCATAATGTGTTTCTGGTGACAGTGCCATATCGCTTTATTATTGTCACTAGCTGTGCTATCCATCAAAAATACATTGAAATCTAAGTAACCTCTGTGTTAGCATTTGTTCTGCACCATCTACTGGAATGTATTTTGTAATGTATACAGTAATAAAATGCATTGCATTTGGCATTACAACAGATGGCGCGTCAGAAACATTCATTGTAATAAAATGCACTACTACAAATGTTTGTGATGCACCGTCTGTTAGAATGACAAATCCAATGAATATGTCTATATAACATGCCATTTGGTATGAGATTTAAAAAAGCAGTGCTAATATTTGTGAGGCACCATATGTTGGAATGACAAATGCAATACGAAAGTCTCTGTTACATGTATTTGGTATGTAATTTCTAAAAGCTGTGTTAATGCTTGTGATGCATCATCTGTTGGAATGACAAATGCAATGCACATATCTCTGTTACATGCCTTTTGGTACAGGATTCGTTAAAGCACTGCTCATATTTGTGATGCGCCATCTGTTGGAATGACAAATGTAATTCTTATGTCTCTGTTATATGCCATTTGGTATGTGATTTATAAAAGCAGTGCTAATGTTTGTGAGGCACCATATGTTGGAATGACAAATGTAATGCAAATGACTCTGTTACATGCCATTTGGTATGCAATTCCTAAAAGCTGCTTTAATGTTTGTGATGTGTCATCTGTTGGAATGACAAATGCAATGCACATATCTCTGTCACATGCCTTTTGGTACAGGATTCGTAAAAGCAGTGCTCATATTTGTAATGCGCCATCTGTTGGAATGACAACTGTAATTCTTATGTCTCTGTTATATGCCATTTGTTATGGGATGTATAAAAGCAGTGTTCATATTTATGATGCGCCGTCTGTTGGAATGATAAATGTAATTCTTATGTCTATGCTATATTCCATTTGGTATGTGATTTGTAAAAGCAGTGTTAATGTTTGTGATGCATCAGGGGTTAGTTATCTTCTGCAAGTGGAACTTTCCATCCATTCAACCATTATGCAGGTCTTCAATTGTAGGGGCACTTCCTTGCCATCTTTTACACTTCATAATGCACCACACTGGTCAGGACTGCAGGCAGGCCCATCGCGGTTTACAAGTAATTGCACAGCAGACGGACACAACTCTTAGCATTTAGGATATACTAGACGTGTTACCTGTTGATGATAAATAATAAAATGTCTGATATCTTTTGTCCCATCGTACCTACAGCCCCTTTCCTCTGTATCCACTTGCGTCTGAATACTCCTTTTCTTTAATTTTCAAAAATTAAATAAATAAACAAGAAACAAAAACACATTCTGTGACACATTTATTTATGTTCACATTTCATGCTCTTTTTTAAATTTCTTACCACAATATTTTTATTACTTTGCATTTTCATTTATTAAATTTTGCCCATTATTTTGCTCCAAACTCAAACTGAAATACGGGATGAATTCAATTTAATTTGTCTATTTCACTAGTCCAAACTGAGAGGGGTGGGTGCTGTTTTTTGATTGGTGAATCGTCTGCAGAGTGGACGGACGTGCTTTGCTTGACTTGGGAGTCCCATGGCTCATGCGCACCCTCAAAACTATGGTTACGAGTGAAAGAAAGAGATGCCCAGAGTTCCTGTGTGAAGCAGTGACTTTAATTCTATTAACTTCTAATTCATCATCAGAATGACCCTGCATCTGAAATGTCTGTTTTAAATGTCACATTTGATGGCCAGTGGTTTAAGTCCAGTGTAATTGTGATTAACCAATTAAATAACAGCACTCGCTAGAGCCCGCCCCCTCAGCTTTGACAAGTGAGGTGACAGTTTTAAATGCAAGCCGTATTTCATGTTGCGTTTGGAATAATATTATGGACAAAATGAAATAAGTAAGCAAATAGAAATATATACTGTGAGGCATTTATTTATTTACATTCATATTTCATGCTCTTTCTCTTAATTGTTACATTTCACAGTACTTTTATATTTAATGTTGTCTTTAATATTCCTCCAAAAGCAACATGAAAAACAGCTTGAGCTTGAAACTGTCACTTCCACTCGTCAAAGCTCAGAGGGCGGGCTCGAGAGAATGCTGTGTTCTGATTGGTAAATCATCTGCAGAGAACATGTATGTGTTTTGCCTGACTTAGGAATCATATGCATGCTCAAAGTTGCGACTGCACATGCTGACTATGGGTGCAAGACAACGTTGCGCAGAATTCCTGTGCGAAGTGGCGACTTTAATTCTATAAACTCCAAATCATCATTAGGGGCCTGAATCTGAAGTGTCCGCTGTAGATGTGTGGTTTGATAGCCAATGGTTTAAGTCCGATGCACTAGCGATTCACCAATTAAAACGCAGCACTCACTAGAGCCTGCCCTCTCAGCTTTGACGCGTGAAAGTGACAATTTTAAATTCAAGCTTTATTTCATGTTGTGTTTGGAGGAGTAGACACAGACAAACTTAAACACATATGCAACAAAAAACATTTTCTGTGACATATTTATTTTCTTACGTTCATTTTTCTTTGCTTTTTATTAACGTATTGTCACATCTCACAGTTCCTTTATTAATTTGCATATTGATTTTTTTTTAAATTTTGTCAGCAATATTCCTCCAGCTGGGCGGCACGGTGGCACAGTGGGTAGCGCTACTGCCTTGCAGTTGGGAGACCTGGGGACCTGGGTTCGCTTCCCGGGTCCTCCCTGCGTGGAGTTTGCATGTTCTCCCCGTGACTGCATGGGTTTCCTCCGGGCGCTCCGGTTTCCTCCCCCAGTCCAAAGACATGCAGGTTAGGTGGATTGGCGATTCTAAATTGGCCCTAGTGTGTGCTTGGTGTGTGGGTGTGTTTGTGTGTGTCCTGCGGTGGGTTGGCACCCTGCCCGGGATTGATTCCTGCCTTGTGCCCTGTTTTGGATGGGATTGGCTCCAGCAGACCCCCGTGACCCTGTGTTCGGGTTCAGCGGGTTGGAAAATGGATGGATGGCTGGATATTCCTCCAACTGCCAGCATGAAATAGGGCTTGAATTTAAACCAGTCACTCATCAAAGCCGAGTGGGCGGGGTCTAGTGACTGCTGTGTTTTGATTGGTGAATCGTACACATAGTGGATGTATGTGCTTTGCTTGACTTGACACTTTATTGAATTTCTGCTTACGTGTCATGGTCTTTTTTATTATTTGTCACAGTTCACACTACCTACATACTATATTTATTTTCATATTTATTCAATTCTATCTGAAGTTTTCCTTCATACTACACAAGTCCTCAGCTTACTATTAGGATTTCAGAAGTAAAAGGACAATATGGGAACCGAGGGAACACTTAAATGGTCCTTTATGAGGCTGTTCAACGCCTACTCTGAACGCTAGTCCAGATGGTGCCAGTAGTGTACCTTCTGCTGGCTTCTCCTCAAAAGAAGAAGGAGAAGAAACTTGGGTAGATGATTCTGTAAGGACACATCTTCATAAAACCAGAAAGAAACACAAATGTCAGTAGTTTTACACCCACAGAATTGTGAAGGCAAGGAAATGAAAAGCCTAATTAAGCAACAGTCTTACAAAAGGTGTCAAAGATTGTGGATGGGAGACCATCCTGGAGAAGCAGGCTGAAAATTCTCTCATTATAAACCAGCCTGCTGAGTTTGGCAATTTGGACACTGGAGGCCTAAATAAGCAAACAGTCAAATTAAAGGCAAGAAAGAGCGTCACATTAAAGAGTGTGGCTGCCATGAAGTCCTACATATTTGACAGCCTTTGAGCAGGCAAAATGGTGACACATTTGTTACAAACCAGTTTATTAAGTTCAGAAACAGCAAAACACAACATCCAATTAGGACAGCACAGTGGTGAATCCAGTATTTTGTGTCCAAATCCTGTACCCGGTCTTTGCCTGTCTGTTTGGGGTCTCCAGTGGGTACTCAGGGCTCACAAAGTACGTTTTTCAGCTGAAACCCAAAAGTAACTAATGGGTAAGTCACCAGAACGGACATTCTGTAACAACAAAAAAGAGAGAAACCAAAACTACAGGTGGTTCCATGAAACAACAGCCCCATGCGTAGCAAGGAGGACTACTCTGGATTTAGCAGCAGGTGAAGCAAGCGAGAAGATTTCTGTGCAAATTCTAATTTGTGTGTTCTGTTATCTACAGAGGAGACACTCACTGAGCCACATTACTCTGATTTTGGACCACTACATCCCTGTGGTCAGGAGCTGTGGGCAATGACTGAAAAAGTGAGATCAAAAAAACATCATACATTTACATTTTGTAGTCCTTAGTATGATTAAAATAAACATAAATCTACAGTGGCATGCAAAAGAATTCACTCCCCTTGAAGGTCATCATAATTTTCTGCATGACAAAAGATTTGTCCCCATATTTTTCTATTCAGTATTTTTAATGTGAACTCTTATGCTGTTACTTTTTCTTCTTCTTCTTTCGGCTGCTCCTGTTAGGTGTCGCCAGAGCAGATCATCTTCTTCCATATCTTCCAGTCCTCTGCATCTTACTCTGTCACACCCATCACCTGCATGTCCTCTCTCACCACATCCATAAATCTCTTTGGCCTTCCTCTTTTCCTCTTCCCTGGCAGCTCTATCCTTAGCACCCTTCTCCCGGTATACCCAGCATCTCTCCTCTGCACACGTCCAAACCAACGCAATCTCGCCTCTCTGACTTTGTCTGCCAACTTGAGCTGACCCTCTAATGTCCTCATTTCTAATTCTGTTCATCCTCGTCACACCCAATGCAAATCTTATCATCTTTAACTCTGCCACCTCCAGCTCTTTGCTTTCTGGTCAATGCCACCGTCTCTAACCCATATAACATAGCTGGTCTCACTACTGTCCTGTAGACCTTCCCTTTCACTCTTGCTGATACCCGTCTGTCACAAATCACTCCTGACACTCTTCTCCACCCATTCCACCCTGCCTGCACTCTCTTCTTCACTTCTCTTCCACAATCCCCATTACTCTGTACTGTTGATCCCAAGTATTTAAACTCATCCACCTTCACCAACTCTACTCCTTGCATCCTCACCATTCCACTGACCTCCCTCTCATTCACACACATGTATTCTGTCTTGGTGGTCCTACTGACCTTCATTCCTCTCCTCTGTAGAGCATATCTCCACCTCTCCAGGGTCTCCTCAACCTGCTCCCTACTATCGCTACAGATCACAATGTCATCAGCAAACATCATAGTCCACGGGGACTCCTGTCTAATCTCGTCTGTCAACCTGTCCATCACCATTGCAAATAAAAAAGGGCTTAGAGCCAATCCCTGATGTATTCCCACCTCCACCACTCCTACCGCAGACCTCACCACTGTCACACTTCCCTCATACATATCCTGTACCACTCTTACGTACTTCTCTGCCACTCCCGACTTCCTCATACAATACCACAGCTCCTCTCAGTCACCTTGTCATATGCTTTCTCCAGGTCCACAAAGACGCAATACAACTCCTTCTGGCCGTCTCTAAACTTCTCCATCAACATCCTCAGAGCAAACATCACATCTGTGGTGCTCTTTCTTGGTATGAAACCAAACTGCTGCTCACTAATCATCACCTCACTTCTTAACTGAGCTTCCACTACTCTTTCCCATAACTTTATGCTGTGACTCATCAATTTTATTCCCCTGTAATTACTACAGTCCTGCACATCCCCCTTATTCTTAAATATCGGCAGCAGTACACTTCTTCTCCATTCCTCAGGTATCCTCTCACTTTCTAAGATTCCATTAAACAATCTGGTTACAAACTCCACTGCCATCTCTCCTAAACACCTCCATGCTTCCACAGGTATGTTGTCTGGACCAACGGCCTTTCCATTCTTCATCCTCTTCATAGCTGTCCTTACTTCCTCCTTGCTAATCCATTGCATTTCCTGATTCACTATCTCCACATCATCCAGCCTCTTCTCTCTCTCGTTCTCTTCATTCATCAGCCTCTCAAAGTACTCTTTCCATCTTCTCAACACACTCTCCTCGCTTGTGAGTATGTTTCCATCTTTATCCTTTATCACCCTAACCTGCTGCTCCTCTTTCCCAGCTCGGTCCGTCTGTCTAGCCCACCGGTCCTTTTCTCCCTCCTTAGTGTCCATCCTCTCATACAACTCATCATACACCTCTTCTTTACCCTTCGCCACCTCTCTTTTCATTGGGCGCCTTATCTCCTTGTACTCTTGTCTACTTTCTGCACCTCTCTGACTATCCCACTTCTTCTTTGCCATCCTCTTCCTCTGTATACTCTCCTGTATTTCCTCATTCCACCACCAGATTTCCTTTTCCTCCTTCCTCTTTCCAGATGTCACACCAAGCACCCTTCTTGCTGTCGCCCTTACTACATCTGCTGTAGTTTCTCAGCTGTCTGGTAGCTCTTCACTGCCACTCAGTGCCTGTCTCACCTCCTCCTTAAACTCAGCCTTGCAGTCTTCCTTTTTCAACTTCCACCATTTGATCTTTGGGTCTGCCCTCACTCTCTTCCTCTTCTTGATCTCCAACGTCATCCTACAGACCACCATCCTATGCTGCTTAGCTACACTTTTCCCTGCCACCACTTTGCAGTCTTCAATCTCCTTCAGATCAACTCTTCTGCATAGGATGTAATCTACCTGTGTGCATCTTCCTCCACTCTTGTATGTAACCCTATGTTCCTCCCTCTTCTTAAAATACATATTCACCACAGCCATGTTCATCCTTTTGGCAAAATCCACTATCATCTAACCTACTTCATTCCTCTCCTTGACACCATACCAATCCATCACCTCCTCATGTCCATTGAAATTTGCTCCAATCAGCACTTTCTGTCCCTTGGCTACACTTTTCATCTCTTCATTCAACTCACTCCAGAAATCTTCTTTCTCGTCCATCAACTTGCGGTGCATATGCTCTGACAACATTCATCATCACACCTCCAGTTTCCAGCTTCACAGTCCTCACTCTGCCTGACACTCTGTTCACCTCCAAAGCACTCTTGACATACTGTTCCTTCAGAATATTCCCTACTCCATTTCTCCTCCCATCCGCACCATGATAGAACATTTTGAATTCCCCTCCGATCCACCTGGCCTTAGTCCCTTTCCATTTAGTCTCTTGCACGCACAATATATCAACCTTCCTTCTTTCCATCATATCTGCTAACTCTCTCCCCTTACCAGTCATATTGCCAACATTCAAAGTTCCTAACCTCAGTCCCACTCTCTTTACCTTCCTCCTCTCCTCCTGCCTCTGGACACGTCTCCCCCCTCTTCTTCTCCTTCTTCGGCCAACAGTAGCCCAATTTCTGCCAGCACCCTGTTGGCTAACAGTACTGGTGGCAGGCATTGTTAACCTGGGCCTCGACCAATCCGGTATGGGAATTTGTATTGATCTGGCAAAATTTTACACTAGATGCCCTTCCTGATGTAACCCTCCCCATTTATCTGGGCTTGGGACCAGCACGAAGAAACACACTGGTTTGTGTATCCCCTGTGGCTGGTTTGGGAGCATATTACTCCTCCAATTATAAAATTGCATTGGCTTGTAGCGGCGCTCCTGGGGATTGAAACTTCAACTCCCAGCAGTCCCTGCAGTGGCTCTTATTTGTCATCTACTGAGGGTGCAGGGGCTGTTGGGTATAAGGAGGCCGGGGCGACATTTAAAAGAGGGCCAGTGATACCAAAAGAAAAGAAGCCTTTTGTGTTTTGTGTCTGGAGTTTCCTGTCTATGTTCCTTTCGTTCTGATACCTGTGGATTCTTGTTTTTGTCCTGGATTGTCTCTTGTTTTGGGCTATGGTCTGTCTGGTGTCTTCCTGCACATGAGGACTGTCCGAGGATTTGTTGTCATCCTGTGAAGAAAGGAGCACTACTGATCCCATTCACCCGTCTTCATCTCATCAGGAAATAAAGGTAGGACTATCTTTACATTCGCATTCAACATGCTGATCTCTGGACTATCGGCCTCCATCATTGTATCTCATCCATTGGTGTGTTCCATAGTGTGAGGTTTTTGTTGGGATTTTTTAGCATGTAGCTATATTTCGTTTATTAGTGTTTAATACATTCTTTAATTGCTGTTCTTATTACCAGTTGCATTTTTGTCTCTGGTTGTGAGTGTGTGCGGGTTGGGCCAAAGCTGGGTGCGTCCTTGGAATCTTCTACCAAAAAAATAAATACATCTTAGCAGCACCAGACCGCTACAGGCTACCTGTTGTTCCTTCCATATTCAATTCAAACTTCACTACTTAGTTGTTCAGACTCTTTAAGGTGTGGCCCCACCTTACATGTCTTCTTTAATTTGTCCCTATACTCCATCATTCCTTCACTGTTTTCTTCTGACTCCTTGTTCTTAACCATTCCATTATGCAGACTGCACACTATGAGCGACAGGGCCTTTACAGTAGTGTGTCTGGGCCACGGCTAAAGAATGCCCTGCCTTTGGAGTGCCGTGCTTGTACCTCATTCTCTGTTTTTAAGTCTGGACTTAAAACCTACGGTATCTTTTTAATATTGCCTCTTGTCGTTGTCATTATTTTTTTTTGTATATTTCACAGTTTGATTTTAGGTGAATTGTTGTACAGTGGGGCGGCACGGTGGCGCCACTGCCTCGCAGTAAGGAGACCTGGGTTCGCTTCCCGGGTCCTTCCGGCGTGGAGTTTGTATGTTCTCTCCGTTTCTGCATGGGTTTCCTCCCACAGTCCGAAGACATGCAGGTTAGGTGCATTGGCGATTCTAAATTGTCCCTAGTGTGTGCTTGGTGTGTGGGTGGGTGTGTGTGTGTGTGTGCCCTGCGGTGGGCTGGCGCCCTGCCCAATGGTTTGTTCCTGTCTTGCGCCCTGTGCTGACTGGGATCGGCTCCAGCAGACTCCCATGACCCTGTGTTAGGATATAGCGGGTTGGAAAATGACTGAATGACTGTTGTACAGTTGCCTGGGGTCCTTTGAAAGGTGCTTTTAAATAAAATGTAAAATTGGCCCAAAATTTATTCTGCTGCAGGACATCGACCCCAAACATACAGCCAAAGTCATTAAGAACTATCTTCAGCGTAAAGAAGAACAAGAAGTCCTGGAAGTGATGGTATGGCCCCCACAGAGCCCTGATCTCAACATCATCGATTGTGTCTGGGATTACATGAAGAGACAGAAGGATGTGAGGAAGCCTACATCCACAGATTTGGGGTTAGTTCTCCAAGATGTTTGGAACAACCAACCAGCCGAGTTCCTTCAAAAACTGTGTGCAAGTGTACCTAGAAGAATTGATGCTGTTTTGAAGGCAAAGGGTGGTCACACCAAATATTGATTTGATTTAGATTCCTCTTTTGTTCATTCACTGCTTTTTGTTGATTGATGAAAATAAATGATTAACACTTCCATTTCTGAAAGCATTTTTTGTTTACAGCATTTTTTCACACATGCCTAAAACTTTTCCACAGTACTGTATCTTGTCTAAACTTAGCTTTTCTTGAGGAACTTTAGTTATTTCTATACTTAAAAGTTCTTTACTTCTTCTTTCTGTTCGCTTTAAATGTACGACTTTGCGCTTAAATAAGCACGAGTTACTTTACACACTCAAATGGCCCATTGGCACGAGCACGTGCCCAGGCACGGTCACGGTTTAAAACCTTATGCCTCTACACCTTACACATGGCAAGGCTAGATAGATAGATAGATAGATAGATAGATAGATAGATAGATAGATAGATAGATAGATAGATAGATAGATAGATAGATAGATAGATAGATAGATAGATAGATAGATAGATAGATAGATAGATAGATAGATAGATAGATAGATAGATAGATAGATAGATAGATAGATAGATAGATAGATAGATAGATAGATAGATAGATAGATAGATAGATACTTTATTAATCCCAATGGGAAATTCACATTAAGGCTGTCACTAACTGAAGAATAATGTTTACTCAAAGCTATTAGAAATGGCAAGAATATACCAATTCAATTCTACTTATGGGGGTTATAGGAACCTCCCATAGATTATGCATTGTTATCTAGTAAATTATTTATGAATCTTATATAACTAGGAAAATGGCTCTTACACATATATTATATTGATATTCAAAAGTGTCAAAACGTCAATGTGGATTTTAAAAACCTGACGTGCTAGCTTAATTCCGATTTCATATATGAAATCAGTGTAAAAAACTTAATAAAGAGATGCTCTGAAGTTCCAGAAGCAAACAAAAAATATTTTTTTGTAGACCAGTGTTACCTGTTGTCACATCTCAGAGAACTGGCCAACAGGTCTGGAATATCTCAGCCAAGCTTCACTGTACTGAAAGCCATTAATCGACCGATGAGGCTCTACGTCCGGTTTTCGGATGGCGTGGGTGCATATACATATATAATAATAATATCAATAATACATTTTATTTATAGGGTGGCACGGTGACACAGTGGGTAGCGCTGCTGCCTCACAGTTGGGAGACCTGGGGACCTGGGTTTGCTTCCCGGGTCCTCCCTGCGTGGAGTTTGCATGTTCTCCCCGTGTCTGCGTGGGTTTCCTCCGAGCGCTCCGGTTTCCTCCCACAGTCCAAAGACATGCAGGTTAGGTGGATTAGTGATTCTAAATTGGCCCTAGTGTGTGCTTGGTGTGTGGGTGTGTTTGTGTGTGTCCTGCGGTGGGTTGGCACCCTGCCCGGGATTGGTTCCTGCCCTGTGTTGGCTGGGATTGGCTCCAGCAGACCCCCGTGACCCTGTGTTCGGATTCAGCGGGTTGGAAAATGGATGGATGGATTTTATTTATATTGCGGTGGGTTGGCACCCTGCCCGGGATTGGTTCCTGCCTTATGCCCTGTGTTGGCTGGGATTGGCTCCAGCAGACCCCCCGTGACCCTGTGTTTGGATTCAGCATGTTGGATAATGGATGGATGGATGGATTTTATTTATATAGCTCTTTCTCCATGCTCAAGGTCTTTCCCACACACACATACATAAAACATAGCAGTCTTTTGCCAACGTAAGAAAAGGCAATTTGTGGCAGATGAAATCAGAGCCATCAACGGCACTCACATTACAATAAGGGCACCTAGCAAGAACAAAACTGCGTTTGTTAACCGTGAACAGTGCCATTTCAATGTCGCCCAAACCATGTGTGAGGCCAAGAGAAGCCTGACAAACATCATGTCTCCATGGCCTGCGTCAGCCCGTCATTCATTTATTTTGACAGACTGGGTGTGGTGGCTGGCTTGCTAGTAAGGTAACTGACTGAACCCTTCACTTCACTCTTCATTGCAATCATGTCCTTACATGTGCCAGTGGGATAGCAGCTACCCACTCAGGCCCTGGCACCTTACACCTTTCCCGGACCTCCAGTATGCAGAGGAGAGAGGCTATAATGCCGTGTATGACCTTGATCACTCAGTTGAGGAGCACAGCCAGGTACGTTAGAAGGGGCGTTGCTCTCCTAGCCAATGAACGTCTGCAGCATGCTGATTGCATATGTATGAGGTTCATTAGCATTGAGGTGTGGTCACGAATGCTCATTTACAAGAGGATTGTAACTCTTAGAGGTAAATTGTGTAGAAATGTGTGTACGTCAGGTTTTACGCTTCTTTTTACATGTTTTCATGATCAAATCCACACAAAGTTTTTATAAATCAGAGCCCCTGAACCGTGGAGACTGAACAAAACAGAATTGGGGACAACTGGGTTAAATCTTGAAGGTAGCTGTTAAATCAGTGATGGTAGGCCATAGGATTTTTTATGCTGGAAGATGACCTTGGGCAGACCTTCGGTGGGCTCAGCCATTACAGGATGGAAGCATTTTGTTTTAAAGCCAATAACTATGGATGCATAAGAAGAAAATTCAAATGACTGTGTGAAGAAGAGTGCCAAAATCTCTCCTGTCCTCATTTTTCTAAAACATTGTTGCTATAAGAAGAAAAGATAAGAGGATGATTACTTTGGAAGTAATTTATACTAATTGGAATTTCTAATCTCCAAATTAGTTTGAAATAAGTACATATAATTAACTGCACCTGAGGACTCTGACAAACAAGCGAGGTGGAAGAACTTTAACTTCTAATGCCTGGCAAACAGAAATTAAGGAAGAATTACGCCTATGTGCGTGCATTTAATCTGCTGACCTGGTAACCAAAGCGACTTACAAAGCTCAAAGACAGAAGAGATAACATATTTCTATAACGTAAGTGTGATCAGAGGAAGTGACAGGCTTACGGTCACGTGGTGGGGACTGAAAATGTTAGATCATCTGTTCGAGGCTTTACTACGTTTCTCTCTTCAGAAGTGGGGAAATCATAGATTGCTACCACAGATTAAACTCTTTCTCTTAAATCTCACGCCACAACGTTCACTACGACGGCTTCCTGGCATTTGCAGTGGCGTGCAAAAGTATTCAACCCCCCTTGGAAGTCAACACAATTTTTTGCAAGACAAAGGATTTGTACACATATTTACCCTTTCAGTATTTTTAATATGAACACCATGCTGTAACAATACATTTCCAAAGCCAGCCTTGAGCACGGGAAAGGTGCTATATAAATAAAAGTTAATATTGCTATTATTATGATTAATTTTAAATAATAATTATAATAAAATACTAATAAAATTATTCATATATTTTAACACTTTATTCAAGATTACAGACAGCATACTATTATCATACTGACAATAATAATAATAATAATAATAATAATAATAATAATAATAATAATAATATTATAATAATATGACGACTAGAATCTATTATATTGAAATTAACACAATTCAGAGAGACTTCATACTAATTATTTATATATTTGTAATACACTTTTCCTAATTCATTGTTACAGAGTACTATTACTACTACTATAATGATACTAACACTAATACTACTACTAATACTAATAATAATATGATGATGACTAAAGTCTATTATATTGAAATTAACACAATTCAGAGAGACTTCATACTGATTATATATTTGTAATACATTTTTTCTAATTCATTGTTACAGACAGAGTACTATTACTTACTACTACTACTATAATACTACTACTACTACTACTAATAATAATAATAATATGATGATGATGACTAGAGTCTATTATATTGAAATTAACACAATTCAGAGAGACTTCATACTAATTATTTATATATTTCTAATACAATTTTCCTAGTTCATTGTTACAGACAGAGTACTATTACTACTACTAAATAATACTAATAATAATAATATGATGATGACTAGAGTCTATTATATTGAAATTAACTAATTTCAGAGAGACTTCATACTAATTATTTATATATTTGTAATACACTTTTCCTAATTCATTGTTACAGAGTACTATTACTACTACTATAAAAATACTAATACTAATAATAATAATATGATGACTAGAGAGTATTATATTGAAATTAACACAATTCAGAGAGACTTCATACTAATTATTTATATATTTCTAATACAATTTTCCTAGTTCATTGTTACAGACAGAGTACTATTACTACTACTAAATAATACTAATAATAATAATATGATGATGACTAGAGTCTATTATATTGAAATTAACTCAATTCAGAGAGACTTCATACTAATTATTTATATATTTGTTATACACTTTTCCTAATTTATTCTTACAGAGTACAATTACAACCACTATAATAATTCTAATACTAATAGTACTACTATTAATACTACTACTACTACTACTACTACTACTACTACTACTACTAATAATAATAATAATAATAGTACGATGACTAGAGCCTATTATATTGAAATTAACACAATTCAGAGTGACTTCATATTAATTATTTATATATTTGTAATACACTTTTCCTAATTCATTGTTACAGACAGAGTAATATTACTACTACTACTACTACTACTACTACTACTACTACTAATAATAATAATAATAATAATAATAATAATAATAATAATAATAATAAAGAAATGACTATAGTCTACTACATTGTAATTAACATTATTTATCAAAACCTTATACTTTTATATATTATAACACTTCAGTTCAATTCAATTCAGGATTGCAGACTGTATACTACAAATATATTAATAACACAAGGCTACAGTCTATTATATTGTAATTAACACAATTTAGCACAACCTAATAGCAATAACTGATATATTATCTAATTCAAGTTTACAGACGGAATACTGCTACTGCTATTGATAATAATAATAATAATAATAATAATAATAATAATAATAATAATAATAATAATAATAATAATAATAAATAAAAAAAAGACGACATCCAATTCAGTTACAGGGCCCCTAAAGTGTGGAATGGTCTGCCTGCTACTATAAGAGATGCCCCTTCGGTCTCAGCTATTAAATCCCAGCTGAAGACTCACTACTTCAGTTTAGCACACCCTGACTAGAGCTGCTGATTAACTGTACAGACTGCATCTCTGTTGTTAGTCATTAGCACTAAAACATACTTTAAGTAATATGATATTTAGAATTTGTTACTAACCCTCACCTATTCTGTTTTTCTTCTCGGTACTCAAATGTGGCACTTGGTACCACTACCCACCTGCCAAGTTGTTTTGCCTGCCTAAGGTAAAGTTATCTCTGATGGAGGATTGCAGGAATCGTTGGGTAGAGGGGTCCTTTCATCAGATTGGCTGTGACAGCGCTGACTCAGCTGTGAAATGGCCAATTGGGGGAGGCAGCTTGATGGGCGAGGTCTCCAGGACTCTAAACAAATACAAATCATATTATGTGATATCATCTACAAAATTCACTTACTCCAGCAGCCGCATACTGATAAAAAACAATATTAAATTAAAGAGTGATAAAAATGCAGGTATAACAGACAATAACTTTGTGTAATGTTAACGTTTACCCCTCCCAGGAAGCTCAACCTTGGTGCGGCCAATGGCCACCACTAGGGGGCACCTGGAGAACTGTTGAGCCCTTTGATGAAGCGTTGCTGCCACACCCAGAAGTGCTGCCCAAAAATGGCCAACAAGCAAATGGAGCTCTTATAAAAAGAGCCAGCAGCTACTACTACGAGAGCCAGAGTCGGGAGGAGGTGAATGAAGCTCATTGAAGAGGATTGGAGTCGGAAGGACTAGCCAGGAGAAGGCACAGCGTTTACTTTGCTATACTGCTTTGGCTATGTACTGCACCGTGCTGTGGGGAGCAGAGAAAGTGCTCCCACCTGTAAATAAAAGTGTGTTTTTTGTGCCAAACTGTGGCCTGGCTGTGTTGGATTAGGACGGCTATACGTGCCTCTGTGGTCCACAAGTGGCATCCCAGATGGGGCTTCCTGGCCATCGGCTAGCAGGGGACCTGATTTAAATATTCTTGTGGCCCAACCCGACACAGCAGCATGAGTGCATGCACACACACGGCAGCAGCACAAACAAAAGAGAGAGAGAGAGAGAGAGAGAACAAACCACCGAAGGCTCACGGAAGCACCACTCCCAATCTGATGGGGAAGAAAAAGGACAGGTGAGCCCCGAAAGTAGTGGTCTCCCAGACACATGCCAACATCATGGACACTGGGTCGGTGCACTGGCAGAAGAGGCCATCCGGAAATAGCACTTAAGTTTGTGATGCACATCTGTTAGGAATAGAAAATACAATGCATTTTATTAATACACATGCTTGTGATGTGCCATTTGTTGAAATGAAAAATGCAATGCATTTTTAAAATATTTTGGTTGTGCCATCTGTTGGAATGACACATGTAATGTATTTTATTACCACAAATGTTTGTGATGCACCATCTATTGGAATAGAAAATGCAATGTGTTTTATTCAAACAAATACTTGTGATGTGCCATCTGTTGGAATGGAAAATGTAATGCATATTATTACTACAAATGCTTGTGATGCACCATCTATTGGAATGGAAAATGCAATGTATTTTAAAATGTTTTTAAGGTGCCATCTGTTGGAATGGAAAATGCAATGCATTTTAATACTAAAACTGTTGTGATGCACCATCTATTGGAATGGAAAATGCAATGTATTTTTAAAATGTTTTGATTGTGCCATCTGTTGGAATTGAAAATGCAATGCATATTATTACTACAAATGCTTGTGATGCACCATATGTTGCAATGGAAAATGCCAAGCATTTTTAAAATGTTTTAAAGGTGCTATCTGTTGGAATGGAAAATGCAATGCATTTTAATACTAAAACTGTTGTGATGCACCATCTATTGGAATGGAAAATGCAATGTATTTTTAAAATGTTTTGATTGTGCCATCTGTTGGAATTGAAAATGCAATGCATATTATTATTACAAATGTTTGTGATGCAACATCTGTTGGAATGGAAAATGCAATGCATTTTAAAATGTTTTTAAGGTGCCATCTGTTGGAATGGAAAATGCAATGCATTTTAAAATGTTTTTAAGGTGGCATCTGTTGGAATGGAAAACGCAATGCATTTTAATACTAAAACTGTTGTGATGCACCATCTATTGGAATGGAAAATGCAATGTATTTTTAAAATGTTTTGATTGTGCCATCTGTTGGAATGGAAAATGCAATGCATTTTATTACTACAACTGTTGTGATGCACCATCTATTGGAGTGGAAAATGCAATGCATTTTTAAAATGTTTTAATTGTGACATCTGTTGGAATGGAAAATGCAATGTATTTTCCATCCATCCATTATCCATCCCGCTATATCCTAACTACAGGGTCACCGGGGTCTGCTGCAGCCAATCCCAGCCAACACAGGGTGCAAGGAAGGAAGCAAACCACGGGCAGGGCGCCAGCCCACTGCAGGGCAGACAGACACACACACACACACTCCAAGCACGCACTAGGGACAGTTTAGGATCGCCAATGCACCTAACCTGCATGTCTTTGGACTGTGGGAGGAAACCCACTCAGACACGGGGAGATCATGCCAACTCCTTACTGCGAGGCAGCAGTGCTACAATAACGCCACCATGCCGCCCGCAATGTATTTTATCTATATAAATGTTTGTGATGCACCATCTGCTGAATGCAAAATGCAATGCATTTTATTACTACAAATGTTTGTGATGTGCCATTTGTTGGAATGGAAAATGCAATGCTTTTTATTACTACACATGTATGTTAATTGCTGTTGTTGCCATCTGTTGGAATGACAGAAACATAGCAAACAGACAAACACACTTACACTTTACTTGTTTTTTATTTATTTATTTATTTCTTCAGAAGTAGGGCAGGCTGACATTATCCATTTTGTTTTGGATTAAAAAGCTACTGCCAAACACTCTTAACATCAGCTCAAAAGATTCAGACCTTCCTAAGAGGGCCTGTCTTAGAAATGCAGTCTTTGTGCCTTATTTGATAAAATGGTCAATCAAAAGCCAAGTGACATTCCAGAGATACCTTTCCAAGACGCCATCTAAATACCCAAACTCGAAGGACGAGCCATAATTCAATGATTGGCAGCCTTGATGGCCAGAATAGTCAACCAAAAAGAATGAGCTGATGTGCATTCAAGAAACCAATGGCAAGACGTCTCATTCCTAAACAGTTACAGGATATCAGATGCTTTTATTACAGGAAGGTTAATATGGTCCGGCTTGGCACTTGTTAGGTAAGGCTTATGTCACCCTGTGCCCAAGAGCAACTGTTCTGCCATTTTGAGGGAAGCGAAATGTGACAGACACGTATTAGGGATCTGATTTTGCTGCCATCAAAGAATTTGAAGTTTATGATTGTAGTTAATATAAAAAAGTTCTAAGCACAGGCTTGAAATCATTATTCATAAAAGACTCTGCACTTGTGCACCATCCTGAAAAGTTGCAGCCTATCAAGGTGGGCGCACATTAATAAAATGCTAAATAACGCTCAATGAAACCGTCAAACCGCACGGAGAGCATGTCTGTTCCAGGTTAGTTCTTTGGCACGTCGATTCCATTTTTTCTCAGCGCGTAATCTCAGTTACTTGAGGAGCGCGCACAGGCAGGGCTCAGCGCAGTGTGCATCAGACGTGAAGCTGTGCTAATTGTGTGCTGCTCACTGAAGGTAATGTGGGAAATAATTTTTATGTGCAAATAATGAGATAAATACTATTTGCTGTCTGATGTAAGGCATAATACATGCGGGGATCAACAGTTATTTATGTTTGTGTTGATATGGATTTTCGATATTTGAATGTGCATTTTAAATCACCTCACAGGCAGATGCGCTGCAGGATTTCACGGAGTTCATCATGGCACTGCTACACTTGGTAATTTTTGTAGCCCAGAACCTTTAGTCTTAGTGCAGAGTTTTTCCCATATATGATTATATATAGGTTTCTGACAGGGCCATCTTTTAGTTGAAAGTGGCACGGTGACGCAGTAGTTAGTTCTGCTTCCTCATAGATAGTGTAACAGATAGGGGTGCTCTCGCTCCCTTGAACCCTCGGATAAACGTCCAAAATGTTATTTATTATAATAATAAATGTGCACAAAGCACCAGCACTCCAGAAATCTCCAATAAACAATAGACAATCAATAATCCTCCACTTCCAGACGCTTAGCCACCCTGCCTCCCAACTCAGCTTCTCCGTCTGCGATTTCCCAGAGTCCTTTATAGTCCTTGACCCGGAAGTGCTTCTGAACCCTCCGTCCATGTGACTTCCTAGCACCTCCGGGTCAGATCACAAACTCTTCTTTTTCATCCCGGAAGTACGTCATTCCCTTTGTCGCTGTGACTAAGACACACTTCCGGGTTATAGGGTCACATAATAGTCCCTGGGCCTCCCTGCAGCGACTCCTGGTGGCCCCCATGGTATCCAGCAGGGCTGTGCATTAAAAGTTCACTGTCCATAATTCCCTGCTGGCATTTCGGGGCATCTCCCTGCTGCAAGGAGGGCTCCATCTAGCGGCCTGGGGGTGTTGGCCGGGATGAATGGCCGGCCATATCTCACAATAGACAGATGGACTTTACTTGTCCCCAGGGGGAAAATTAGGACTTCTCTCTCAAGAGAGAGAAAGAGAAATATAAATATGAATAATATATAAATAATAAAACTAACAGGGGTGGCACGGGTGGCGCTGCTGCCTCGCAGTAAGGAGACCCGGGTTCGCTTCCCGGGACCTCCCTGCGTGGAGTTTGCATGTTCTCCCCCTGTCTGTGTGGGTTTCCTCCCACAGTCCAAAGACATGCAGGTTAGGTGCATTGGTGATCCTAAATTGTCCCTGGTGCGTGCCCTGTGGTGGGCTGGCGCCCTGCCCGGGGTTTGTTTCCTGCCTTGCGCCCTGTGTTGACTGGGATTGGCTCCAGCAGACCCCCATTACCCTGTGTTAGGATATAGCGGGTTGGATAGTGACTGACTGACAGCAATTCCCTAAAGCAGTGCTTCCCAAACTCGGTCCTGGGCACCACCTGTGGTGTTTTTGTTCCAATCAGATTCATAATCAATGACAACACCCAACAATACGCTTGTCTCATTTAATTAGCCGGTATTTTGTTTTCTCTTCTCTTATTCTCTATTCAGAAAAGCACAGTAGCAGGATTTTTAAGACATTTAGAAATGTTTCTGCTTTTGCTAGTTTGAAATGCTTAACTCTCTTTTGTTGATTTCATTCTATTTTGCCCTTTCTCTGTGCAGTTTGTTCCTATCATTGTATCTTATTAATGACAATTAAAAACAAGCAGCGCAGACACCCAGGCAAACGACACAGAATCGTGAAAGGCTGCGAATACTTTAGCGTCAGACCCACGGATTAGAAAATGATGGATTAATTAAAGAACTGGAATACCTGGAAAAGTACACTAAAAATCAAGATGAAATTATTGTTAAAAAGAAAAAAAAATACATTATTCCCCAATAACTGCTTAGTACATTTAATTGTATATTCTACTTAAAATACCCATTTTTACCCAAGCCCACCCTAAAATCTATTCCTGACTATGCCCCTGGTGCTACTTGTCAAAGAAGGGTTGAAATCTAACTAAACATCGTAGACCTCAGTGTTAACATTTGTAGTGCACAATCTTTTGCAAATCATATTGTAAGAGGTTAGACAAAGCATAATAAAGAATTCTGCGGTGGGCTACCCGGGGTTTGTTTCCTGCCTTGCGCCCTGTGGGATTGGCTGGGATTGGCTCCAGCAGACCCCTGTGACCCTGTAGTTAGGATATAGTTGGATTATGGATGGATGGATGGATGTTTGTGATGCACCATCTGTTAGAATGACAAATACAATGCATTTTATTTCTATAATTGTTTGTGATGCACCATCTGTTGGAATGACAAATACAATGCATTTTAATAATTCTTTAATTCTTTGCATTTATATAGCGCTTTTCTCACTACTCAAAGTGCTTAGCAATTGCAGGTTAAGGGCCTTGCTCAAGGGACCAACAGAGCTGAGTCCCTTTTGGCATTTTACGGGATTCGAACCGGCAACCTTCTGATTGCCAGTGCAGATCCCTAGCCTCAGAGCCACCACTCCGCCTATATCCCTATAATTGTTTGTGATGTACCATCTGTTGGAATGACAAATACAATGCATTTTATTCCTAGAATTGTTTGTGATGCACCATCTGTTAGAATGGCAAATACAATGCATTTTATTCCTAAAATTGTTTGTGATGCACCATCTGTTAGAATGACAAATACAATGCATTTTATTTCTATAATTGTTTGTGATGCACCATCTGTTGGAATGACAAATACAATGCATTTTAATAATTCTTTAATTCTTTGCATTTATATAGCGCTTTTCTCACTACTCAAATCGCTTAGAAATTGCAGGTTAAGGGCCTTGCTCAAGGGCCCAACAGAGCTGAGTCCTTTTTGGCATTTTATGGGATTCGAACCGGCAACCTTCTGATTGCCAGTGCAGATCCCTAGCCTCAGAGCCACCACTCCACCTATATCCCTATAATTGTTTGTGATGTACCATCTGTTTTAATGACAAATACAATACAATTTATTTCTATAACTGTTTGTGATGCACCATCTGTTGGAATGACAGAGTGATATCAGCAGATGGACGCACAGATAACACAGACATACAGATACTTGTCCTTTTATTTAGGTGGAAATTTATTTTGCACCCAAAGATACTGCTTTTTTAGACATGAAGACGTGTACTATACGGGCAGAGTTTTTAAGAAGTCTTATTTATTGAATGCTTATGTATGCACTGTTCCACTTTGACACTTTAAATCCTTGTTCATAATAAACATCTGATTCTAGACAGAAATTCTTGTCTGTCTCTGTTCATAACTATTAGAGGTCCAGAATGAGGTTGGTACCCAAGGAGCATCACACAGGAAGAAACCAACTGGGATTTGAACCCAGGATGCTGATTCTCATGCTAACTACCATGCACCCATGCTCCCCCTTTTATGAAATAATTTTATATAAAAATAAAAGAGCCATTTATACAAGGTAGAGTTTGGGAAAACAAATTGTATCTGCTAGGCACATCGGACCCCTACAGCTGCGCATCCTTGAAGGACGAGGAAGACGTCTGCTGGAATGTGAGCCGAAATGAAGCACATTATCCAGTCGCTGGCACCGTGAATTCCATGGAGAACACCGGGGCTGCAACAGTAAAATTAAATACCAGAGAAGTAGGAAACCTGCGCTTGAATATTGGAAGGCAGGCACACCTTGAGAATCAATGAGCGCAAGGACGAAAAGGACGCCGGAGTCTGTGACGCCGGCCTTCATCTGGTATTCCGCAAGGGTACGCAAAATGCACCTACCTCACAGCCTGCAGGCTTGATTACCCAAGCTGTAAGTAATAAAAATGTGAAGAGAATCGATAGATCTAGGGGAGACTATTAGCAAAAAAAAAAAAAAAGGTCCCACTTCTATTTTCTTTATGCATTTAAAAAAAAAAATCTCCTTGAACCTCCAACAATGCTTGATGGCTCTCTGTGGGGAAGGCAGCTTGGCTTAGGGACAAGAGTGACAAAGGTCAGAGATGAAATCTGCTTATGATGTGATTGTGAGAATGGACATCCCTGAAAGATGGACTGTGAAAGGCACTATATCAAGAGCAATGGCCTAATGAGATGAACTGTCAGTGATGACTTGAAATAAGAAGGACGTCCATCAAGGTTATCTGATGGCTGAGTCGTCCATTCCTCGAACCTCGTAGAAGTCGTGTTGGTCACAATAAAGTAATTTAAATGTAAGAGTTCACATCTCAGCATGCTGTATTAGTGAAGAGTCTCATCAAGAAAGGTGCTGTAACAAAAGTGCATTCTATGATTAATTATCCCAATGTTTCCATTCTGTGTGGACGTTGCATGTTCTCCCTGTCTCCACATTACCCTTTTATATGAATTCCAGTTTCCTTCTGTGTCCCAAAGATGCCCATGTTAGGCCCGGTGGTCATTCTGAACTGGCCCACTATGAGTGTGTATACATGAGAGGGGACACTGCAATGGCCTTCCATCCAGAGTTGGTTCCTGAATTGATCAGGTACTGATAGGTAGCCATGTAATGGAGTTAGCAGGTTCTAAAAACTGTTAGGCCGATTATTAATTGTAATGTCAGTCAGTCATTGTCCAACCCGCTATATCCTAACACAGGGTCACGGGGGTCCGCTGGAGCCAATCCCAGCCAACACAGGGTCGCAAGGCAGAAACAAACCCCGGGCAGGGCGCCAGCCCACCGCAGTTAATTGTAATGTTGCAGGTTCAAATACCTAAATTATAAGACTTAGCAAATCTGAAAAGGTAACAGTCATTTGAATGGTATCCATTAAAGAGATTAATGGATAAGCAGGTTAGAAAATGGAGGGAAGGGTACATACGGTGCATCTGGAAAGTATTCACAGCGCATCACTTTTTCCACATTTTGTTATGTTACAGCCTTATTCCAAAATGGATTAAATTAATTTTTTTCCTCAGAATTCTACACACAACACCCCATAATGACAACGTGAAAAAAGTTTATTTGAGGTTTTTGCAAATTTATTAAAAATAAAAAATGGAGAAATCCCATGTACATAAGTATTCACAGCCTTTGCTCAATACTTTGTCGATGCACCTTTGGCAGCAATTACAGCCTCAAGTCTTGTTGAATATGATGCCACAAGCTTGGCACACCTATCCTTGGCCAGTTTCACCCATTCTTCTTTGCAGCACCTCTCAAGCTCCATCAGGTTGGATGGGAAGCGTCGGTGCACAGCCATTTTAAGATCTCTCCAGAGATGTTCAATCGGATTCAAGTCTGGGCTCTGGCTGGGCCACTCAAGGACATTCACAGAGTTGTCCTGAAGCCACTCCTTTGATATCTTGGCTGTGTGCTTAGGGTCGTTGTCCTGCTGAAAGATGAACCGTCACCCCAGTCTGAGGTCAAGAGCGCTCTGGAGCAGGTTTTCATCCAGGATGTCTCTGTACATTGCTGCAGTCATCTTTCCCTTTATCCTGACTAGTCTCGCAGTTCCTGCCGCTGAAAAACATCCCCACAGCATGATGCTGCCACCACCATGCTTCACTGTAGGGATGGTATTGGCCTGGTGATGAGCGGTGCCTGGTTTCCTCCAAACATGACGTCTGGCATTCACACCAAAGAGTTCAATCTTTGTCTCATCAGACCAGAGAATTTTCTTTCTCATGGTCTGAGAGACCTTCAGGTGCCTTTTGGCAAACTCCAGGCGGGCTCCCGTGTGCCTTTTACTAAGGAGTGGCTTCCGTCTGGCCACTCTACCACACAGGCCTGATTGGTGGATTGCTGCAGAGATGGTTGTCCATCTGGAAGGTTCTCCTCTCTCCGCAGAGTACCTCTGGAGCTCTGACAGAGTGACCATTGGGTTCTTGGTCACCTCCCTGACTAAGGCCCTTCTCCCCCGATCGCTCAGTTTAGATAGTCGGCCAGCTCTAGGAAGAGTCCTGGTGGTTTCGAACTTCTTCCACTTACGGATGATGGAGGCCACTGTGCTCAATGGACCTTCAAAGCAGCAGAACTTTTTCTGTAACCTTCCCCAGATTTGTGCCTCGAGACAATCCTGTCTCGGAGGTCTATAGACAATTCCTTTGACTTCATGCTTGGTTTGTGCTCTGACATGAACTGTCAACTGTGGGACCTTCTATAGACAGGTGTGTGCCTTTCCAAATCAGGTCCAGTCAACTGAATTTACCACAGGTGGACTCCAATGAAGCTGCAGAAACATCTCAAGGATGATCAGGGGAAACAGGATGCACCTGAGCTCAATTTTGAGCTTCATGGCAAAGGCTGTGAATACTTATGTACATGTGCTTTCTCAATTTTTTTATTTTTAATAAATCTCAAGTAACCTTTTTTCATGTTGTCATTATAGGGTGTTGTGTGTAGAACTCTGAGGAAAAAAATGAATTTAATCCATTTTGGAATAAGACTGTAACATAACAAAATGTGGAAAAAGTGATGCGCTGTGAATAATTTCCGGATGCACTGTAGATAGAAAAAACAAGTTAGAAAATGTGCACAATTCAGGAGGCATTCGAGGGATGTGCACGAATTGGACCCCCCACTCCATCAATGGACTGCATTCAGTAGGTGGGTTCTAGAAGATGCAGACATTCTTGCCAAGTTCTCCACTTGACTCCTCTCCTCTGTCTCGTCGCTCTTATCAATGCACCCATTAGTGCCGAATCATCAGAGAATTCCTTCAAGTGATGTTGCCCCGTATTACATTTACAGTCCGAGGTGTACAGGATGAACACAAAGGCAGATGGGCCTGTTTCTTGTGGCACACCAGTGTTGCCAACACACTCCTTGAGCTTCACAAACTGTTGTCTGCTGGACGGATAGTCCATTATCCAGGACACCATAAGCTCATCCACCTGCATATCCCTGAGTTTCACCACCTTAATAGGAATGGCTGGATGGTACTGAAGGCACTGGAGACATCAAACCACTGCCACACACGCAGCTAGAAGGACCAAAAGAAGGTAATTCTGCATCAAACCAGGTGGTTGCAGGGTGCAGTAAACCTTTCTCTTTTATCTCTGCAGACCAGACACAGGAAATTCTGCCTGATTTCAACAACGACTCTTCCAGTTCTGCCCTGGTGAGACGACACTTCCAACAACATCACTTCCGGTTCCACCCCGAGATGATGTCACATCCACCAACCTGTTTTAAAAGCTAGTCATCCTCCTCCATTTGTACTCAGTTCTGTTGTTGGACTCAAACTGTACACTTCTGTGCTACTTAACCTTCATATTTGCAGCCTTATTCAAGTATACGGGTGGCTGCCCCAAACCTCCATTTGATGTCAAGGTCTATGCATTTCACAACGTTTGGGAAGCCCTCTCCGCCTGCATAATTTCAACAGTAAAGATAACAGTGGTCTGTCTTTCATTTCCTAGGAACATCGGAGTACTGCGGTGTTTTCCGAACAAAGATTTTTAGTGACGCAGTATTTAGTTGTATGAAATTAAATCAAATGTGAAAAACTGGCTGTGCACAAATGTGGGTCCCCTTGTCATTGTGCTGATTTGAATGCCTGTCACTGCTCAGTGCTGACTACTTGGTGTGATGAGCTTGTTAAGCCTTGAACTTCATAGACAGGTGTGTCCAATCATGAGATATAAAGGTATTTAAGGTGGTCAATTACAAGTTGTGCTTCCTTCCCTTTGACTCTCCTCTGAAGAGTGACAGCATGGGATCCTCAAAGCAACTCTCCAAAGATCTGAAAACAAAGATTGTTCAGTCTCATGGTTTAGGGGAAGGCTACAAAAAGCCATCTCAGAGGTTTAAACTTTCAGTTCCAACTGTAAGGAATGGAATCAGGAAATGGAAGGCCACAGGCACGGTTGCTGTCAAACCGAGCAGGTCTGTCAGGCCAAGAAAAATACAGGAGCGGCATATGCGCAGGATTGTGAGAATAGTGACAGACAACCCACAGATCACCTCCAAAGACCTGCAAGAACATCTTGCTGCAGATGGTGTATCTGTACATCGTTCTACAATTCAGCAGAATTTGCACAAAGAACATCTGTATGGCAGGGTGATGAGAAAGAAGCCCTTTCTGCACTCACGCCACAAACAGAGTCGCTTGTTGTATGCCAATGCTCATTTAGACAAGCCAGATTCATTTTGGAACAAAGTTCTTTGAACTGATGACACAAAAATGGAGTTATTTGGTCATAACAAAAACCGCTTTGCATGGCGGAAGAAGAACACCGCATTCCAAGAAAAACACCTGCTACCTACTGTCAAATTTGGTGGAGGTTCCATCATGCTGTGGGGCTGTGGGGCTGTGTGGCTAGTTCAGGGACTGGGGCCCTTGTTAAAGTCGAGGGTCGGATGAATTCAACCTAACATCAACAAATTCTTCAGGATAATGTTCAAGCGTCAGTTACAAAGTTGAAGTTATGCAAGGGTTGGATATTCCAACAAGACAATGACCCAACACACAGTTCGAAATCTACAACGGCATTCATGCAGAGGGAGAAGTACAATGTTCTGGAATGGCAGTCACAGTCCCCTGACTTGAATATCATTGAAAATCTGTGGGATGATTTGAAGCAGGTTGTCCATCAAATTGAACTGAACTGGAGAGATTTGGTATGAAGAATGGTCAACAATACCTCCATCCAGACTCCAGACACTCATCAGAGGCTATAGGAGGACAGCGTCTAGAGGCTGTTAGATTAGCAAAAGGAGGCTCAACTAAGTATTGATGTCATATCTCTGTTGGGGTGCCCACATTTATGCACCTGCCTAATTTTGTTATGATGCATATTGCATATTTTCTGTTAATCCAATAAACTTAATGTCACTGCTGAAATACTACTGTGTCCATAAGGCATGTCACATATTAAAAGAAAGTTCAGCCGATGAGAAACAAAAATCCAAAGAATTAAGAGGGGTTCCCAAACCTTTTCATATGACTGCAATCTTCACAGTACTGCCAGCTTTGTCCAGCCTTGTGGAGCAGATAATGTCATCTTATCCTCTAATCTGTTGTATGTACAACAGACAAGTGGTCTGTCACAAGAGGATTAGCCTCTTAAAGGTCTTCATGATGTGGGACATAAGGGTCACTGGTCTGTAGTCAGTAGGTGAAGAGGTGCCAGCCTTACCATACAGGATGTTTATCACAGCAGCAGCTCTTTCTGGATCCACAGTGACAGACTGACAAAGATTGCGGAGGACACCATAAAGGTGGTCAGCACAAGCCTTAAATATGCACGGACCGACTCACTTGGTCGTCAGTTATGTGGATCCCATACTGATAGGCAGAGGTGGACTCATCACTGTTCACAACAGTTGAAGCGGTAGGAGGTGCTGGGACAGTACTGATGGTGTTGGGGGACTGGTCATTGGAGGAAGAGGGTGTTGAAAGAAGGGAATTCGATACAAAAATTGCTTCGGGGTGTGGTAGAGTGGGTTTGCAGCTCTGAAAGAATGGCTGGGTTTTAAATAATCCATTGGCCGTGTCACGCTCACACAGCTGCAGAGAGTTGATGAGGTAATTGGGGTGAGTGGCACCGGCACGTGAGGGTGCGATCTTTCCCAATTGCTTCATCGGTTTCCTGCGGTGCGTGATTGAGGCGCTGTGCAGTACGGGCCGGCATAGAAAGAGAGGGTAGAAACGAAAGAGAAAAGAGGAAAAGAAAGGCAGGCAGAGCAAGAGTGCAGCATTTTTGGAAAGAGAAAGGGAAAGAGACAGAGAACGAGCCAGCCGGTCAGGGGTCCCGTGTCGAAGCGAGGGATCGGCGCTCAATAGATGAATCGTACCCACTGATTGTGTGAGGAGTAGATACGATAAAGATGGTGTCCTCTCCTGGAATCTGAGGGACGACTGCATGTACGAGAAGGAGGGCGAGAGGACAACCGATCCCGAGTGGTCTGGAAGTCAAGATGGTGGTCGGTACTGAGTTGACCACGCCTGCTGTTGAGCAAGCCAAGGCTGAGCTGGGGAGACCTGGAAGAAGTGGTGCTTGGCTCGTTTGGCCCAATGACTGTTGCTGGTTGCTCCTTTTAGCCTGGTTTTAAACACTTGGATTTACATTTGCTTTTATGGATTATTTATTTATTAATTTTGAAGGCCCTGCCTCTTGACAGTCCCCCAGCCTTGACTCTCTAAGAAGACAAGGAAAAAACCTTGTAGGGAAAAAATGGAAGAAACCTTAGGAAAGGCAGTTAAAAAAGAGACCCCTTTCCAGGTAGGTTGGGCATGCAGTGGGTGTCAAAAAGAAGGGGGTCAATGCAATACAATACACACAACAGAACAAATCCTCAATACAGTATAAAAATAAAAATATTACAAGTACAGAGCAGAATTTAACAGTAGATGATATCACATAATAGGATTTGGATTTGTTCAAAGAGTCCTGGAGACCTCAGCCATCAAGCTGCCTCCTCCTATTGGCCGTTCCACAGCTGGGATAGCGCTGGGCCAGCCAATCAAATGAAAGGACCCCTCTATCCCACAGTTCCTGCGATCCTCCATCAGGGATGACTTTACTTTAGGCAGGCAAAACAACTTGCCAGGTGGGCCGTGGCACCAAGTGCCACATTTCATTACCGAGAAGAGAAACAGAACAGGTGAGGGTTAGTAACAAATTCTAACTCTCATATTACTTATGTTTTAGTGCTAATGACTAACAACAGAGATGCAGTCTGTACAGCTAATCAGCAGCTCTAGTCAGGGTGTGCTAAACTGAAGTAGTGAGTCTTCAGCTGGAATTTAAAAGCTAAGACCGATGGGGCATCTCTTATAGTAGCAGGCAGACCATTCCACAGTTTAGGGGCCCTGTAACTAAAAGCTCGACCTCCCACTGTTATTTTATTAATTGTTGGAATCGTTAGCAGACTGGCATCTTGAGATCTTAATGTGCGCTCTGGTTTGTAAGTCATGATAAGTTTAGATAAGTAAGCCGGACCTTGGCCATTTAAGGCTTTAAATGTTAAAAGGGTTACTGGGGGTAAAGAGGTAATCTTTGAAGAACCGCACTTTGGATCTGGTTTGTTTTAATAAAAGCACTTGCACACTTTACACCTTCCCCTTGCTCCATGTGTGATTTGTCCTCATCTGTCAGCTCATGCTGTTACACTTGGGTTACAATGTTGTACAGGAGACCTCAGAAAGATTTTCCCAAGAGGCAGAAACTTTATACCCGTTCTGGCGGTACAAACACTAGTCTCTTACAGGAGCGATCCGACCGCATGAGGAACAGCTCTCAAATCTGTCACCCTGGCGTCGTCTCCTGGTCAAAAGTCTTCCTCTGTAAAGGGATGCGGTGGCTCGGAAGCAATGACTGGAGCAGAGGGAGTCTCGGGGTAGAGATGACAGGGCAGTGAGACACTAGGACAGCTGCAGTGCGGTCTTTTAAATGTTTGAAGCCCTGCGTGAGGAGCACGTTGCGCGGCACGCCAGCAGCTGATCCTACAAAGTGGAGGTGTAAGACTGTGTTTGTTTCCCATTGATATACTGTTTAAGATGGGGTTTTCGATGACACACTGCGTCCCCCTGGGGGCAGCGCTCACAATCTGTTTATGAAACCGATGGTGTTGGGTTCAAGAAGCTTCCAAAGCTGGAAGAGGGAGCAAGGAGCAGGACCACAGGGGGCATTAGGTTTGTGTCACAATTGTATTGTTGCTGTGGTTATTTTGTTACCGTTGTGCCAGTGAGGTGGCACGGTGAGCAGAACACCCTTGGCACAGTGCCATTCTAAGCATTGAACCTGGTCCACCTGAGGAGTAATCAGTGGATTGTGTCTTTCATGTGTCTTGGCCAGGATCTGAACATGAATTTCTGAGGCTGCCAGACCACCTCTTCAGTTACTCATGAGTTTCAAATAACAAGATGGTGTGCAGCACTTTACACATCCAAGTGTTTTTCCCCATCCATCCATCTATTCTCTGAACCTCCTTATCCAGGGCATGGTATCATAGAGAATATCCCAGAAATTAACAAAAACAAAAAAATAATCATATCATTGACGACCCACTTGACCCCAAAGGACATTTTGGTGGATTTTCCCAGGAAGGTGGACTTTACATTGTAAGGGGGGCTGAACTGAAGCAGCATGAAGTCACCAGGATCAAACAGTAAGCATCGACTTCTAATTAGGAAAAGAATCTGAAGCAGCAGTCAATATGGCACAACAGGATAAGGGTGGCAAACCCCTGGCTCAAAGGGGCATGCAAGGGACTAATCAAAAGGGGGGGAAACGGTAGTCACAAAAACCACTCTCCTTGACCTGAGCGGCAAGTCATTTCTTACCAAAATAGTAACAATAAAAAAATAAACGAGAAAAAGGATCTGAGCAAACTTGTGGTTTGTTCCCTGCCTGTCAGTGGGCCGCATTTTCTAATTTGGTCAACGCTTCTGGTTCAAAGGCTTAATGCATTACTGCGGAGTCCTTTGAATGAGAGATTGGATGTGTCACTGATGAGTCCTTTTGGGTCGTTGATTTAATCAGCCTTTGTCGAGTCATTCGGGGCAGGGAATTTAATTTAATTGGGAATCCATTCTGGGTCAGAGACATAAAGTGTCCTGGCTAGAGCCTCGCTGTAGCGAGATGGAGTTGGCAAACAAGCGCCTTCCGGTGACATTTCTGAAGACATCGCCGTACCTGCTGAGAAGAGCACATATGCATTTTGTTGATTTCTTTGACTGATGCATTTTCTAAAAGTCTTGTCGTTTCTATTTTCTTACTATGTCAAAGTGTACAGCTCTCTGATAACCAGGCTTGAAGGCATTGTTTGTGTGGGCATACTTGTGATACTCTGGGGTATTCTTCTCTGCTCTCCTTATGACTCCAATTGGCTCCGTATTACCAAAAATTTATCTGTCAAACTTTACGTTGTGGAAGGAAGCCACGGACACCAGACACAGGAAGTCCAGAATCACACACGTTTATTGTATAAAGTCCCGCACACAACACAGTGCCCCTGCACCAAACTCCCTTTCAAAGTCCAGGCTTCTTTCTGGTCCTGCTTCCACCACCCCTGCTCCTCTCCTCGGAGCTTTGTCTTCTTCCTCCCGACTCTGGCTCATGACTGGAGGAAGGCGGCCTCTTTTATATCCACCCAGATGTGTTCCAGATGCCCTAGGACAATCTTCCTGCGGCACTGCCTGGTGTGGCGGAAGTGCCGCCTGAGCACCCGGAAGCACTCCGGGTGTCCCTGGTATTCCTTCTGCAGCACTTTTGGGTGTGGCAGAAGTGCTGCCATCCAGGGCTCCTCAATCCTCCGGGCGCCCCCTTGTGGTGGCCACGGGCCCCAATAGGGTTGAGCTTCCATGCTCGGTTCCCATGGCCCCCATACAGACCAGGGTGGCTGCCCTCTCATGGCTCAGGGCAGGTATAATCCCATCTCCCGGTACTTCCAAGTTTCCCAGCTGGGCATAAGCCCCCAGGCGACCGCCACAACGTCTAAGACTTGGAAGGATATTAAGAACATATAAGCCAGTGATTCTTAAACTGTGGTGCGGGCCCCCCTAGGGGGGGCGCGAAGTAACAAAAAGGGGGCACGAAGATGTGAAAAAAAGAAAACAAGAATCGAAAATATGAAAAATACATCATTGAAACCAAAACAAATTAAGTTAAACTACATTCTGATACTAGAAAAGTAAATATAGAGTTAGATAAATGTCGATAAAAGTTAAGTAGGTATAATAAAATATGCATCTATGATATATCATTAATTAAAAAAGAACAAATTGATATTAGTGGGCTCCTTTCAAAAAAACGTTAGGGGGGCGCGATTAAAACTGCTATGAAAACTCGGGTCGCAAATACTTAAAGGTTGAGAAAAGCTGATATAAGCAGTGGATTCAGAAAATGATTCAAACCCCTTCACGTTCTGCACACCTTAAAGTGGCATAGATTTAATTTTAAGTGGATAAGTTTGCCATTTATGTTCATCAGTCTACAACTCAGTAAGCCCAGAGTAACAATGTGAAAACAGGTTTTCAGAAAAGTGTGTTCAGGTTATGGTTAGGGTTAGGGTTAGGGAGCATGCACTGGTACAGCACCCACCACATAACGAAACGGCTTGGGATCCCAGTTGGCAGCCCCCTATGCAGACACACAGTCCAGTCCCAACCCCTGGAAATGACACTCTATCTGCCACAGCCAAGTGTTACGTGGGCATCCCCATGGCCGCTTGAGTCATCAACAATGAGGACCCTGCGAGCCAGCTCACCCTCGAAGCTGTAGTGCCGTAACTGACACTCTCTCATAATGCAGGTCATATGCCTCATTCAGGACTCTGTGAGCATCTGCTCATTCAACTCAAAGTCAAACCAGCGGTACCCACGGATTCTCCGAAGAGACAAAGTACTGAAGGAGTCCAGTCTTCATGTCAGGTCACTGGATAGCGTTCGTGTCTCACAAACAGGGAACACTAGGACTCTAAAGACTTGGGTCTTCGTCCTTTTACAGAGATATCAGGAGCACCACACACCCCTTTCCAGTGACCTCATGACCCCCCATGCTCTCCCAATCCATCTACTGACTTCATAGGAAGAGTCACCAGAGACATGAATGTCGCTGCTGAGGTAAGTAAACATCTCGACGAGGTCGACACTCTCTCCGCAGACAGACACACTGCTGATGGTCATGCCCAAGAGGTCATTAAAGGCCTGGATGTTGGTTTTTATCAGGACTCTCACAAGCCCAGACACTCAGACCCCTAACTCAGCCTCTCGAGAGCCTCGATCCGAGCCTCAATTGACTCTGTGAAGATCACAACATAATCTGCTAAGTCAAGATCCGTGAGTCTTTTTTCACCAACAGATGCTCCACAGCCGCTGGACCCCACGATCCTGCACAACACCCAGTCCATGCAAACATTGAAGAGAGTAGGAGCAAAAACAGACCCCTGACGAACATGGGCGCTTGGGCGAAGTGGTGGCTCTGAGGCTAAGGATCTGAGCTGGTATCTGGAAGGTTGCCAGTTCGAATCCCTGTAACTGCTAAAAGAGATCCTACTCTGCTGGGCCCTTGAGCAAGATGCTGTATAATGGCTGACCCTGTGCTCTGATCCCAAGGGTATGTGAAACATAACAAATTCCTAATACCAGAATACCAGAACCCAAGAATCAAATGGGAGAAACACAGAGGTTCTGCCTCCACTCTGCACAGCATTCACAGTACCAGTGTACAAGCCGGTCATGACATCTGGCTACCTTGAGGGGATCCTGCGAAGTCTCAGGATGTCCCACAGGGCAGTTCAATCAACCAAGTCAAACGCCTTATGAAAATCGACAAAGGCTGCAAAAAAAAAACTCTGCCGCTATTCACGTTTGCACTCCATGAAACCCTCAGTTCCAGGATGTGGTCGATGGTGGACTTCTTAGGCGTAACACCAGACTGCTCCGGTCACTGGTAGCTGAATGAGTGATGATGGATCCTATTGAAAGGACGACCCTAGTGAAGACCTTACCTGGCACCAAGAGCAGTGTTATCCCCCCAGCAGTTGCCACAATCCAGACAATTACCCTTCCCTTTCCAGACAGGAATGCCAAGTCCCATTTTCCAATCAGTTGGGAAAGGTTTGTTCATGTATAAAAAATAAAAAACTGAAATCTCTCATAAAAGTAATCAGACCCTAAATTCAGTACTTTGCAGAAGCTCCTTTGACAGCACTTACAGCTTCCAGTCTTCTTAGGTAAGTCTCTACAAGCTTTGTACACCTGGGTTTGGGCAGATTATCCCCTTTTTCCTGGCAGATCCTCTCAAGCTTCATTAGATTGGAAGGACAGAGTCTGTTACCTGCCGTCTTTAGGGCCATCAGGACATGTTCTATAGGGTTTAAGTCTGGGCCACTCAAGAATGATCAGAGATTTGTCCTGAAGTCATCCCAGCATTGTCATGACTTTATGCTTCGGGTCATTGACATGATGAGAGGTGAACCATCACTCCAGTCTGAGGTCAATTTGGAACAGGTGTGCTTCAAGGACCTCTCTGTATTTGGCTGCTTTCATCCTTCCATCAAAGTATATCATCCTTCCAGTCCATGAACCCCCAAAGCAGAATGGTGCCACCAAGACCACTACCTCAGCAGCACTCCATCAATCAAGTATTTATGGTAGAGTGGCTAGATGGAAGCCATTCTTGGGAAAAAGGCATGTGACAGTTTAAAGGACTCTAAGAGCAGGAGGAAAGAGACTTCTTTGGTCTGATGAGACAAGCAATACATTCTTTGGGCACAACTCCGAGCACTATGTCTTGTGAAGACCACCCACTGCTCATCACCTGCCTAAAACCATCCCTATGGTGAAGCCTGATGGAGACAGCATTATACTATGGGGGTGCAGGGGCAAGGAGACTGGTTTGTAAATGAGGGAAAGATGAATGCAGCCAAATACAGAAAGAGGTCCTTGAAGAAAATCTACTCCAAGACTGTATGTGACCTCAGACTGGGGTGACGGATCAGCGTGACAATACTGGAGTGACTTTGGGACAGGTGTCTGACTGCCTCAACCAAAAAGCCCAAATTTAAACCCCACAGAACATCTCAAGATGGCAGTTCCCAGACGCTTCTCATCCAGTCTAATGGAGGTTGAGAGGATCCGCCAGGCAAAATGGAAGATACAGTCATATGAAAAAGTTTGGGAACCCCTCTTAATTCTTTGGATTTTTGTTTATCATTGGCTGAGCTTTCAAAGTAGCAACTTCCTTTTAATATCTGACATGCCTTATGGAAACAGTAGGATTTCAGCAGAGACATGAAGTGTATTGGATTAACAGAAAATATGCAATATGCATCATAACAAAATTAGACTGGTGCATAAATGTGGGCACCCCAACATTTGAGCCTACTTTTGCTAATCTAACAGCCTCTAGACGCTGTCCTCCTATAGCCTTTAAGGAGTGTCTGGATTCTGGATGGAGGTATTTTTGACCATCCTTACATACGAAATCTCTCCATTTCAGTTCAATTTGATGGCTGCCGAGCATGGACAGCCTGCTTCAAATCATCCCATAGATTCTCGATGATATTCAAGTCAGGGGACTGTGACGGCCATTCCAGAACATTGTACTTCTCCATCTCCATGAATGCCTTTGTAGATTTCGAACTGTGTTTTGGGTCATTGTCTTGTTGGAATATCCAACCCCTGTGTAACTTCAACTTTGTGACCGATGCTTGAACATTATCCTGAAGAATTTCTTGATATTGGGTTGAATTCATCCGACCCTCGACTTTAACAAGGGCCCCAGTCCCTGAACTAGTCACACAGCCCCACAGCATGATGGAACCTCCACCAAATTTGACAGTAGGTAGCAGGTGTTTTTCTTGGAATGCGGTGTTCTTCTTCCACCATGCAAAGTGCTTTTTGTTCTGACCAAATAACTCCATTTTTGTCTCATCAGTCCAAAGCACTTTGTTCCAAAATGAATCTGGCTTGTCTAAATGAGCATTTGCATACAGCAAGTGACTCTATTTGTGGCGTGAGTGCAGAAAGGCTTATTTCTCATCACCCTGCCATACAGATGTTCTTTGTGCAAATTGCGCTGAATTGTAGAACGATGTACAGATACACCATCTGCAGCAAGATGTTCTTGCAGGTCTTTGGAGGTGATCTGTGGGTTGTCTGTCACCATTCTCACAATCCTGCGCATATGCCGCTCCTGTATTTTTCTTGGCCTGCCAGACCTGCTGGGTTTAACAGCAACTGTGCCTGTGGCCTTCCATTTCCTGATTCCATTCCTTACACTTGAAACTGACAGTTTAAACCTCTGAGATGGCTTTTTGTAGCCTTCCCTTAAACCAGGAGACTCAACAATCTTTGTTTTCAGATCTTTGGAGAGTTGCTTTGATGATCCCATGCTGTCACTCTTCAGAGGAGAGTCAAAGGGAAGGAAGCACAACTTGTAATTGACCACCTTAAATACCTTTATATCTCATGCTTGGACACACCTGTCTATGAAGTTCAAGGCTTAACGAGCTCATCACACCAAGTCATCAGCATTGAGCAGTGACAGGCATTCAAATCAGCAAAATGACAAGGGGACACACATTTGTGCACAGCCAGTTTTTCACATTTGATTTAATTTCAGAATTTCAGGATGCCTCCTGGACGCCTCCCTGATGAGGTGTTCCGGGCACGTCCAACCGGGAGGAGGCCCCGGGGAAGACCCAGGAATACGCTGGAGGGACTATGTCTCCCGGCTGGCCTGGGAACGCCTCGGGATTCTCCCGGAAGAGCTAGAAGAAGTGGCCGGGGAGAGGGAAGTCTGGGTATCTCTGCCCTCGCGACCCGACCTCGGATAAGCGGAAGAGGATGGATGGATGGATTTAATTTCATACAACTAAATACTGCGTCACTAAAAATCTTTGTTCGGAAAACACCGCAGTACTCAGATGTTCCTAGGAAATGAAAGACAGACCACTGTTATCTTTATTGTTGAAAGGAGAGTCAATTATTATGCAGGCTGAGAGGGGATCCCAAACGTTTTCATATGACTGTAGTTTCAGCTTTTACTATGTAATGTCGAGATTATACGCACAGATCACAGTGATGTACAAATTAGTAATTACTGCACATGCAACTTGAATTGATTTCTCTAACTTCTGCATTTTTCCCATTGAAATTGAAGTTAATTGCATTGAGCAGTTTCCTGATATCATGTGGATGGATGGATATTTGATACTCTTTGTTACTGTTATCTTTATTGTTGAAAGGAGAGTCAATTATTATGCAGGCTGAGAGGGGCTCCCAAACTTTTTCATATGACTGTACTGCCCAAATCCAGGTGTGCAATGCTTGTAGAAGATCTGAAGCTGGAACTGCTATCAGAGGGGCTTCTATAAGGTTCTGAATTATGTGTCTAAAATTCTCATATGAATAAGAGTTTTCCATTTTTGATTTTTAATGAATTAACAAGCATTTCTTAAAACATGTTGTCACTTTGTCATTATGGGCTGTTGGGTGTAGCTTGATGGGCAAATGTCTGTCAGTCAGTCATTTTCTAACCATCCATCCATCCATTATCTAACCCACTACAGTAATCCCTCGCTATATCGCGCTTCGCCTTTCGCGGCTTCACTCCATCGCGGATTTTATATGTAAGCATATTTAAATATATATCATGGATTATTTGCTGGTTCGCGGATTTCTGCGGACAATGGGTCTTTTAATTTCTGGTACATGCTTCCTAAGTTGGTTTGCCCAGTTGATTTTATACAAGGGACGCTATTGGCAGATGGCTGAGAAGCTACCCAACTTACGTTTCTCTCTCTCTCTCTCTTGCGCTGACTTTCTCTGATCCTGACGTAGGGGGTGTGAGCAGGGGGGGCTGTTTGCACACCTAGACGATACGGATGCTCGTCTAAAAATACTGAAAGATTATCTTCACGTTGCTACCTTCTGTGCAGCTGCTTCCTGAAGCGACATACTGCACGGTGCTTTGCATACTCGAAGGGCACGTATTGATTTTTGATTGAAAAACAAACTCTGTCCCTCTCTATCTCTCTCTCTCTCTTTCTCTGCTCCTGATGGAGGGGGTGTGAGCTGCCGCCTTCAACAGCTTTGTGCCGCGGTGCTTCGCATACTTAAAAGCCAAACAGCCCTATTGATTTGTTTGCTTTTCTCTATCTCTCTGACATTATCTGCTCCTGACGCGCACTCCTTTGAAGAGGAAGATATGTTTGCATTCTTTTAATTGTGAGACGGAACTGTCATCTCTGTCTTGTCATGGAGCACAGTTTAAACTTTTGAAAAAGAGACAAATGTTTGTTTGTAGTGTTTGAATAACGTTCCTGTCTCTCTACAACCTCCTGTGTTTCTGCGCAAATCTGTGACCCAAGCATGACAATATAAAAATAACCATATAAACATATGGTTTCTACTTCGCAGATTTTCTTATTTCGCGGGTGGCTCTGGAACGCAACCCCTGCGATGGAAGAGGGATTACTGTATATCCTAACTACAGGGTCACGGGGGTCTGCTGGAGCCAATCCCAGCCATCATAGGACACAAGACAGGAACAAACCTTGGACAGGATGCCAATCCATCACAGGGCAAACACACACACACACCATTACCAATTTAGCACCACCAATCCACCTACCTTGCACGTCTTTGGACTGAGGGTGGAAAGCCATGTAGACACGGGGAGAACATGCAAACTCCACACAGGGAAGACCCCGGGAACGTGAATTCCTGCTCTCCTTACTGCACTCCACCATGTGGGAAATGTATCCGTTTCAAATAAATATGCAACACAATAAAATGTGCAGAAAGCGACGGGGTCTGAATTCTTTCTGAGCCCACTGTAAATGAGCATTACAGTGAACCCTCGTTTATCACAGTTAATCCGTTCCAGTAGGATTCTTTATTTATAAATCAAATATTTTCGCAGTTAGAGTATAGAAAACCTGTTTACGACCTTCTAAATACGTTTTTTAACATTATTAGAGCCCTCTAGACATGAAATAACACCCTTTAGTCACCATTACACTCGTATTATCCAATATATTAGACAAAATAAGAGAAAATAAGACATATTAGACGTTACAAATATCATATTATTATTATTGTACCGTACATTTAATTACACACACACACACAGTTCTTACACACAACCACTAACCTATGAAGGCACGAGCTCAGTAGGAGAGTCTTCAGGTGGTGCAGTATCTTCAGCAGGTGCGTCGTTGTCTTCTTCCGCTGAAGGAGTACTAGGAGTAGGCAGTGGGTGTCTGTGTGCGCGGCCCAAGAACATCTTGATAGGCAGTTGCTGGCGCTGTCTTTTCATATGCGGGAGGAGGCTTTTGTAGGGTATTGCCATCTTTGATCATATCTAAGAGTTTCACCTTCTCCTGGATGGTAAGCATTTTCCTCCGGCGCTTAGTTTCATTGTCAGAAGGCTTAGAAAAAGCAGCACGTTTAGGAGCCATCGTGGGGCTTAGATAAAAGTTCTCAGAAAGAGCATGCGTAGTGACGTAAGCGTGTATGAGAAAAAATCGCGATAGAGTCAAGCCGCGAAAGTCAAAGCGTGATATAGCGAGGGATCACTGTACTGGTATTGAGAAAGGCTCTTTAAAGCTGTGACTTTAAAGGCATTATAATAACAAAAGGAAATTGTAGGAACGCATTGAAATGCAGAAAGTTTACAAATGCTTGACAAATGAATGTGTGTCAACCTATTACATTTGTAAAACTCGCCCGTAGAAAAGTCTTTCATTAAAAAACGTCTTTGTAAAATGTACACAGTCCTTTTATTCTCTGCTCCTCTTCTTTGTATGTTAAAACACAGGACTGTTAAGCTGGGGTGTCAAAGAGAAATATGAAGAACCTTGGAGGGCTGTGTGGGGGTCACCAAGTAAAAAAGTTTGTAAAGCCCTGCCATGGATGGATGATATACAAAAACTACAGTGTAAAACTACAAAGATGAATCCAAAGTAACAGTACAGAATAAATGAATGCATTCTTAATGGAGCCTTTAAGGGGCTGCAGATCAAGTGACAGTACCGTCACATCGAACAGCAGGGACCTTTAAAACTTGTCAATGAAGAGACAGCAATTAAGAAGCCAATAGAGAACAGGCCGGGTGTCAGTCTGGATGCGAATGTCGACACAGATGGAGTCTTCATGAACAGGCCGGGGTGGAAGAGATTCAGAGAGCGGGAGCCACAAAGCGGAATGAACTTTTGAAGTGAAAGTAAAGCAGAAACTTCACTGCCGTAATGTCATTTTGGTGAAGTCAATAGAATCCTAAAGCAAAAGATAATTGCAATAGTAATCATCATTCCAATGTCCAAATGACCACTTACAATAAAAAAAAAAATTATGGGGTGGACAAAATATTGGAAACGGCAGATGATAACACAGTCGACCGATGAAGTAATTCATCTCAATTCCAAATGAGGTTTCCCTGATGTCATTTACACATACGAGTAGGGTGACAACATGGTGGTGATCATAGAAACTGTTACACAAAAAAGTGGTGACAGAGGAAAAATGCTCTTACAAAACAGCACCATTGGTGACATCATGGGTACATTACTGGTATTGAGAAAGGCTATGATGGTTACATCATAATCAAGCAATTTAACAGAAACAGAAAATTGTCCAATTTGAGTCATACTATTTCTTCCATCAGGAAAATAGAAACCCCTCGTAAATAGTAATAAATCTAGTTATCATTATTGGAACATTGTTCTGACATTCCATGTACCAATCTTGGTAATGGTGATAGCATGAAAGATTGGGGTCTTCAGCACTTGGGCGTCCTTGCGGCTTTGACATGAATTCCTCATAAGCTCATTCTATGACGTACCCAAGTCTTTCTATTGCCACTGATGTTATATAGATAGATAGATAGATAGATAGATAGATAGATAGATAGATAGATAGATAGATAGATAGATAGATAGATAGATAGATAGACAGACAGACAGACAGACAGACAGACAGACAGACAGACAGACAGACAGACAGATAGATAGATAGATAGATAGATAGATAGATAGATAGATAGATAGATAGATAGATAGATAGATAGATAGATAGATAGATAGATAGATAGATAGATAGATAGATACTTTATTAATCCCAAGGGGAAATTCACATACTCCAGCAGCACCTTACTGATACAAAAAACAATATTAAATTAAAGAGTGATAACAATGTAGGTAAAAACAGACAATAACTTTGTATAATGTTAACGTTTACCCCCCCGGGTGGAACTGAAGAGTCGCATAGTGTGGCGGAGGAACGATCTTCTCAGTCGGTCAGTGGAGCAGGACAGTGACAGCAGTCTGTCACTGAAGCTGCTCTTCTGTCTGGAGATGATCTTGTTTAGTGGATGCAGTGGATTCTCCATAATTGACAGGAGCCTGCTCAGCGCCCGTCGCTCTGCCACAGATGTCAAACTGTCCAGCTCCATGCCGACAATAGAGCCTGCCTTCCTCACCAGTTTGTTTGCTCATTCTGTAGTAATGAGTTATTTTACGGAGTCGGGGTGACTAACCCCACGTCTAACCCTCCTCCTTTGTCCAGGCTTGGAACCAGCAGAGGTGCATGAAGGGGGCTACCCAAGGCTGAGTTCTTAAGAGGGGTCAAGTAACAAATAGCGGAACACTACAACAATCAGGACGAAAGAGAATACAGGAAACCATTGCCGAGCGTAGATTAAAGTTTTCAGGACTCAATTTCACACGTCCAGCACATACAGCCAATGATCTGGAAACCATCAATTGGGAAGTGGTAGTGCTGCTGCTTTGCAGTAAGGAGACTGTGGAAGATTGTGGGTTCGCTTCCCGGTTTCTCCCTGTGTGGATAGCGCTTTGAGTACTGAGAAAAGTGCTATATAAACGTAATGAATTATTATTATTATTATTAAAAAAGAGGTGTGAATGACCCAGGGAGTCATGGAGAGCTACAATACGGGAAGACCCTAAGAGCACATGGTGTAACATGGGAAGATGTGCCACAGCTGGCTGTTAACAGGATCCAATGGCTGTCAATTACGGCATGATGCCCCATTAGGGACTGGAGGAATTAAAACTTAAAACTAAAAATTATCCATCCATCCATCCATCCATTTTCCAACCCGCTGAATCCGAACACAGGGTCACGGGGGTCCGCTGGAGCCAATCCCAGCCAACACAGGGAACAAGGCAGGAACCAATCCCGGGCAGGGTGCCAACCCACCGCAGGACACACACAAACCCACACACCAAGCACACACTAGGGCCAATTTAGAATTGCCAATCCATCTAACCTGCATGTCTTTGTCAGTGCTCGGAGAAAACCCACGCAGACACGGGGAGAACATGCAAACTCCACGCAGGGAGGACCCGGGAAGCGAACCCAGGTCCCCAGATCTCCCAACTGCGAGGCAGCAGCGCTACCCACTGCTCCACCGTGCCGCCCAACTAAAAATTATTATAAATTTTATTTTTATTATGGCATGACTTCCTTCAGTAGACTGACTTCACTCTTCCTGTAAAGTCAGTAGAAGGATTGGGAGAGCATGGGGGGTCATGAGGTCGCTGGAAAGGGGTATGTGGCGCTCCCGATATCTATGCAAAAGGACGAAGATCCAAGTCTTTAGAGTCCTGGTGCTTCCTGTCTTACTATATCGTTGTGAGACATGGATACTATCCAGTGACTTGAGACGAAGACTGGACTCCTTTGGTACTGTGTCTCTCCGGAAAATCCTTGGGCACCGTTGGTTTGACTTTGTGTCAAATGAACGGGTGCTCATGGAGTCCCGAATGAGGCACATTACCTAAATTGTGAGGGAGCGTCAATTACAGCACTACGGCCATGTGGCTCATAAGATCCTCATTGTTGGAGACCCAAGTGGCTGGACCAAGCTAAGGGGTCGCCCACATAACACCTGGCTGCGGCAGATAGAGGGTCATTTCCGGATAGTGGGACTGGACTGCGTGTCTGCCTGGGGGGTTGCCAACTGGGATCCCGAACTGTTTTGACGTGTAGTGGGTGCGGCAACGCACTGTACCAGTGCATCTTCACTTGACTTCATTGTGGCATCACTTTAGATTAGTCAGTCAGTCAGTCATTTTCCAACCCGCTATATCCTAACACAGGGTCACTGGGGTCTGCTGGAGACAATCCCAGCCAGCACAGGGCGCAAGGCAGGAACAAATCCATGGGCAGGGAGCCAGCCCACCGCAGGGTGCGCACACACAAACACACCCACACACCAAGCACACACTAGGGACAATTGAGGATCGCCAATGCACCTAATCTGCAAATCTTTGGACTGTGAGAGGAAACCTGAGCACTCAGAAGAAACCCATGCAGACATGGGGAGAACATGCAAACTACACGCAGGGAGGACCCGGGAAGAGAACCCAGGTCTCCTTACTGTGAGGAAGCAGCGCTACCACTGCTCCACCGTGCCGCCCCCACTTTAGATTAGATGTCCATAATTCCAGGTCTCATATATTTTCTGAACCATGTCTATTTTGATCAGTGCTGCTCCACATGGCTAATTTGGTATCACTTCAGAGTAGGTGTCCATAATTCCGCTGTACTAACCATGACAGCGTAACAAGGTGTTATTACCTTGTACTGTCGGTGTAATACAGTGCTAACACTATAATTAAGTATTGTTACTCCACAAATTACATACATATGTACTTATAAAAATTGTGAAATAACAACTACAATTGAGTAATTTTTAATTAGATATTTGCATTAACAAGCAGTTGAACAGATGTACCTAATAAAGTGGCCAGTGAGTGTAAATCTGTGCGAATGTTTTTGCCTGTGTCAACCCATCCTACGTCTCTCCTTCTGATCCTGTTCGGTACTGAACTACAAGGATGCCCAATGTGTAGTTTGGTGCCCCCAAACCCTCTAGATGGGGTGCCACAAAGGTGATTATTAATCCTTACGATAACAGTAAGTCGCAGGCTGTTGTGTATTGACTTATTTGCTCCACATTTGTGTAGCTGTGTCTTCTGTTTTGTAGTTTAATTCTGCATATTGTGGCGGAAGGCCGGGGCCCATGCCCAGCCGGGAGGCCTCTTCTTTACACGGTCCGAGGGAACAAGCATGGACTGAACAGTTCCTCTCCCGGGAAGCTAGATGGCAGCCCCCATTGGGTGGCAGTGGTGCCTCAGATTCCTGCAGGGCTTCATGGAAAATGGAGTTCTCTACAACCCTGTTGGGATCCAGGGGTGCTGCCAGGGGGCGCTGCATTTGTTCTTGAGCCCGTGTGAGCAGCTCTTCTGCCACACCTGGTAGTGGAGCCGGAAATAGGTTGTCAAACACCTGGAGCACTTCCGGGTGGGCTATAAAAGGAGCCAGCAGCCACCACTCTGGGAGCCAGAGTCGGGAGGAGGGAGACAAAGCTTGCTGCAGAGGAGTGTAGGAGAAAAGAGGAAGAGTTATTTGTATTGTTGTGGTAGTGCTTATTGGGACTGTGTTGTGCCTGTGGGAAACGAGGAAGGCGTTGCCCACAGGCGAAGAAAACAAAAATAAAACATTGATTTGTTTTATCAGTGTGCCTCCTGCTTCTGTCTGTGTCGGGTTGAGCGCTGGTATAGCGGCTTTGTCACAATATAAATTTCCCTCTGAGATAATAAAGCCTACCTTTATACCTCATCACACACGTGTGTTTGGGAGTCAAACAAAGGGACCAGAAGATGCCAATTTCATGCCAGGCTAGGGGATGGCGGGTTGCACTAAATCTCTCTCTTTCCTCTCCGCAGACCAGACACGAATAATTCAGCCTATATCTGGATACGGTCTGACGATGTTACTTTTTGTCCCGGCCTCAAAGATGTCACTTCCTGTCCAGGCCTCGAGGACGTCACTTCCAGTTTTGCCCGATGACATCACTTCCTTTGAACTGTCTTAAAAACCCACCATCCTCCATACTTGATCAGTTCTGTTTTGGGCTCTAACCTGTACACATTGCACACACCTTTACAGTTAGACAATTACAGAAAGGGGATGGTTAGCGGGATAGCATGGACAAGGGCATGATGGGAGATTTTGCCAGAACATCTTTTCAAAAGATGTCCAGGGATCTTATAAGCCTACAGGGAGCCAGGACCTCGGTTTTACATCTTGTAACAAAGGTGCTATATTGTGCCAGACCCAGCACAGATGGACACAGAGGCACGTATATAATGCACAAAGCCTTTATTTTTCTTCACCCATGGCCGCATGTCTTCCCCGTGACCCACAGGCAATACACAGTCCCACAAAGCACAAGTCCCACACAACAACAATCCTTTCTTTTACCACCACCACTCCTCCACAAGCGTAGTCCTCCTCCTCCCGACCCTGGCTCCTCGAGTGGTGGTGGCTGGCCCTTTTTATAGCCCACCCGGAAGCATTCCAGGTGCTTGACCACCTGGTCCTAATTGCACTTCTGGGTGGGGCTGAAGATTCGTCCAGCCTGGCTGCTCACTCCATGCAACTCCCTCTAGCGGCCACCCGAGCCCCCAACTAGGCTGTGGAGGACTCCATCTCCCATGGAGCCCTGCAGAAGGTTGGGGAATCACCATTGGCCAGGGAGGCTGCCACCAAGCGACCCGGGGGAGGTACTGATTTGTCCATGGCTGCTCCCCCGGAACATAAGTAGCAGGGGTGTCCATTTCGGGCATGGGACCCAGCTGTCCATCACAATCTCAACCAAAGAACAGCACCATTTTTAGAGCATAGTGTCACTGCGCTGAGACATTAGGCTCCACCCACAGTCCACCAGGTAAGTACCCCCCTGACAGATTTACCAGCACCTCATCCAGCAGTAACCCATGTGTTCACGATTGAAGTCCCATCTAAATACCAGCCAGGCCCAAATACTGTATGTTCAGCGTCAGGTGCTTTTCTTATTCTGAACTAGCCGTCCAACGAGGCTCTGCCCACGTGGTGGTGAAACAGGACAATGACGAGGGCCCTGCTCGACTCCCCACTCCTGACGTCACACTTACCCCTCCCCTCAGCCTGCAGCCTCTCTCTTCGCTTTGCGTTTATAAATCGCTGCCACAATCAAAACTATGACACTTAGCACAATGAGAGAAGTCACAAAATCAACCGGAATATTCAAGCAAATTATACAACAAAACCCAATCTAAATCCGTTAAGTAGTTCTCTCATGCGCTAGCTAAGCAGATGTAAGATACGCCACGAGACTGGCACTTGAGTGAGGAGTGCCCCACCCCTCTCCCTTCGGCCCACTGTGTGTCTCTCGGATTCATGCAAATAAATCAATACTGCAAGCAAACATGATGAGAGAAGTCGCAAAATCAACTGGAAGGATCAAGGAAATTATAGAAAAAAGCCCGATGTAAATCTGATAAGTAGTTTTCTCGTTTGCTAGCTAATTGGAGGTAAGGAACACCCCAAAGCTGGTGCATGAGTATGGAGGGCCCCATCTCCCTCCCCTCAGCCTGCCCCATGTCTCTCGGATTCACCCAAATAAATTTGTACCGCAAGCAAACTAAGATACTTAGCTCAATGACAGGAATCGCAAAATCAACCGGAATGTTCAAGCAAATTATACAACAAAACCCAATCTAAATCCGTTAAGAAGTTCTCTCATTCGCTAGCAAAGCAGAGGTAAGGTACGCCCTGAGGCTGGCGCGTGAGTGAGGAAGGCCCCACTCTGTGTCTCACGGATTTGCGCAAATAAATTACCTCAAGCGAACTATGATACTTAGCGCGATGAGAGAAGTCGCAAAATCAACCGGAATGTTCAAGCAAATTATAGAAAAAAAACAGATCTAAATCCATTAAGTAGTTCTCTCGTTCGCTAGCAAAATGGAGGTAAGGAATGCTTTGAGGCTGGTGCGTGAGGGCCCTGTCCCCCACCCCTCAGTTCACTGCGTGTCTCTTGGATTTGTGCAAATAAATTGGTACCACAAGCGAGCGCGATGAGAGAAAATGCAAAATCAACCAGAATGTTAAAGCAAATTCTAGAAAAAAACCTGATCTAAATCCGTTAAGTAGTTCTCTCATTCACTAGCTAAGCGGAGGTAAGGTACGCCCTGAGGCTGGCGCTTGAATGAGGAGGGCCCCACTCCACCCTTCCTTCGGACCACTGTGTGTCTCTCGGATTCATGCAAATAAATCAGTACCACAAGCGAACGCGATGAGAGAAAACGCAAAATCAACCAGAATGTTCAAGAAAATTATAGAAAAAGACCAGGGGCCTCATGTATAAACGGTGCGTACGCACAGAAATGTTGCGTACGAACCTTTCCACGCTCAAATTGCGATGTATAAAACCTAAACTTGGCGTAAAGCCACGCACATTTCCACGGTAACTCATTCCTTGGCGTACACAATTTATCCGCCCGGTTTTGCAGACTGGCGGCACCCAGTGTCAAAGCAGTGCTACTGTTCCTGTGTGCTCATCCTTTCTTTCTTAGCTCCACATTCCTGACGCGGCTTTATAAATACACTGAAATTAACTGCATATTGTTTATTAGTGTAATGCATCTGATTGTAATTAACCTGCTGCGATATAATGGGCCAGGGAATAGCCATAGTATTCCAAATACCAGAACTGCTTTAGCGTTGTTATGCTCACTTCATCTTGTTCTTCTTTTTGCTGTTCCCGTTAAGGGTTGCCATTGCGGATCATCTTTTTCCACATTACTCTCACTGCACCACTCGGAGTATTTATATCACTGTATCTGAGTGTGAATCACAGCAGCAGATGATCGGAAAGAGAATTATCGGTATACAGTTTCAAGCACACACTACCTCAACCACGGCAAAAAGCGTCAAAGCCTTTCCTGTACGGACCTCGCGTTTCAGAAACAGTTTCATCCCAAGAACTATAAACGCACTCAATCACCTCACTGTAAACTTGCACTACAGTTATAATATTGCACAACCTGCGCTACTTTATAAAGCGCGTATGATGACAATATCATTTTTAAGATGAAATGCAGCAAAATATGTTGCTTATAGTATACAGATAAAACTTTAACTTCATTTAAATAATCTGTATTGCTAATAATTAAACATGTGAGGACACGGTGCCGCAGCGTTAGCTAGTTCACGGATAGCTCCTGCCTTGCGCTGTATTCTTGCTGGTGCTGACGCGACACTGGAAGGATAGACGAATAGAATAATTAAACATGTACTACGAAGATATTTCGATGTTCCTTAAAAGTTTTGAAGAATCGGCGTTCTAAGCTTACAAATGGCTTAACGTCTATTACAGAGCTGATTGTGTGGCGATTGGAGAAAGAAAAGTATGGACAGGAATTGGAGGTTAGTACGTTTGAAAGAGACAGTACTTCTGTAATAAATTATTTCATCGAAGGTCACACATGGTGCAGCAAGCCTCTTGCGTGAGATATGAACAATCACTGCGCCACCGTGTTCTCATGTTTAATAACATGCTTTCATTCTTATCATCATGAAAATGATATCACGTATACATCTCAGTATTTTAATTATTCAGAGAGCTGTAATATCACGAATGTAATGGATTCTGTGTCCTGTCGGAGAAAGAGAAAGAACGGAAGCACGTAGTGATTCACACACATAGAGCACATAGAAGATCGAACACAGAAAAAAGCATTTAACATGCTACTTGAGAAACTAGTAAAATAAACGATTTTAAGATGAAGTTTATGATGTTCTACTTTAATGGCAAAATAAACTACGTGATTAAAGTGGAAATTTCGAGATTAAAGTTGACATTTCGTGCTTTTTTCCCACTGTGTGCCTATGTTTTTGTTTGTACCCTAATACGCTTTCATATGACACTCAGACGGTGGGCTACGACTCGCCTTTTCACGGCGACTTTGATATGTGATTTCTTTTTTATTTCGGGCACTGTGCGACTTTGTGAATTTGATCTTTCGAGTTTCTCCGACACTCTGTCACTCGATCAACTTCCTTTTGTTGATTACACCACTGTTTAAACCAACAAATAGTACGTTTTTCCTTTGCCTCCACTTGGTATTCGCTGAAATTCTTATATTTTCTCCCGTGCTTTTCCCATTGTCTTTTCACAGAAGGCTATTTATATTGATTTGCATATTCAAAGAGGCGTAATTCTGGGAAGAGTTGGGGCGGGACAGAAGGCGCGTGCACGTGCGTTACTTTTCACGCAAATCGGGATTTATGTAGTGGAAGAACGTGAAAGTATGCGTGCGCACAGATTCCTGCATCTGGATTTTTCTGTGCGTACGCACAATCCCGCTTTTGTGCTTACGCCATGTTATAGTGTGAGTTCTACGCACGGCGTTATACATGAGGCCCCAGATCTAAATCCGTTAAATAGTTCTCTCGTTCACTAGCTAAGCAGATGTAAGAAACACCCTGAGGCTGATGATTGAGTGAAGAGAGCCCTGCTCCCCTCCCTTTGGCCCGCTGCTTGTTTCTCAGATTCGCACAAATAAATTGGTACCGCAAGCAAACTATGACACTTAGCGCTCTGAGAGAGGTCGCAAAATCAACTGGAACGTTAAGAAGTTCTCTTGTTTGCTAGCTAAGCAGAGGTAAGGACTGACCTGAGGCTGGCGTGTGAGGGTCCCATTCCCCTCTTCTCAGCCCACTGCGTGTCTCTCGGATTCGCGCAAATAAATCGGTACTGCAAGCGAACGCAATGAGAGAAGTCGCAAAATCAACCGGAATATTCAACCAAATTATAGAAAAAAGAATGATCTAAATCTGTTAATTAGTTTTCTTGTGAAAAGCGGACAGACAGACAGTCGTTGGATTTTATATACTATACTGATACTTAGTGCGATGACAGATGTCGCAAAATCAAGTAAGTAGTTCTCTCTTAAAAGCGGACAGACATACAGACATACAGACAGACAGACTTAGGATTTTATATATAGAGATGAAGTGCAGGTGGTATGGCCGCCAGGATTTCGGTGCTCTTATCTCCGTGTCGAGATCTCTGGAGCCCCTCTGCTAGACAGAGTCCTTAACATGGAACACCCAGAGGAGAACGGACTGAGACAACGACCGGGCAGGGAATTCAAATCCAGTGAAGCAGCACCACCAACCACTGTGCCACTATGCTGCCCATAATTTGCAAAAAAAAATAAATATGAAAGCAAACAAAGAATCAGCTGGGACTCACACTGGGATCCCGCTAGCATTGGAGACCTTCATTTAATTAATGATCGCACGCCTTTTCTTTGTTATCCACCAGCGGCCTTGCACACTGAAATTCATAGCTAATGGAAGAATAACATATATGCATCAATACAATTAACTACAAGACGCAGATAAGAATTAATTGCTTATTGATCCAATAAGTGAATAAAATAAATACCCTGGATAATTCAGGCTTTTGCCTCACTGAGCACCTGCATGCTCAAGATTAATGCATTTTAGATATGATGTGCCAAACAACCTCTTTAAGATTCTGCGGACAGAAACGTTCTGGAGAAAGTCGATTTAATGCCAAGTCTGAGGCCGGCCAAAGAGAAAGTTTAAGAAACAGAACGCAGCTAAGATATGTTAACAGTAGGAGGTGCTGATTAATTGATTCACGAGGAAGACAAATTCACTCTTGAAAGAGAGGAAGACAAAAATAAGGAAAGACGGCAATGTAATGTCTGACACGCTGTGATAGGAATAACAAAATCATTAGGATGAGCTCCACGGGAAAGGAAACTGCGCTAGTGTACTACTTAGACATGTGAAGTTTATCTATTACACCTCAAGTAATCAATATAAAAGCCTAAAGAAAAAAAGAAAAAGAAAAGAATGGAAATAAAACCAGCAGCACTTTATGGCTTCTTAAGGGGCTTGACAAGGGGAAAGGAGACACAATCAAAGGGGGCTCGGCCGACAAAAATCAAGGTGCTCCGGTCGCTCTCTCTTTTCATTTCATCACGCATTCATTTACGAACAGTTTAAATTACCCTAATCGCCTACCCTCCAGCCATCAGCGCGCTTTGGCTCCTCACTTATTTAAAAAGAGTTTGGGGAAATGAATTCTGTGAATCCTAACAGCAAAATAATTACACACGGGCCATTTTAGCATTTTAACAATGAACTGCTAAACATTTGTTCTCATTAGAATGCAAATCAACTTGTTTAAAATTCCCACCAGAGAATACCAACTCATTTTACTTTAAAAAGCACAATAGTTTTAAAAAAAAAATGATACTAATGAACACCAGATAGAAACGTATGATGCTTCACATATAAAAACCTTATTTTGGGAGGGAACAGGGGTGGCATAAAGGTGGTAAAGATTTAAAAAAATAAAGGGCCATTCAAATATCCATCTGTTCATTATCAAACGAGTTTAATCCAGATCAGTCGTGGGGTCTCCTAAATACTTGGAACAATTGAAATTTAACATTCAAAGGTAAAGATGGCCTGGTCATGATCTGCGTGAAGTTGGTGCACCCCTTGTCAAGTCTGGGTGGGTTTTTCCTCAGATACCCTAAATTTACTCCCATATTAAAAACCCACTGCTTCTTAGGTAAACGAACAACTGGAAATCGGACCAGCGTGTGTCTTTATGAGGGTACCAGTAATGGACTGGCATCCTTTCCAGGATTGCTGCTGGGGTAGGATTTGGTCCTCTGCGAAAATGAATTATATTAGGCAGAAAAGAGTATGCGATACAAATCACGTGGGACTGTTTACATACTTAGTCTGTCACTAACACCATATAGTGCCTTTCACATCTATCTATCTATCTATCTATCTATCTATCTATCTATCTATCTATCTATCTATCTATCTATCTATCTATCTATCTATCTATAATATAGTGCCTTTCATATCTATCTATCTATCAATAAATTATATAGTGCCTTTCATATCTATTATATAGTGCCTTTCATATCTATCTATCTATCTATCTATCTATCTATCTATCTATCTATCTATCTATCTATCTATCTATCTATCATATAGTACCTTTCATATCTATCTATCAATATATTATATAGTGCCTTTCATATCTATTATATAGTGCCTTTCATATCTATTATATAGTGCCTTTCATATCTATCTATCTATCTATCTATCTATCTATCATATAGTGCCTTTCATATCTATCTATCAATATATTATATAGTGCCTTTCATATCTATTATATAGTGCCTTTCATATCTATCTATCTATCTATCTATCTATCTATCTATCTATCTATCTATCTATCTATCTATTATATAGTGCCTTTCCTATCTATCTATCTATCTATCTATCTATCTATCTATCTATCTATCTATCTATCTATCTATCTATCTATCTATCTATCTATCTATCATATAGTGCCTTTAATATCTATCTATCAATATATTATATAGTGCCTTTCATATCTATCTATCAATATATTATGTACCTACCTATCTATCTATAATATAGTGCCTTTCATATCTATCTATCAATATATTATATAGTGCCTTTCATATCTATCTATTATGTATCTATCTATAATATAGTGCCTTTCATATCTATCTATCAATATATTGTATAGTGCCTTTCATATCTATTATATAGTGCCTTTCATATCTATCTATCTATCTATCTATCTATCTATCTATCTATCTATCTATCTATCAATAATATAGTGCCTTTCACATCTATCTATCAATATATTATATAGTGCCTTTCACATCTATCTATCTATCTATCTATCTATCTATCTATCTATCTATCTATCTATCTATCTATCTATCAATAATATAGTGCCTTTCACATCTATCTATTAATATATTATATAGTGCCTTTCACATCTATCTATCTATCTATCTATCTATCTATCTATCTATCTATCTATCTATCTATCTATCTATCTATAATATAGTGCCTTTCACATCTATCTATCAATATATTATATAGTGCCTTTCACATCTATCTATCTATCTATCTATCTATCTATCTATCTATCTATCTATCTATCTATCTATCTATCTATCTATAATATAGTGCCTTTCACATCTATCTATCAATATATTATATAGTGCCTTTCACATCTATCTATCTATCTATCTATCTATCTATCTATCTATCTATCTATCTATCTATCTATCTATCTATCTATCTATCTATCTATCTATCTATCATATAGTGCCTTTCACATCTATCTATCTATAATATATTCAGTCAGTCAGTCAGTCATTATCCAACCTGCTATATCCTAACCCAGGGTCACGGGGGTCTGCAGGAGCCAATCTCAGCCAACACAGGGCACAAGGCAGGAACAAATCCTGGGCAGGGCGCTAGCCCACCGCAGGACACACACACACACACACACACCAAGCACACACTAGGGACAATTTAGGATTGCCAATGCACCTAACCTGCATGTCTTTGGACTGTGGGAGGAAACCGGAGCACCCAGAGGAAACCCACGCAGACACGGGGAGAACATGGGAAAAACAAAAGAAATGGAACTGATTGCAGCTGAAATGTTGAAAGTCATCTTAGATAAAAGCATCACACCAGTAATAAGTAAAAAGTATGAAGTTTTCAAAGAGATTAGAATGAACTCACACAAAACCTAACACGCTTTTCAAACCAAATTCTCAATTTTGACTCCTTTTGCTACAGTTGTAGCTCATGTTTCCTTTTTGTCTAAACGATTCCTCCTAAGGAATTTTAAGTGAAGCATCTGTGACAAACTTAATTCTTAAAAGAAACATTAAGGAGAATCTCTTTTAAGTCTCACAAGCCATCAAAGATCAACCTTTAAGCTGTAAAATATTCCTATGAGTGAGACTTTGATTGGAAAAGACTGGTATATTGTGCAGTTGTAGCACAGACAGATAAAGTGACTCAGTCTTAGTCACACAGTGGTGTCATTAGTGGGATTTGAACTCACAACCTTAGCATTTGAAGGTCAATCTCTTAACCACTATGCTACACTGTCACTTTTATCTTCTGGGATGAGTATGACCTAACTGGTGACCAGCAATATAAATTTCAGCAACTAATAGTATTATTCAGAAGCAAGGACTACAGTTTTATAATCATAGTAAAGTGTTTTATTACCATAAACAACTGTTCATTCATTTCACCAGATATTACTGAGCACACAATGCATAGAGTTTGAAACTGCAAAAATAAATGTCAAGACGTTTCTTGGAAGATCTGAAGCCACAGTGTGACTTTGATGAGATTTCTGCTGAAACTCAGGAGGAGACCCTTGTGTTTGAGAAAAAATGGAGAAGCAGGAGACAAAATGAAAATGTCTCCAGTTTATTCCTTTCTGATTGGATTGTTGCCTGGGAGAAACCAAAAATATATTAAGGAAATCTCTTATTGGATTTTTCATCCCTATGCGGCGTATGCCCTCGGTCACGACACCTGTCACCCACACTCTAGCTTTACATTGTGCATGATAACACACCTTACTTGAGCTTCACCGGACTTGAGCTCAGTCTTCAGACCAAATGAGAAACCTGTCCCTTTTAAGTGTCGAGGAGACATTTCCTCTTCACTCTTCCATCCAGTTTGTAGGTCAGTGATGCTCTTTGTGTACCCCACCAATCGCTTCTGCTGAGGGCATTCATTTGCACAAACTGGCAAACCCCAAACAGCTATTTTTTACTTTCTTGTGTACGAAGTATGGGAAAAGCATTGTAATCATCCAAAAATTCGATGTCGATGTCTTGAAATTCCATTTCATTATTTTGATGAATCTCGACGTTTTAGACTTCCCTGACTTTCTCATAGGAAAAGTATTAGAATCTTCCAAAAATTCCATTTTGAGATTTTGATGAATCTCAACATTTTAGACCTTCCTGACTTTCTCATAGGAAAGGTATTAGAATCTTCCAAAAATTCAATATCGAGATTTTGATAAATCTTGATGTTTTAGACCTCCCTGACTTTCTAGTAGGGAAAGTATTAGAATCTTCCAAAAATTCCATTTCGAGATTTTGATGAATCTCGACGTTTTAGACTTCCCTGACTTTCTCGTAGGAAAAGTATTAGAAACTTCCAAAAATTCCATTTTGAGATTTTGATGAATCTCAACATTTTAGACCTTCCTGACTTTCTCGTAGGGAAAGTATTAGAATCTTCCAAAAATTCTATTTTGAGATTTTGATGAATCTCGATGTTTTAGACTTCCCTGACTTTCTCGTAGGAAAAGTATTAGAATCTTCCAAAAATTCCATTTTGAGATTTTGATGAATCTCAACATTTTAGACCTTCCTGACTTTCTTGTAGGGAAAGTATTAGAATCTTCCAAAAATTCAATTTCGAGATTTTGATAAATCTCGATGTTTTAGACCTCCCTGACTTTATAGTAGGGAAAGTATTAGAATCTTCCAAAAATTCTATTTTGAGATTTTGATGAATCGCGACGTTTTAGACCTCCCTGGCTTTCTTGTAGGGAAAGTATTAGAATCCTCCAAAAATTCTATTTTGAGATTTTGATGAATCTCGATGTTTTAGACTTCCCTGACTTTCTAGTAGGGAAAGTATTAGAATCTTCCAAAAATTCCATTTCGAGATTTTGATGAATCTCGATGTTTTAGACTTCCCAGACTTTCTAGTAGGGAAAGTATTAGAATCTTCCAAAAATTCCATTTCAAGATTTTGATGAATCTCGATGTTTTAGACTTCCCAGACTTTCTAGTAGGGAAAGTATTAGAATCTTCCGAAAATTCCATTTCGAGATTTTGATGAATCTCAATGTTTTAGACTTCCCTGACTTTCTCGTAGGAAAAGTATTAGAATCGTCCAAAACTTCCATTTCAAGATTTTGATGAATCTCGATGTTTTAGACCTCCCTGAGTCTGAAAATACAGTTTTTGGAACTATGTCTGTGTTTGTGTGTGTGTGTGTGTGTAACTTGAGTACACTTTTCACTTAGGTCAACCAAATTTTGCATACAAGTATTAGGTACAAAAACATAGATTTCTATCAACTTTTGAGCTATTTCCACTAACCAGAAGTGGTACTTTTTTATTCATGCAGCTGCAGAGTCCGATTTATTCAACTTTACTTTTATAGTAATTGTTCAATATATTATTAATTTGATTTGATTTGTTGTTGATGGTTCTTTAATTTACTACCCAAAGATCCATCCCCATATCTGAGTATATGAGAATGTCATGGGGAGACCACTCCCGATTTTTTCCTGACAAGTTTTGCCTCTCCTGAAGTGAAATATGAGAAAAGAAGGCAACACATTCAACTTTTTGGAAAGTCAAGCAGCTTTTCCCATTTTTTTTTTTTTTTTTTTTCACCTAGACAGTCTTATTGAGGAATGTTTCCTCTTTTTATTGGACATGCTGGTAGGTCCATAAGCATAAAGCCAGCTCGCCGCTGGAGGCACATGTTTGGAGAGCTGTCATCTTCAGTCGCTCCTGTAATCCTTCACAGCAAGCGCATTTAGGCTTTTCACTCAAAGCACAAAATTGGACCTTTCTTTGCCAACCAGGTAAGATGAAACCTATTATGTAATTTGACACCTGCATCTATGATCAAAATCCTGCTGTTGAGAGGATTAACCCATTTTACTCCCCTAAGGGGTTTATTTTCCAGCAAGACCTTCCAAAGATAGAGAAGGTCAGCAGGCTCAGTCAACACTATCTGACATGCAAAAAAACTCTACAAAGTATCGCCTTCCCTTCTATATAATTTAATGCAATCTTTTTTTATATATAATGCCTTTCATATCTTTTTGTTGTCAGAAGGCATGTGCGCTTAGAGTGCGTCTTCAGGAATCAAAAAATAATGAGAATTCTCCTGCAGAGAGAGTGGGGACGCCATCCTGAACCTGCTCGATGCCCAGGTTTTACTCCTGGATTTCCCCGTGTTTTGCTGTAGTCATTTTTGCCCTCACAAGCCATCCAAGGCCTGCTGCAGAGGAGCATCCCCACGTCCTGATGCTGCCACCATCCTACTTCACGGTGTGGATGGTGTGTTTCTGATAATATGCAGTATTCAAATGTCACGTTTAGACTGATGACTGAAAAGCTCAGTTTTGGATTGCTGAAAATGTTCTGGAGGGACAGAACTCGAGAGGAAGGCCAAGCCAAGATCGGTTAGATTACCTGCAAAGATGAAGATGAAACAGAAGGATGATCAGAAGACACAATGGAGGAACTGGCGATCGAAAGACCTGCCTTATGGTAGATAACTACAGAAGAAGAAGAAGTAGGCTATTTAAAATCAGCGAGAGTGTGTCCCGTATTTTCTGTTTTGATGTTGCAAAGCATCTTGCCTACATAAACTATGGGACAAGTGCAGAATAATGAAGAAATGGCACCAGATGATCTACAGTCAGATCTACAATGTAAGGAAAGAATGCATTTCATTGGTACTATAAATGGGATTCATTCATGGAAAGTGTCCAAAATTAATATATGCCATGCCGTTGAAGAAATAACTTCAACTTGATAAATGCAGAAGTTATCCTTTAATGTTGTAGAATATTAAGAGGTGAATACTTTTTATATCTATTATCTGTAGATATACTGTACGAATTCTAGCAGGGCATCGTGGACAATGGAGTTTTACTGCACAGCCCTGCTGGATACCATGGAGGCTGCCAGGGGACGCTACAGGGAGGCAGAATGGTTTTTATTATAGCCCGGAAGTACTCCCTAATCACAGAGACAGAAGGAATGAAGTACTTCCGGGCTGAAGAAAAGAAAAAGATTTCATCTGACACGGAAGTGCTATGAAATCACATGGACTGAGGGACAGAAGCACTACCGGGTCAAGGAATATAAATGAACTATGGGTGGGAGTGTGACGGAGCTGCTGGGAGTTGGAGGAGTGTATTTATTGTTATTGATTATTGGATTGGCACGGTGGCGCATTGGGTAGCGCTGCTGCCTCGCAGTTGGTAGATCTGGGGACCTGGGTTCGCTTCCCAGGTCCTCCCTGCGTGGAGTTTGCATGTTCTCCCCATGTCTGCATGGGTTTCCTCCGGGCGCTCCGGTTTCCTCCCACAGTCCAAAGACATGCAGGTTAGGTGGATTGGCGATTCTAAATTGGCCCTAGTGTGTGTTTGTGTGTGTCCTGTGGTGGGCTGGCACCATGCCTGGGATTGGCTCCAGCAGACCCCCGTGACCCTGTGTTCGGATTCAGCGGGTTGGATGGATTATTGGATTGATATATTATTGGAGAATTGTGGAGTGTGCAGTGCTTTGTGCACTTTATTGAAGAAAATATTAAAAGAATCTTCTTGTGCTTTTACACGTGTGTCTGGGACATCAGTCTGGTGGGTTCAACAGGGTGCTACAGAGTGCTTTATTCCACACTATCTATCTATCTATCTATCTATCTATCTATCTATCTATCTATCTATCTATCTATCTATCTATCTATCTATCTATCTATCTATCTATCTATCTATCTATCTATCTATCTATCTATCTATCTATCTATCTTCCATGCTCCAAACCCGTGGTATCACCGCACTCCAGGGGGGCTGCCCTCTAGTGCTTCGGAGGAAGGCAATGTAGAGGCGTCCCAGCCGGGTAAGGGCCCTGGCCATCCTCCACACTATAGTTATCTATTCAGTATTTTTAATGTGAACTGTAACAATACATTTCCAAAGTCAAAATACGCCATTTTCTGTAGATATTTAACTGAAGAAGAAAAATCCAAAGTTACTTTCTGAGTAAGAATTCAAGGCCAAAACATTCATATGTTTGTCAAGAAACCTTTAACTGCAGTGACAGCCTTCATTCTTTTTAGTTATGTAAGCGTGTCCCAGTTCTGCATGTGGTTCATGGGGTATTTTGTCTGTCTGTAATGTAGTGCCTTCATAGTATCTATCTATCTATCTATCTATCTATCTATCTATCTATCTATCTATCTATCTATCTATCTATCTATCTATCTATCTATCTATCTATCTATCTATCTATCTATCTATCTATCTATCTATCTATCTATCTATCTATCTATCTATCTATCTATCTATCTATCTATCTACACATTAGTTTAAGGCCAAATTTGCTCTTGTGGTCCGACTCATCACATTCTGTCTATCTTGGGAAGAAGCTGCACAGCAAGCCTTTAAATGGATGAATGTGTGATATAGCGAGTCAGCAAGGAAGGCAGAACAACAAGGCTGGAGAGTCGAGTTTTATGAGGTGGAAGCTGGTTGCAGGGGCTTTGTGGTAACATCTGCAGTAAGGTAGCAGAAGCCCCTTGGAAATAGTGGCCAAGCCCTGCACCAGATTATCAAGGGAGGAGTAGCCTATGGCTGTGGTTGAAGTGAAATGAACCCCAACTGGGTTGTTAAGTGAGAGGTCCCTGTAGACACTGAGGTGGGTGGTTCTGCTATGGTAGATCTCAGCACTGAACCAACCTGAAATGTCACGGGCCAAGTCAATGAAACATCGAGGATTGTGGGCGCCTACTTGATAACTTCAATGACATGTTTGCAAATCTCGAGACCCACTTCATCGTTGTGTAAAGTGGGGCAGGAACCAGTGTACATCTTCATTACAGGGAATCTTTGAGGTGGCATATTGGACATAACATCAGGTGCTGCGTGCCTGTAAAGTGAAACGGGTGGAAACTGGCGTACTAAAGCAATGTGAAATGGGGTGACGGAGGCCGTAACTGTAAAGAGATATTTTACTATGCGAATATCACTGCAACTCTCCTCCTGTCCCAGCTCTGTTTGACATCACAATGTATACATCCTTAGCTAGCAGATTGCCGTGGCTTTTCAATTAAATCTCTCCTGACAGCTTTTCTATCAGCTGCTGAAAAAGAATCACCAGGTTTGTTTTCTCATTTCCAGAGGTAGCTTTGATTCTTACAATATTTGCTCACACTCTCTGCAGCTCCCCTTTGTGTTCTCTGTGTCTGTTTGTGTCCTTTCATTCTGTTTAGACACACACACACACACACACACATACTTAGCCATACACACTGAATCTCAGGCTTTGGCGGTTTAACACAAAATCTAATATGTAGATAGGAGTTGTGAAACTTTGCAGACAGTTGCCTCATACAACCCTGCTGACTTTTCTACTTAGATTTCTGCTCAGGTTAGCGGGATTTATAAGGTCATCATAGGAAAGAACAGCAATTTTTATCCAACTCTAAGCCAGATTTAAAATTCCTGTGCCTCTTGCAAGTTGATACATGTACACGTGAGTGAGTGAGTGTGTGTGTTTTTATGTGTGCATATAATGAAAAACACAACAAAATTTCTTATCTCCTTGAAACTATGCTGGAGGAGTTTCTGCCTGTGCTGTGCTTGTTTTGCTAGTTGGTCCGAGGCAACCTTCTTACTAAAATCACCCCCCTACACCTCCCACTCAAGACCCTCTCCCTTCTTAACCCTATGATGCTATAGGAACCTGTCCAGTTCAGGACACCAGGAGTCAATTACAGCGAGTGAGGGCATAACAGTAAAGCTGAGGTGCTAAATCTGCACCCAAAAAACATCAAAAAATAAAGGGGCAAATAAACGGTATAGGAGAATGCTCAGTAAATAATTAAAATTCATAAAACCGATAAAAAAAAATAGAATTCCCATTCACAGATCAGCAATCCTTAAAGCTTTCCCCAGTACTACCCCATCTCACCCCTCGCCCCTTTACAAATGAGCACACCTAGTAACTTTAGGCTCGCTCCAGCAACTCCGTCCTCGCACCAGCGCTTCCAAGATGCAACATGGTAGATGCAAGATATGTTTATTGTGACTGCACAGTACAATAAATAATATATATATATATTTTTTTTATCTTTATTTTATTAATTTTATTGTAATCATTCCATACAAATAGATCACTTTATAACCAAACAAATTAACGACAAATCAAACCCCACCCCTGAGAAGGAGAGCTTAGCTAAAGGAGAATTGCTTAGGGCTTTTTAATAAGACAACAATAAGCAAAGGAAAGGGAGAAATAAATATATATGTAAATAAGAGATGGAGAAGGGAATTAAATGCGGTAATAGTTATTTCTCTTATTCTAAAATAATATTGATCAGATCCTGCCAGGTTTTGAAAAAATTTTGTACAGATCCTCGTACTGAGAATTAGATTTTTTCCAATTTCAAATAATATAAAACATCGGTTTCCCACTGACTTATCAGAGGAGAGTTAGGATTCTTCCAATTTAACAGAATAAGTCTGCGTGCCAAAAGTGTAGTGAATGCAATCACCGTTTGCTTGTCCTTCTCCACTTCAAGTCCGTCTGGAAGAACACCGAACACAGCTGTTAATGGGTTAGGAGGGATTGTGACTCCAAGGCTGTCTGAAAGGCACTTCAAAATTTTGGTCCAAAATGAAGTTAGTTTGGTGCAGGCCCAGAACATGTGACCCAGTGAGGCAGGAGCTTGGTTGCAGCATTCTTGCCCTGGAAATTAATTAATTTTTTTTAAGTAAAATGATTTTATTTACTTTCTTTATAAATACACTTAAAAGCAAAAAATAAATTCTTCTTTAACCACAATTTTCATGGTAATATGTGACAAAATAAAATCAAATTAATTGATTCAAACAATTTTTGAAACTTGTTTAGCATGGTGGGGAATTACAATGTTGTTGTTATTTTTTTTATATATTTTACTAGCCGTCCCACGCAGCTTCGCCCACACAATAGTGAAACAGGACAGTGAAGTGGGCCCTGCCCGGCTCTCCACTCGTGACGTCACGCATCCCCCTCCCCGCGGCCCACAGCCTCTGTCTCGGATTAGCACAAATATATCGCTCCTGCAAGCAAACTATGAAACTTAGCACAATGATAGAAGTTGCAAAATCAACCAGAATGTTCAAGCAAATTTTAGAAAAAAACCCGATCTAAATCCGTGAAGTAGTTCACTAATTCGCTAGATAAGTGGAGGAAAGGAACGCCCTGACGCTGGTGCGTGAATGAGAAGGGCCACAAAAACCCTCCCCTCGTCCCGCTGCGTATCTCTCGGATTCGTGCAAATTCATCGGTACCATAAGCAAACTATGATACTTAGTGTGATGAGAGAAGTTGCAAAATCAACCGGAATGTTCAAGCAAATTCTAGAAATAAAAACAATCTAAATCCATGAAGTAGTTCTCTTGTGCGCTAGCTAAGCGGAGGTAAGGAACCCCCCAAAACTGGCACATGAGTGAGGAGGGCCCCGCCCCCCTCCCCTCGTCCCGCTGCGTATCTCTCGGATTCGTGCAAATTCATCGGTACCGCAAGCGAACTATGATACTTTGCATGATGAGAGAAGTTGCAAAATCGACCAGAATGTTTAAGCAAATTCTAGAAAAAAATCCAAACTAAATCCGTGAAGTAATTCACTCATTCACTAGATAAGCGGAGGTAAGGAACCCCCCGAAGCTGGCACATGAGTGAGGAGGGCCCCACCCCCCTCCCCTCGGCCTTCTGCATGTCTCTCGGATTTGCACAAATTAATCGGTGCTGCAAGCGAAATATGATACTTAGCACAATGAGAGAAGTTGCAAAATCAACCGGAATGTTCAAGCAAATTCTAGAAATAAAACCAATCTAAATCCGTCAAGTAATTCTCTCATGAAAAGCAGACAGATAGACAGACAGACAGACAGACAGACAGAGGATTTTATATATAGAGAGATGATCAAAGTAGCTATTCTATTAATTGATTTAATGAATAAATTTATGTGTGCCCCATGATTTTACAGTATTTAGTCACATATAACCATGAATATTGTGTTTAAAGAATTTTTTTTTTTTAGTGTATTTACTAAAGTAAATAAAATCATTTTACTTGAAAAAACATATATTTTATTTTTTACTTTTTAGTATTTGAGTAATTTTGTAAATGATTTTTCTTTAATCATTTTTCATGAATGGGAAGCTTCTTTAAAAGTATTACATAATATATTTTGTTTGCAGAATTATTTGAATACTAAAAAGAATTATATTTTGGTCTCTATTTTTCTGTTCAGGCTCTTACGTCTCTGCATCTCTCACTTGTATGCTCCTACATCTCACTCTGCTTTCTCTCCGTCATGATTGTGTGTGAATTAATTGGAATCGCATCACCATTGATTATTGCAAAACTTTTTTACGTAATTGCATTGGTTTTGACGGATTATTGTATTGTCATCGATACTGAACACGTATGCAAAATTTGAAGAAATTTGCTTTGCCAAAAGTGGGTTTAAAATTATTTGTAAGATTTGAGCCAGACAAAGAAACAGACAGAGGAGTCAAGTTAAATAAAATTGTTTAAAAAAATTATTTTTTGCTTTTTAGTGCATTTGTAACTAAAGTAAATAAAATCGTTTTACTTAAAAAAGTATTTATTTTTTTACTTTTTGAGTATTTTGCAAATTATTTTTCTTTAATCATTTTTCATAAACGGGAAGCTTCTTTAAAAGTATTACATAATATATCTTCTTTGCAGAATTATTTGAATTCTAAGAAGAATTATATTTTGGTCTCTGTTTTTCTGTTCAGGCTCTTACGAGATGAGCGCTTGGTCTCTGCAAAAAACAAATATCGCCAACAGAACGGCAAGCTTACGGCAGCACTTCCTCACCGTGATCATCAAGGCTACTCCTTCGCAAGAGTAAACAAGTAAAGTCGGCCCGCATATTTACCCACTAAACTCACTGGAAGATACAAGAGGGGGCACTCCGACGCGTCTCTCACTTGTATGCTCCTACTGTATATCTCACTATATTCTCTCTCCATCATTGTTGTGTGTGCGTTAATTGGAATCGCATCACCATTGATTACGGTGAAATTTTTTACGTAATTGCATCGATTTTGACGAATTATTGTATTGTCATCGATACTGAACACATATGCAAAATTTGAAGAAATTCACTTCATCAAAACTGGGTTTAAAATTATTTGCACGATTTGACCCAGACAAAGAAACAGACAGAGGAGTCAAGTTAATAAAATCCTTTAATAATAATAAAAATATAGTTGTCTTAGATAAAAGTATATAAGAGTAGACAATAAACTAAATAAACATTAAACTATGAGAAGCACAGTAACTATTAACATTTCCAAATATACACGAGTAAAAGTAAAGGTGGGTGGCATTGTGGCGATGCTGCCTCGCAGTTAGATGACCCGGGTTCACTTCCCAGTTCCTCCCTGCGTGGAGTTTGCATGTTCTCCCCGTGTCTATGTGGGTTTCCTCCGGGTACTCCGGTTTTCTCCCACAGTCCAAAGACATGCAGGTTAGGTGCATTGGCAATTCTAAGTTGTCCTTAGTGTGTGTCTATCTATCTATCTATCTATCTATCTATCTGTATGTGTGTGTGTGCGTGCCCTGCAGTGGGCTGGCGCCCTGCCCAGGGTTTGTTTCCTGCCTTGCGTCCTGTGTTGGCTGCCTTTGGCTCCAGCAGACCCCCGTGACCCTGTAGTTAGGATATAGCAGGTTGGATGATGGATGGATGGATGGATGGATGGATGGATGGATGGATGGATGGATGGATGGATGGATGGATGGATGGAAAGTAAAGGTAAACGTGTAAGCATAAACAGACAAATAATAAATGAAGTCACAAATAAATAAATGAATGTGACAATCCTTGTGACTGTCTGCAGTTCCCCCTCTGATGAGCACCGCGTCTATCCTTTTTCATGTCAGCAGGGATGCCCTTCATTCTCGACCTCAAACCTTTGGGCTTTCCTTCTTCCACATCCCGCTGGTACACGCAGAAAGACCACCAAGTCCATAACTTCTCCCCTGCCCTTTGCTGCAATGTGGCAGGGTCACTCCCGCTCTCCACAAGGGCTCTCTACTATACCAAGCTGATGATGTCACACACTGTGAGAGCCATTTGTTAGGTTATGTTAAAATTGATAGAAGCATTTTCTTTGTTATGGTACAATGGTTCTCTATTTATTAGTGCATAGTCAATGAGAGGTTCTATTATAACCCCCACAAGCTTATTTATAAATGGAATACAGGTAGTTGTCGACTTACGACCATTCGACGTATGACAGCACACCACGTCTCATGCACGGTTTTCAGCAAGCCAGCTCCCTCTGTATGCCATGTACTCATTCATTTAAATTTCAGTTTACTACCTGCAGCAGTTTCACCTACGTTCAGTTACATTTCTCTTACAATTACAGTACAAAAAGGCAATCGATTATGACACAGAAATGAAGGTGATCAAGAAATATGAAGAAGACAAGAAAGGGACTGCAATTGCATGTGACTTTAAGTTATCCTATTGTAACCAGTGTTCACTATAAACACTGGACTGCTGAATCTGGTTAACCTCCGAAGCTTCTGCGTTGTGACTCACGATGTGCTGTTTCATGTCATCTGCCAATAGGGAGTAATGGAACCACACTGACCTCATTTATCTGTTCATGTTTATTATCAACAGGCGGAAATGTTAAAACAGAAAACATATGAGTGCTCAAACTCTGCTGGTACAATTCCGTCTCTCACAGTTAACACAATGAACCCTGGGAGAGGCTCACCCTGATGACACAGACAAAGAAATGATTCATGAAGCTGTTAGAAGTTCAGCACCCATGCAGACAACGGCAATAATGAAATTGATAAAATAAAATAATAGATAAAAAAGAAATAGAAAATCTACACAGTGTGCTTAGAAAGATGATTAACAAAGGATATAAAACAAACAATATGACTTAAGGGACTTGTTATACAGTACTATACATATGATCAGGTTTGAATACATATACTGAACCCTCTTGCGTCCAGATCTACTTTCGACTGGTCCATCTGAACCAAACGTGGTCGTAAGTCGACGACTACCAGTATTCTAATTATTTCTTGTTACTCTGACTACAGACGTGCTCCAGTTTATGGTCCGCCTTGCAGTGGGTGAGGCATGGAGGGCAAACAGTTTCAAACTGTATGTACTGAACATAATGAACATATTGAGGTACTAAAGTGAAGCCCATTGAAGTTTGCCATAGAAAAGTAACAACCTTTAAGTATAGAAAGTAACTGAAGTTTAACAGGAGAAAGCTAAGCAGAGAAGAAACCTTTTTTCCCCTTTTCCCTTTTATCCTCCGTGTGTAATAACTTTATTCTGAATTTTTCTGATTTATTCCTTTTTGAAATTTTCACTAACTTTTTGGACCAGGACATTTCTTTGTTACGTGTTTGACTCATGTTGGATCCTGCCTTCCCAACTCAGTTGCTGGTCGATTTTGAGGACCTAGAAAAGAGGCGACTACATGCACCGGTCGGCCCTTTTCATTCTCAGTCTCTCTTGATTCTGATTCTCCGTCAGGCTAGTGTTATATTCCGAATCTCCCCCTCCATTCTGCGTTTACTCCAACTTTTACATCTAGTAGAGTGCACCAAGATCCGTGAAACATCTAATAAAGGGTAGCCACACATGCATAATTAATTAATTTCTTCCCTCATTAGTGTTCTGTGGCTGTATGGCTTTCCACTACTAATGTGGAGTTTCAGTGTTTCCATACAAAAAACATAAACTGCACCTTGTTGTTCTTCCATGGACCAAAGGCACATTGTTTCACAAACTCTCTCCTAGATCTCTAACAGACCTGGGGGTGGCAGGTTTTAAGATGTTGTAGTCCCCCATTGGTCTGAAATATCGCTGTTTGGAATTGGCTTGGATCAGAAGCTTTGAAGTACTATGATGTCCTATTGGCTCTAGGGGTTGGACAGAGAATCTATAAATCTGCTTGTTCAACCACAATCTCACTCTCTTACTAACCAACATATGATGAAGAAGTATCTCTCTTACTAACATCTGATGAAGACCATCACACCATGAACTGAAAGGACAACGACAATGGAGACCACAGCTTGGTAGCCATTTTGGAACAGGCATACGGCCTGTTCTGAAGAAAGCTGAGCACCAATGATGCCTTAACTAGAAACATTTTAAATAACTAACAAGTCTGTGTGCCGCCTCAACTACACATCACCATTTAATCAGGTTGTATGGTTGCCATTGTATGTACTTTGCATATTGTTATTATTTATGATTATTATCAATAATACATTATTTTATGTGTAACTTAACTCCTGCTTGTCTTTTTACTACACCTAATTGCCTGAGGTTATACAAATTTAAATTTATATTAAAAGGAAAGGTGATATAACACAGTGGTAAACATGCCCCTGTCCCAGCTTTTTCGGAACGTGTTGCAGGCAACAAAATCAAAATGAGTGAAGATTTGCAAAACAACTATAAAGTTTATCAGTTTGAACATTCAATATCTTGTCTTCGTAGTGTATTCAATTGAATATAAGTTGAAAAGGATTTGCAAATCATTGTACTCTGTTTTTATTTATGTTTTACACAACGTCCCAACTTCATTGGAATTGGGGTTGTAGATATAGAAGGGAAGGTGAGGATAAGTTATATGTGGTGTAAAAGAAGCACAAAACGCACATAAAGGTTTGGGGTTTCTGGCCCCGTATACTGTAGAAAGTCATGAAAAAATTGCAGTAATTCATACAACAGTTTTCATAACATTTATCTTGTGGGACCAGAAATGGATGAATGGACTGATGGGAAGGAACCGAGATGGATGCTGGGATTGCTGACGTCATCAAGGTGAGACAGAGGGAAGGCGGAAGTGGCGTGTTGTTTTGAAGTGTTCAGGTGGATTCATGGTGGCAGTGCATCTTTCTTTCTGTAGAAATAAATAGAGAGGGATTAGTACCCCGCCATTCCCGTCTGGCATATGATGTCGTGTTACATTTTGGGTCGTTCCGCGGCTCCCTAATCGCGCGTGCGTGACAGTGGTAAATTGGGGAGATTAGGCTTTCTGACAAAGACTTCTTATTAATAATACAATAGGGGAAAGTAGAGCAATATATTACTCTACCAAGACAAAACACTCTCCTTCTCCCACTTCCCTCCCCCTTAACCCCACCCAGCTCTCTATAGCCTCTTCTCAGCACCTCCCCATCTTCTTCTATAACCTCCTCCTTAACTTCCCCTTCATCCCAAACCATCCCTCCCTAACTCCACTTCACTTCTCAACTAACCCTTGTTGTGGAAGATGACCCGGACACAAACAGGCGGACATGTTGAAATCACCCCACACACGTTTATTTACGCTGTCCATTATTTACAATAAGTGCACGCAACCCCAAAGCCCCCAAAAGTCCTGGCCAACCAACAATGCCTCACTTCTTCAGGCCACCTCCTTGTCTCTCCTCCCAGACCTTGTCCTTCTTCCACCTGACTCAAGCCCCTGACTGGAGGGAGGTGGCCCCTTTTAAAGTCACCCGGATGTGCTCTAGGTGCCTCCCGATAATCTTTCACCGGCACTCCCCAGTGTGGCGGAAGTGCCGGATGCGCACATGGAAGCACTCCAGGTGTCCCCGATCCTCTTCCCCCCACCACTTCTGGGTGTGGTAGAAGTGCTGAAGTGCAGGGCTCCCAAGGCATTGTACCCGTGGTCCCCATAGCCACCAGGGCGGTCGCCCCTATGTGGTCTGTGGAAGCCGTAAGTCCTCTTTCGGTCATCCGGGGCGTCCCGGCCAGGTCGCCCCCCAAGCCACCTGCGACATCCTTTACCTCAACCCTTTCTCTTTATATCTCCCCTCATTCCCTTCACCTCACTCTCACCCCACCTCCTTACTTAACCTTTCTTTTCTTCTCTATAACCCCTTCCCTTCTTATCTTTGCCCCCTTCTTAAAGACTCCCTCTCTATACCCTCTTCTTTTGGGACTGTTCCTACCTCCTTAAGCACTCTCATCGACTTCTCCCTGCCTCTTTATATGCCTTCCCTAACTCCCTAATATCCCCCTCTCTCCATTTCCCATTACTTCCTTAACATTTCCATTTCTCTGTCAACCCTGCCTCCCTCCATAACTCCCCTTCATTCCTTATCACCTTTATCACCTTAAAACCATGTTGGAGGAGTTCTTGGCTTTGCTTTGCTTGGCTCCCTGCCTAGCTAATTTTCCTACCTCTCTAACTCCTTTTCCCTTCATTTTAATAGACCTTTTTGTAAGGATTTATTACTCTGAATTGATTTGTTTCCTCATTAAATGGCAGCCAAACAGAAATGAGATGTGAAACAAGCCAACAGATCACCAGCTAAATTGGAATGCCAAACTCCAGCCAGTTTCACTCCAACCAGTTTCTTAATGAGAAGCCAATTCCTGCTGTTAAATAAAGCCATTACTGAATATCAAGACTGAATATCAGGACCTAACCCAGCCACAGGTATAAACCAGTGTGTTTCTTCGTGCCGGTCCCAAGCCTGGATAAAGGGTTACGTCAGGATTGGGTATCCGGTGTAAAATTTTGACAAATCAATATGCAGACAACAATACAAATTTCCATACCAGATCGGTCGAGCCCCGGGTTAACAACGACTGCCACCAGTACTGTTAGCCAACAGGGTGCTGGCGGAAATTGGGCTACTATTGCCCGAAGAAGAAGAAGAAGGAGAAGAAGAGGGGGGAGACGTGTCCAGAGGCAGGAGGAGAGGAGGAAGGTAAAGAGAGTGGAACTGAGGGTAGGAACTTTGAATGTTGGCAGTATGACTGGTAAGTGGAGAGAGTTAGCAGATATGATGGAGAGAAGGAAGTTTGATACATTGTGCGTGCAAGAGACTAAATGGAATTAGGAGTAAGGCCAGGAGGATTGGAGGTGGATTCAAATTGTTCTATCATGGTGAGGATGGGAGGAGAAATGGAGTAGGAGTTATTCTGAAGGAACAGTACGTCAAGAGTGTATTGGAGGTGAAAAGAATGTCAGGCAGAGTAATGATTATGAAGCTGGAAATGGAAGGTGTAATGATGAATGTTGTTGGCGCATATGCACCGCAAGTTGGGTGTGCAATTGGTGAGAAAGAGTTGGATGAAGTGATGAACAGTGTACCCAAGGGACAAAAAGTGGTGATTGGATCGGATTTCAATGGGCATGTTTGTGAAGGGAATAGTGGACACGAGGAGGTGATGGGTAGGTATGGTGTCAAGGAGAAGAATGAAGAAGGTCACATGATAGTAGATTTGGCCAAAAGGATAGACATGGCTGTGGTGAATAAGTATTTTAAGAAGAGGGAGGAACATAGGATTACGTACAAGAGTGGAGGAAGATGCACACAGGTAGATTACATCCTATGCAGAAGAGTTGATCTGAAGGAGATTGAAGACTGCAAAGTGGTGGCAGGGGAAAGTGTAGCTAAGCAGCATAGGATGGTGGTCTGTAGGATGATGCTGGAGATCAAGAAGAGGAAGCGAGTGAGGGCAGAGCCAAGGATCAAATGGTGGAAGTTGAAAAAGGAAGACTGCAAGGTTGAGTTTAGGGAGGATGTGAGACAGGCACTGGGTGGCAGTGAAGAACTACCAGACAGCTGGGAAACTACAGCAGATGTAGTAAGGGTGACAGAAAGAAGGGTGCTTGATGTGACATCTGGAAAGAGGAAGGAGGAAAAGGAAATCTGATGGTGAAATGAGGAAATACAGGAGAGTATACAGAGGAAGAGGATCTCAAAGAAGAAGTGGGATAGTCAGAGAGATGCAGAAAGTAGACAAGAGTACAAGGAGATAAGGCGCAAGATGAAGAGAGAGGTGGTGAAGGCTAAAGAAAAGTCGTATGATGAGTTGTATGAGAGGTTGGACACTAAGGAGGGAGAAAAGGACCGGTGGGCTAGACAGAGGGACTGAGCTGGGAAAGATGTGCAGCAGGTTAGGATGATAAAGGATAAAGATGGAAACGTACTCACAAGTGAGGAGAGAGTGTTGAGCAGATGGAAAGAGTACTTTGAGAGGCTGATGAATGAAGAGAATGAGAGAGAGAAGAGGTTGGATGATGTGGAGATAGTGAATCAGGAAGTGCAACGGATTAGCAAGGAGGAAGTAAGGACAGCTATGAAGAGGATGAAAAATGGAAAGGCCGTTGGTCCAGATGACATACCTGTGGAAGCATGGAGGTGTTTAGGAGAGATGGCAGTGGAGTTTTTAATCAGATTGTTTAATGGAATCTTGGAAAGTGAGAGGATGCCTGAGGAGTGGAGAAGAAGTGTACTGGTGCCGATATTTAAGAATTAGGGGGATGTGCAGGACTGCAGTAACTACAGGGGGATAAAATTGATGAGCCACAGCATGAAGTTATGGGAAAGAGTAGTGGAAGCTCGGTTAAGAAGTGAGGTGATGATTAGTGAGCAGCAGGATGGTTTCATGCTAAGAAAGAGCACCACAGATGTGATTTTTACTCTGAGGATGTTGATGAAGAAGTTTAGAGAAAGCCAGAAGGAGTTGCATTGCGTCTTTGTGGACCTGGAGAAAGCATATGACAGGGTGACTGAGAGGAGCTGTGGTATTGTATGAGGAAGTCGGGAGTGGCAGAGAAGTACGTAAGAGTGGTACAGGATATGTATGAGGGAAGTGTGACCATGGTGAGGTCTGCGGTAGGAGTGACGGAGGTGGGATTACATCAGGGATCGGCTCTGAGCCCTTTCTTATTTGCAATGGTGATGGACAGGTTGACAGACGATATTAGACAGGAGTCCCCGTGGACTATGATGTTTGCTGATGACATTGTGATCTGTAGCGATACTAGGGAGCAGGTTGAGGAGACCCTGGAGAGGTGGAGATCTGCTCTACAGAGGAGAGGAATGATGGTCAGTAGGACCACCAAGACAGAATACATGTGTGTAAATGAGAGGGAGGTCATTGGAATGGTGAGGATGCAAGGAGTAGAGTTGGTGAAGGTGGATGAGTTTAAATACTTGGGATCAACAGTAAAGAGTAATGGAGATTGTGGAAGAGAAGTGAAAAAGAGAGTGAAGGCAGGGTGGAGTGGGTGGAGACGAGTGTCTGGAGAGATTTGTGACAGACGGGTATCAGCAAGAGTGAAAGGGAAGGTCTACAGGACAGTAGTGAGACCAGCTGTGTTATATGGGCTGGAGACGGTGGCACTGACCAGAAAGCAGGAGACAGAGCTGGAGGTAGAAGAGTTAAAGATGCTAAGATTTGCATTGGGTGGGACGAGGATGGACAGGATTAGAAATGAGGACATTAGAGGGTCAGCTCAGGTTGGACGGTTGGGAGACAAAGTCAGAGAGGCGAGATGGCATTGGTTTGGACATGTGCAGAGGAGAGATGCTGGGTATATTGGGAGAAGGGTATTAAGAATAGAGCTGCCAGATTAAGAGGAAAACAGGAAGGCCTAAGCGAAGGTTTATGGATGTAGTGAGAGAAGACATGCGGGTGATGGGTGTAACAGAACAAGATGCAGAGGACAGAAAGATATGGAAGAAGATGATCCGCTGTGGCAACCCCTAACGGGAGCAGCCAAAAGAAGAAGAAAAAGACTGGATATCACGACTTGTTGCTGCTCTCATTCTGCCACAGCAGACCATTGATTTTCTGTTTTTTTCTAAGACCACCGTCAAGATGTTTTGGTGACCTGAACAGACCAACATGACCAGGACCTTCACCTTTCTTTATTTTCAGGTGAGGTAGTCACGTGGTGGCTTGTTTTGTGTCTCATTATTGTTTGGTTGCTCATTAAGGAAAAAGAAACAACTAAGGGGTTTGAGTCACGCCAATTAAAACGAAGGCAAAACAAGTTAATCAGCAGCAAAAACAGCTCACTAATTAAGAAGATGGTTAGAATGAAAACCTGCAGCCACTGCAGCCCGGAATCGGACACCCATGCCTTATATAATGGTCATCACCTTGAAGAGCTTTCCTAGCATAGCACTATGGGTTTATTGATGTGCCCGATGTGAATTTACTGTATGTGTGCCACTGTTCAGTGTTTCAGGGTGAACTGCCATCCTTGTGCTTTACAATACAACACTTGAGCAGCTACGTTAATCAGCTGCAATATTTAATCCTGTTACACTTGGGAATTTCAAGAATAACACCGAAATGCCATATTGTATTTATATACTTACCAGTAACGGCACAATTTAAGCATTCCTAGTTTTCATCCTCTTTCTCTGTACATTTATCATTCCTTTGCTCAGAGGTTGATGCCCTTGCTGCTTTCTGAGCAGATCTTCTTTTCTCCACCCTAGCGGCCCGCTTCTTCTCTACTTTCGTCGGCATCTTTTCGCGTTAAAACTGATTAAGTCCGTTTTTGTGTTGCAATTACTTTGTATGTTTTCTTTAATTTTTCACTTAAGCTGGCAATTAGGTCTTCAATCTGCCTCCATAATGATTTAAGATATGAAGAGGTAGAGGAAGAGATAGCGGAGGTGGTAGGGATGAGAACGGCACCCTTATGCTTGTGCCGCAAGGCCGCAGCAGAGGGATTATTCTACAAAAAATAAAATAAAAATAGGAATAACCTTGGAGGTCAATCATCACCTCGAAAGCGGATAGATGTCACGTATACACTGAAATAAGTGTAACATTGATGTTGTTCATTCAGTGTAAATTTTCTCTTTCAAGCAACTTAAGATTAGTCATTTAGTGTTGTAGCTTGAAATATTTGGTTTCAGATCTCAATCAAAGTAAAAAAAATTGTTTATACCAAAGTAAGTTATGGTGGAGGGAATAAACGTAGAAATCCTATTTCAGTTAACTTAATATTTTAGTTTGTTTGTGTGCTGTGTTTGAGGGGCCATTCGTATATTCTTCCGGTAGAACTTTCCAGCGTGCTGGCTTTCCAACTGCCAAAAAAGAACAACAACTTAAAAAATAGATTTAGTATAAAACAAGTGAATTGCACCCAATCACTCTAAATGATTTGCCTTAACTTAAAAATGGTGGGATCAATAAGCGAAAAAGAATTATATTGGTTCCGATTGAAAATATGTTAAATATGATAAGTGTGAATCATCACATTTTTTTTTTTTGTCAGTGGGTATGTGTACCAGATTTCAGCTCAATAGTTCAGCTACAGGTAATTTAAAACAGACAGACAGCCACGGTATCGTATGATATATAAAGACTAGCTGTACCCCGTATGGTGATGAAACAGGACAAACTTTAAAAATCAATAGACGTTGTCACTGTATCCAGGCCCGGATTTTCCTATAGGCTAACTAGGCTTCAGCCTAGGGCCTCAAGATCAAGAGGGGCCTACATTCAAATTGTTAGCAAAATTAAAATTACACTATTCTAAAAACAGTGAACACTAAAACACTGAACCGAAAATAAGGAGAAATTCTACGCATATGACTAATAAACAAACATAAAAATGTATTGGTTAAGATCAACGCGTATTACGTATTTTATTATCTCTCATGTAATTTACAAACTTAAAAATGGAAGGTGAAAGGGCCTCATAAGTGGAATAGCCTAGGGCCTCTTTCATATAAATCCGGTGTTCTAACGAAACATTCTACCCATCGAAATGATCTACTTACTGATACTACGCATGCGCAGACCAAAATTACACAACTTTTCTCGAAGCTTACCAACTGCTTGTCGATCTGTCCTACCTAGTGTTGAAGTTTGAGGTAAGTGTTACTGTATTTCAGTAATATGTATGCTTTTCTAAGCCTTACTACATTAATGCATTTATTACAGTTTACTGCATAGGTATTTTTAACTGATGACATGGTATAACGTTATAAGTTTAATGCTACGACTTACAATAAATGGATGGGTGTAACATATACGGTGTATATACCATTCATGCCAAGTAATCTGTTGCTTTTGTTGACATAGTGTGTAATAAATAAACTGTTAATTTAATGTGCTAATTACAACTTGTTTATTTTGCTTTTTTAAGCTATGGAAAAAAAGTGGGAAGAAATTTATAACTCACAAAAGGAGGGCTAATGGATGTGTTAACCAGTGAGTCTGCCATGAGAACTGCAAAGATGGACATCTTTGATATTGCATTTTGGAAAACCTAACATGATGCAACACACTTTCAAATTTTAAGTTAGGTTTGCTTGAAGAATTATTTTGTCAGAAGCCGCAAATATTAGCATACTAGCAATAAAATAATTGAAAGTAAATTAAATATTGAGTGAAGATTATTTTTTTATTTTGAATAACAGCAGTGTGTTACACCTAACACTACTATTGCTTTTTCAAAATACTGAAAATTAATCAAATGACTGATGTTAAAGCTTGTATACTAATGAGAACAACTGTGATTCTAGGCAATGCAGAAGGTTATTGCTTGGTTTGTTCCAAGCTGGAAGATAATCCCAACAAAAGCACAATTGAAATGGTAACAATATTTCAACATGTACCATCCACAATAATATAATATCCTACTATGCTCATTTTCAGTCTTCATAATTTTGTTCTTGGGGTCTAGTAATATAACTTAACAAGTAACATGTTAACTGCTTCTACACCTGCTTGGCCGCATAGGAAGAAATAGTTAATTGAATCAGTCACTATTATTACTGTTTCCATGTTCAGACTAATCGTTATGTTTTATTTTTCAGGTGCAGTGTGATATGTGCAGTCGCTGGGCACATTTTGAATGTGAAAAATACAATGAAAAAATTGAAATAACATATGTTTGTAAAAAATGTATAGAAAAGCACATGGCCGTGATATCTCTGGCAATCAGCAGCTACCCTCTAAAACACATGGAGCTCTGATCTCTCTCTAAAAAACGTCAAACGTTACTCCTTAACAATCTGTAGATGATAATGTCTGTTGAACAAACAGGTATCGCTAGCTAAGTGGAGGTAAGACGCACTCCAACACGTGTCGAGTCATAGACTAACTCGAACGGAGGCCGGCGAGTGAAAGAGAAAGGCCCCGCCCCCCTGCTCTCGGCCCACAGCCACTCTCTTGGATTTGTATAAATACATCTGTACCGCAAGTGAACTCTATGGCACTTAGCGCGACGAGTGAAGTCGCAAAACCAACCGGAAAGTTCATGCAAACTATAGAAAACAACCAGATCTAAATCCGTTATGTAATTCTTTCGTGAAAAGCGGACAGACATACGGATGGAACGCGCTTGGACCGTGAAATTTTTAAAACCACCTGGTTTGGTAGATTTCGTGATGAGTGAGTCAGTAGTATTTGGCTTTTATATATATATAAAATGCACTATAAATCATGTTTCCTTATTTTATTTGCATACAAGGCGCATGAATTTGATTCAGAATTATTTGAACCCCAGCGAGTGGTGTGGCAGACACGACATTTATTTTTTTGCATGCAGACAGCAGCTCATCTGCGCACCAGCAATGACAAATTATTTGGTAACTCCCCGGCGCATTACAAATGCAGAAATTTTAAATTAATATTCATCTAAGAAAACCCTTTTTTTTCCTGGTTTGCATTCCTTGCCTACATTTATTGTATTTTTCAATCCATTCATTCAATTTAAATTCTCATTTTTATTCCTTATAAATATGCAGATCCTTAAATGACACAAAAACACATCCAGCCGCACTGGAAGACCGAAAACATTCTCTTTAGACAAACAAAAAAAAAAATTAATTTAGAAAGGATGCAGTGTCAAAATAAAAGATGACAGCTTTTGCCACCACTTGTATGTTGCCGAATTTTCTCAGGTACTTAGATATTTATAAGCCATATCTATGCAGTGTTCTGAGTGCTGTAATGACATGAAAATACAGCGGAATTGCAAGCGTAATCCCCGCTGCTTCGGTTTCATTTCGGTGCACCTGAGATGATCACAAGGTGAGTTGTTTGAGCAATTTCAGAAGTGTGTGAAGGCCATTCTGATACAGAAATGCAATAAATATTTTCCCCTAAACTGTGTATACAGCGGGAAATGCTGCTTTAAACAAGTCGGCAGTTGACGCGAGGCGCTGGCAAAGGCGGCACAGGGACTGCCGTGAAAAACAAGTGGGCGACTAATCGAAAATAAACCGAAGAGGAAAATTCTGAAACAAAGGCGAGATCAATAATCCACGCGGTCGGCTACATGACTGGGCGTCTCCTGAGAACGTGGGGAGGGGGGGCTTGACGTCTTAGGCGATCAAATATGCATGAAATGCAAATGCTAATCTAATGATAATGACAAATGTCGTTGCCCATGCAGATTTCACTTTGATTACTGGTCATAAATAGTTTGGCAAAGCTGGAGTCAATTAAGTATAAAAGACGCAGAGAGGAAGCAGAGAAAGGTGATTTGTAAATAAATGGCACTGGGATTAAACTGTAGCATGAATTAATCCAAGTGAATTTGACACATTAATTAGAGCAACACCGACCAGCCGGGCCAGTTAACCCTCACCGAAGTGCGTGATGCCTAAGGCAGCCTGCAAAACCGTAGTCATTAGAAAGGAGTCGAGCCACTAAAGGCAGGGAGATACAACTGGGAAATATGGCGGGGCCAGGCGGCCATCCAGGGAATTTGACGGCTTTCAAGGTGACTCACACACGTCACACGAACAGAGAAAAGTGATCACGTCTGGAATCGAGAGCACCCTGAGGGGGGACTACTGGGGAGGCTGCGTCTTTCATGATGGGGAAAAAAAGTTCATTTGATGGAGTGGTGTGTCATTGTAGCGCTCTGATTTTTAAAAATAAAATAACTGTGAAAACCAAAATAGAAAAAAAGCAACAGTAAATGTCAAAAAAATAAATAAAATACCAGCAAAGCCTGACCCTGAACTGTTCTATCCATCAACACAAGGCGTGTTCTATCTATCTATCTATCTATCTATCTATCTATCTATCTATCTATCTATCTATCTATAGTGCTTTACACATCTATCTATTAGATAGATAGATGGATGTGAAAGGCACTATATAATATAGATAGATGGATGTGAACTGCGGTAGGTTGGCACCCTGCCTGGGATTGGTCCCTGCCTTGTGCCCTGTGTTGGCTGGGATTGGCTCCAGCAAACCCCCGTGACCCTGTGTTCGGATTCAGCGGGTTGGAAAATGGATAGATGGATGGGTGGATGTGAAAGGCACTATATAATAGATAGATAGATAGATAGATATGGAAGGCACTATATATCTATTATATAGTGCCTTTCACATCCATCTATCTATCTATTATATAGTGCCTTTCACATCATATATATATATATATATATATATATATATATATATATATATATATATATATATATATACAGTGCATCCAGAAAGTATTCGCAGCGCATCACTTTTTCCACATTTTCTTATGTTACAGCCTTATTCCACAATGGATTAAATTCATTTTTTTCCTCAGAATTCTATGCACAACACCCCATAATGACAACGTGAAAAAAGTTTACTTGAGGTTTTTGCAAATTTAAATTTAAAAATAAAAAAACGGAGAAATCCCATGTACACAAGTATTCACAGCCTTTGCTCAATACTTTGTCGATGCACCTTTGGCAGCAATTACAGCCTCAAGTCTTTTTGAATATGATGCCACAAGCTTGGCACACCTATCCTTGGCCAGTTTGGCCCATTCCTCTTTGCAGCACCTCTCAAGCTCCATCAGGTTGGATGGGAAGTGTCAGTGCACAGCCATTTTAAGATCTCTCCAGAGATGTTCAATCGGCTTCAAGTCTGGGCTCTGGCTGGGCCACTCAAGGACATTCACAGAGTTGTCCTGAAGCCACTCCTTTGATATCTTGGCTGTGTGCTTAGGGTCGTTGTCCTGCTGAAAGATGAACCGTTGCCCCAGTCTGAGGTCAAGAGCGCTCTGGAGCAGGTTTTCATCCAGGATGTCTCTGTACATTGCTGCAGTCATCTTTCCCTTTATCCTGACTAGTCTCCCAGTCCCTGCCGCTGAAAAACATCCCCACAGCATGATGCTGCCACCACCATGCTTCACTGTAGGGATGGTATTGGCCTGGTGATGAGCGGTGCCTGGTTTCCTCCAAACATGACGCCTGGCATTCACACCAAAGAGTTCAATCTTTGTCTCATCAGACCAGAGAATTTTCTTTCTCATGGTCTGAGAGTCCTTCAGGTGCCTTTTGGCAAACTCCAGGTGGGCTGCCATGTGCCTTTTACTAAGGAGTGGCTTCCGTCTGGCCACTCTACCATACAGGCCTGACTGGTGGATTGCTGCAGAGATGGTTGTCCTCCTGGAAGGTTCTCCTCTCTCCACAGAGAGCTCTGACAGAGTGACCATCGGGTTCTTGGTCACCTCCCTGACTAAGGCCCTTCTCCCTCGATTGCTCAGTTTAGATGGCCGGCCACCTCTAAGAAGAGTCCTGGTGGTTTCGAATTTCTTCCACTTACAGATGATGGAGGCCACTGTGCTCATTGGGACCTTCAAAGCAGCAGATATTTTTCTGTAACCTTCCCCAGATTTGTGCCTCGAGACAATCCTGTCTCGGAGGTCTACAGACAATTCCTTTGACTTCATGCTTGGTTTGTCCTCTGACATGAACTGTCCACTGTGGGACCTTCTATAGACAGGTGTGTGCCTTTCCAAATCATGTCCAGTTATCTGAATTTACCACAGGTGGACTCCAATGAAGCTGCAGAAACATCTCAAAGATGATCAGGGGAAACAGGATGCTCCTGAGCTCAATTTTGAGCTTCATGGCAAAGGCTGTGAATACTTATGTACATGTGCTTTCTCAATTTTTTTTATTTTTAATAAATTTGCAAAAATCTCAAGTAAACTTTATTCACGTTGTCATTATGGGGTGTTGTGTGTAGAATTCTGAGGAAAAAAATGAATTTACTGCGGTGGGTTGGCACCCTGCCCAGGATTGTTTCCTGCCTTGTGCCCTGTGTTGGCTGGGATTGGCTCCAGCAGACCCCCGTGACCCTGTGTTCGGATTCAGCGGGTTGGAAAATGGATGGATGGGAAATGAATTTAATTCATTTTGGAATAAGGCTGTAACATAACAAAATGTGGTAAAAGTGATGCGCTGTGAATACTTTTTGGATGCACTGTATATCTACGCATAGAAAATTGCACTGGCCATCGAGTAGTTCAGACTTTGAGTGTGATGCATATGCAAAAATTCCATAGTCCAGGTATCTTCATTTTGAAAATTTTACTAAAATTTAAAGAAAAAACATTTCACACAAAAACAAAGAGAAAAAAATGATGATGTGAAAAAGAAAAAAAAGTTGAGTATGACGTTTCTATTCATGACTTACATATCTTGTCACATTCTTTAAGTTTCTACTCTATACTTACAGGAATTAGATCCAGACAGTCAGAAAACGGTATGCTGTTGTTCTCATATCACAAACATTAACACTGCTTTTATGAATCTCATACCAAATGGTATATAAGAAAGACATATGCATCGCATTTGTCATTCCAACAGATGGCACATCACAACTATTTTTAGAAATCGAATGCAATGCGTGTTTCATTTCAATTAATGGTGCTTCACAAACTTGAACACTGATCTACAAATCCCGTACCAAGTGGCATATAACAGAGACATATGCATTGCATTTGTCATTCCAACAGATGGCTCATCACAAACATTAACACTGTTTTTACGAATCCCATACCAAATGGCATATAACAGAGACATATGCATTGCATAGTGGTGGCAGCATGTGAAATTCTGTGCAGCAGGCTTTGGAAGGTGTGTGCGAGAAGAAAATGACTGCAACAAAAATACAGTTAAATCCTGGAGGAAACCTGATGGAGTCTGCAAGAACTCTGCGTCTTAGGAGAAGATTTGTTTTCCAGCAATAAAACAAGCCCAAGCATAAAGATAAGGCTTCACAGGAATGGCTTCAAAAGAACAATGTGAACGTCCCGGAGTGGCCGCATCAGAGTTGCGATCTCAATCCAAGTGACAATCTGTGGCTGGACTTGACAGAGCTTAGGAAACGAATTGGAAAATGAGGGATGAGGAGACCCGGTAGCGGGAGAGTCAAGCTTGTCAAGGCCTCCAGCTCCTAAGTACTGAATCGAGGAGAGTGAACAATTATTTTGTGTTTGATATTAATAATTAATTGAGGCCGCTTTGGAAAGATGTGTGCACACTTTGACAGTAAAGAGTGTTTTTCTGATTCTCAATGTCAAAAAAAAAAGCCAAATTCCATCCACCGTAGAAGCTTCCAAATGGGATGAACACTTTTTTGAGGCACCGTAGCACCTTTCATGGATGACTTCATTATTGACCTCTCTAGCAGTTTGGGACAATGACAGTTAATTCCCATCTAAGCAATGGCCAACTGAATGGTTTCCTCAATCTGACAGGGAGGCTTGAACGAGCGTTTTCGTCTTTCCTGTCGAGAGTTTTAGTCTCCAGACGGCACTGTCTACCTTGTCACCGTAAAGTGATCTTCCACGTCCCCCCCTTGGGCTCCCTTCCTTCTTTCCTGTCATTGTGAACCCTAATTGCTGTGTACACCTGAGGTTAGTCAGTTGACCTCATTCTGCCACACGATTACAGAAGCACCCAGGGAGCCACATTCCTGTAAATGGGCCACCTGTCACAAGTTGGTACAACCTCCTCTCTGACACTGCTGTGTCCTGGGCGAAATGGAAACGTGCCACACACTGCCATTGGAAAATTTAATTCAGTTTAGCCACTCTATATAATTTAAAGAAATTCAAACATACACACATTTTTAAAATTCAGTTTAGGGTCACGGCCTGGTAGCAGCACTGAGCAAAGGGCAGAAGCCAAGGCTGGATGGTGTGCCAGTCCATCAATGGGCACACTCGAGTGCTCTTCTACATTCATTCAAATGGGGCCAATTTAGAAAGACCAATTCACTGAACATGTCACTTTATAGGATGTGGATAATCTACACTTACACGGGCACAAGGTGGCAATTCTGTAGAGTCAATGCCAAACACAATCAGAACTATGAAACACTAAGAAATATTTAAACAGTCTTGTGCCACCATGCCACCCTCTGTTTTATAAAAATCAAAGTAAATACAGTATGTCAGTTACCTTGGGGAAGTGATCTGTTCTAATCCCTGTGCCACGTACCGCAGAGCGCTGATTGGTTGGACATGCAAGCAAGAATTGTCTCTACAAGTGACAATACGCCAAACATGGAGTTTAGTCGGATGGCCGAAGAGCTCAGTTTTGGGATATTCTTCCAGCTGACAGAGACTCCCATGTGCCATCTGCCATGATGTCATTTGTGCTTTTTCTCTTTGCCACTCTCTCATGAAGCGAATCCTCAGTCTGCACAGTCACACCAATCTGAGCCACTGTCGCTTGTAACTCCTTCAGAGGTCTCATTGGATTCTTGATGGCCCGACTCGCTCATCTTCTTCATGGATAATCTCTCATTTTTTGGTGGAAGGTCTTTTCTAGACAGCTTTGCAGCTCTGTTTTCATACTCTTTCCATTTCTTAATAACTGATTTAACTGCGCTTCAAGGAATATTAAGAGACTTGCGTTTTTCTAGTCTGCACCCATGGACTTGTGCTTTTCAATCCAATTTCCGCTATGTATCTTGATGTGTTCTTTTGTATTCTATCCTGATAGATAGATAGATAGATAGATAGATAGATAGATAGATAGATAGATAGATAGATAGATAGATAGATAGATAGATAGATAGATAGATAGATAGATAGATAGATAGATAGATAGATAGATAGATAGATAGATAGATAGATAGATAGATAGATGTGAAAGGCACTATATGATAGATAGATAGATAGATATGAAAAGCACTATATATATATATATATATATATATATATATATATATATATATATATATATATATATATATATATATATATATATATAGTGGACATTAGAGGGTGAAACCCAACAGACAGACGCTCCGGGCACAAGTTTAAAAGCACTAAGTAGATTTTTAATCTTTTCTTCAATATAGTGCCTTCAAAGCACCTCATCCACCAAACACACCACAAATCAATACAATAGATCTCCTCCTCTCCTCCCAGCAGCTCTGTCACACTCCCTCCCAATTTCAGCTTGCTTGCTGGGTCTCTACCAGATCTTTATATATAATCCTTGACCCAGAAGTGCTCCTGTCCTTCCGTCCATGTGATTCATCAGCACTTCCAGGTCAGATGGAGACTTGTATTTTCTTCAGCCCGGAATTACTTCTGTTCTTCCGTCCTCGTGACTTGGGAGTACTTCTGGGCTATACGGGAAACAAAAATCCAGTGTCACACGTTGGCACCCACGGTATCCAGCAGGGCTGTGAAGCTGAACTCCATCTCCCATGGTGCCCTGTGGGAATCCGGGGCACCTGCAAGCTGCAGGGAAGTCGCCATCTAGTGTCCTGGGTGTGTCAGCCGGGTTGAGCTGCTGGCCGTTCATCACAATAAATTATAGACTATAGATAGACAGATAAATAGATAGATATGAAAGGCACTATATTATAATTATCATTATAGATAGATAGATAGATAGATAGATAGATAGATAGATAGATAGATAGATAGATAGATAGATAGATAGATAGATAGATAGATAGATAGATAGATAGATAGATAGATACTTTATTAATCCCAAAGGGAAATTCACATACTCCAGCAGCAGTATACTGATACAAAAAACAATATTAAATTAAAGAGTAATAAAAATGTAGGTAAAAACAGACAATAACTTTATATAATGTTAATGTTTACCCCCCGGGTGGAATTAAAGAGTCGCATAGTTTGGGGGACGAACGATCTCCTCAGTCTGTCAGTGGAGCAGGACGGTGACAGCAGTCTGTCGCTGAAGCTGCTTCTCTGTCTGGAGATGATCCTGTTTAGTGGATGCAGTGGATTCTCCATGATTGACAGGAGTCTGCTCAGCACCCGTCGCTCTGCCACGGATGTCAAACTGTCCAGCTCCGTGCCTACAATAGAGCCTGCCTTCCTCACCAGTTTGTCCAGGCGTGAGGCGTTCCTCTTTTTTATGCTGCTTCCCCAGCACACCACTGTGTAGAAGAGGGCGCTTGCCACAACCATCTGATAGAACATCTGCAGCATCTTATTGCAGATGTTGAAGGACGCCAACCTTCTAAGGAAGTATAGTCGGCTCTGTCCTTTCTTACACAGAGCATCAGTATTGGCAGTCCAGTCCAGTTTATCATCCAGCTGCACTCCCAGGTATTTATAGGTCTGTACCCTCTGCACACAGTCACCTCTGATGATCCACCACAAGCTCCTTGGTTTTGCTGGTGTTCAGGTGTAGGTGGTTTGAGTCGCACCATTTAACAAAGTCCCTGATTAGTTTCCTATACTCCTCCTCCTGCCCACTCCTGATGCAGCCCACGATAGCAGTGTTGTCAGCGAACTTTTGCATGTGGCAGGACTCCGAGTTGTATTGGAAGTCCGATGTGTATAAGCTGAACAGGACCGGTGAAAGTACAGTCACCTGCGGCGCTCCTGTGTTGCTGACCACAATGTCAGACCTGCAGTTCCCGAGATAGATAGTGCAACCATAAGGGGTGCCACAGAGCCCCAAACCACAGACACAGCACACAATATATGAATAGAATAAGTGATTTTTATTCCTTCTAAAGGACCTTTCCAATGACCTCTTCCAACAATCAGCCACAAATACAATTGTAACCACAATGAACCAATAAATCGTCCTCCTGCCTTACTCCACTTAAGTGTTGCCCACTGCCTCCTGACTCTGACTTGTCCATATGTGACAACAGGCTTCCTTTTATGCCAGACCCAGGAATGCTTCTCTGGCCATGTCATACCTTTGGGGTAGCACTTCCAGATCATAGTGAAATTAGGGCGGTCCTCCCCCGACAGCACCCTCTATTGCAACGCAAGGACCCCAACAGGGCTGCACCTCCAGACACCATATCCCAAGCCCCCCAAAGTTATTTCTTTGTTATGCTGGCCATATTTGTCTGCATCATTGCATTGGCCTGCTATCCGACTCATCTGACTCATCTCATCTGATAGATAGATAGATAGATAGATAGATAGATAGATAGATAGATAGATAGATAGATAGATAGATAGATAGATAGATAGATAGATAGATAGATAGATAGATAGATAGATAGATAGATAGATAGATATGAAAGGCACTATATAATAGATAGATAGATAGATAGATAGATAGATAGATAGATAGATAGATAGATAGATAGATAGATAGATAGATAGATAGATCGATGTGAAAGGCACTATATAATAGATAGATAGATAGATAGATAGATAGATAGATAGATAGATAGATAGATAGATAGATAGATAGATAGATAGATAGATAGATAGATAGATAGATAGATAGATAGATAGATAGATAGATTTTATTAATCAAAAACAGGCTCATGATTTCCGCAGCATTAACAGCATCCTGCAGTTGTCTCTGACAAATGTTCTTCCACTCCGTCTCTGATGTTTAATTTGCCGTGCTGAATGTATTTGACAAGTTTGAAATAATTCATAAAAAGCCACATTTCCTCAGTTTCAGAGTTTCTATTGATTATATTGACCAAACGGGACATTGTGTACACACCACTGGACGTTTTCCTCCTGGGGTGCTATAATAATTTCACCAAATCACGTCCACAAAGCTGTCCAAAGCCTGCTCGCCATTAAGAGAGCCCAGATGATGATGATGATGATGCAGACAAATGGCCCCCGTCCATCACACTTCCCTTTTTTGTGACACAGTGAGAATGGCAGTGTATGAAGACAGAGTTGAGTCAAAAGAGGGTGAGTGAGCAATGGAAAACTACCACTGACAGCCCTAATTAGGCTTCTAATGGCTGTGAACTAATGAGAAGGAGACAACCTGCAGTGTAGCACCTTTATAAATGATTAAAGGTTAAAATGATAAAAGGAAAAGAAGAGAAAGGTTGAGTAGGAAAATAGCCGAGGGTCAATACAAACTGATTACCCATCAGGAGTAGCAAAATCACTGATTAGCTATACAGGCCACAATGTCAAGTGAACTGCTCAAAAGAATTAGACGGACAGTAATTTCACTTCTAAGTGCATATTCCATTGGGGGCAACTAGTATTCAATATACTCATTTTAAAAATAATTATTTAACCAGTATGAGAGGGCTTCCTATTGGATTTATAAAAGGGTCTTTAAGGCCGGCTCTCTTGCAATTACTTCACTGGTTAGCACACCAAGTTTGAATGTGCTGGTGTGGCCTCACAGCGTATGGCTCTGCGCACCCCAAACTCTCCTGAAGTCTCCACATGAGCTGCTCTGCGCTCCGGTGCCCCCCATGTCTTGGTACAGAGGAGCCGTTTTCCATTTTAATTCTTAGGAAGAGAATGAGAATGACGTGAAAGGTGGCAGGTGTCACTAGACGGCTGGGAGATGCAGCAAAATGATTCATTTTCAGAAATAAAGCGTTGGCTTTCCATAAAATGTGACATTGCCTGTGGCACAGCTGGCAGAGCACACACAGCAACTTGGGCTTTGCACCTCCTTCAGCTCTAGTCCTGCTTGGCACTGGTGCCTTCTTTTGTTGTGATTCTCTGATTTATTGTCTCTTAATTTCCTTATTCTGAAACTTTGTATTACTTTTTAACTTTATGATATGCCATCAATTTGTTGTTGTCATGATTTGCACTCTGTATGTAACCTTTATGTGCTTTTCTCCTTTGTTTCCTGATATACACGGCCAATTTATCAAGCATCTAAGGGTAGGAAAACGACCCTAACTGGCTCAAAAATCTCAAAATGAGGCCAATTTGGTCCAACTTTTAGAAGAAGAGTAAAAACATTTGATTAATTTGTTTAATTTAGGAAACTCCTCTTAACTTCATCTGGATTTTGGAGGGCACGTGAGATGTCTCAACGCTCTGAGAGCTGCCAGTAGGTGGCATTCAGACAGAAATTGGAATGCAAGTAAGTAAGGTAAGTTATTGAAATGTTGGAGAACAGTGAACTCACAAAAAGATATTGATTTGACAGAGATGGAATAATATTCATAAGAAATCTTATAGGCTCACAAATGACACGATAGATAGATAGATAGATAGATAGATAGATAGATAGATAGATAGATAGATAGATAGATAGATAGATGGGCACTATATAACAGATAGATAGATAGATAGATAGATAGATAGATAGATAGATAGATAGATAGATAGATAGATAGATAGATAGATAGATAGATAGATAGATAGATAGATAGATAGATAGATAGATAGATGTGAAAGGCACTATATAATATTTATGTAAGACAGACAGATAGATAGATAGATAGATAGATAGATAGATAGATAGATAGATAGATAGATAGATAGATAGATAGATGTGAAAGGCACTATATAATATATATGTAAGACAGACAGACAGACAGACAGACAGATAGATAGATAGATAGATAGATAGATAGATAGATAGATAGATAGATAGATAGATAGATAGATAGATAGATAGATAGATAGATAGATAGATGTGAAAGGCACTATATAATATTTATGTAAGACAGACAGATAGATAGATAGATAGATAGATAGATAGATAGATAGATAGATAGATAGATAGATAGATAGATAGATAGATAGATAGATGTGAAAGGCACTATATAATATATATGTAAGACAGACAGACAGACAGACAGACAGATAGATAGATAGATAGATAGATAGATAGATAGATAGATAGATAGATAGATAGATAGATAGATAGATAGATAGTGTAAATGTGCAAAGTATTTATTTCCCAGAATGTGCCCAAGTGCAGTTATAAACATCTTTCATAATCAAATACTCCCATAAGAACAGTGCATTCCCATCAGTCTGTGAATAAGTTCAATAATTAAAATCCATAAAACCCATAGAAAGAACAGCAGTCTCTTCCATTAAAAAGCAGTCCTTACGCATGTCCCAGTACTCCGCCCATTGACAAAGTCCCATCACACACCTCAACCCTTTACCAATGAGGCATTCCAGCTCCTCAGAGTTTGCTCACGTAGCTCCATCCTTGCACTCATACCTACCTGCGACTGTCCCCAGTTCCCTTCACTGGTGAGCTCTGCATCCATCCTGCTCCCCGTTGTGGAACTCGGACCCTTAGACTGCTCCTCTGCCCCCTCTCATCGGTATGATCCATAAGTCCATACTGTCTCCCTGACTCCTAGCTGCAGCAGGACAGGATTGCCCCATCTCCGTATGAGGACTGTCTTTTTCACACAGGAGACCACCAAACTCAAACCAGATCCCCTTTCCACTCTGTGTCTCCCTTCCCTTCCTTTCTCCACCCAGTTAGCCTTAATTCCCTATAACTTTTTCTTAATCACAATCGCCTTCTTTTGTTCTTGCCTCCACTGTTAGGCTCTCCTTTGTTTATTAGGTGTGGTGTCCTAATTATGATGCAGGGAGAGTCAATGAGGAAACTGGAGCCAACCACACCCTCACGTGCCACCATGGAGTTTTTATTTAAAATCCTGCCTGCAGCCACAGACCCACCACAGTTAACACTCCGGAGAGCTGATTTTCCTGTTTGTTTACCACATAATGTTATTATTTTTTTATTTTTAGTTGGAGTGATGTATATATGTTGATCATTAAGATGAACATATGCAGTGTGCCATTGTGCTAAGTATCCAGATGGTGCTGTGGAGCAGCCTCATCTTAATCGTCTTCCTCGAGTGACAAGAGTAAAAATGATTTCTTGCTATTGGCATGTATAGTAACTTGTAACATGTGAAGATCTACGATATGACAGATGAGACTTCAGTGACACATTCTGGCGCCTATGAATGATTTTTAGAAGAAAGAAAGATAGAAAGACAGCAAACTCTAGAGAGTTTAAATATTCAATACAATTTGTAGACGCAGAACAACGCTCACGCATGTTCAAATTAATTTTCGTTAATTTTTGCTGTCTTTCATCCTGTTGAATTTTTCTCATCTGCTTTTTATGAATATTAACCCGGTTTACGAACATGAACTCGATTAAAAATCCTCTTTACTAGCATGACAATATATTCGTCAAATGTCAATTTTTGTTTTTTGGCTTATGTTGATGTCCACAAGCCATTTGGACTGGATTCAATTTCAGGGCGTCTTTTAAAAGTCCAATTAGCTGACATCTTCAGTGACATCTTTAATATTTTGCTGGTCCTTACCTGATTCAAAAGGATTGTATGTAAATACAATTAATCCGTTCCAGACCATACGAAGTGTATGTAAATATATTTTTTTTAAAGATTTTTAATCACAAATATAGTTAATTACTCCATAGAATGCACAGTGTAATAGTAAACTAATGTAAAAACGTTGAATAACACTGACACAAACACCCAGCCTCCCTGCTCAGCTGCATGTCCCATCTCTCTCTCTCTCTCTCTCTCTCTCTCTCTCTCTCTCATCAGCACGCAAGCCTGCGCTCTCTCTCTTGCTCTCAGCTGCAAGTGCCATCTCTCTCTCTCTCTCTCTCTCTCTCTCTCTCTCTCTCTCTCTCTCTCTCTCTCAGCAGCACGCGCGCCCGCTCTCTCTCTCTCTCTCTCTCTCTCTCTCAGCAGCACGCAAGCCTGCTCTCTCTCTCTCTCTCTCCCTCTCTCGCTCCTCTAAGCAGCATGCGAGCCTGCTCTCTCGCTCTCAGCTGCACATGCCATCTCTCTCTCTCTCTCTCTCTCTCTCTCTCTCTCTCTCTCTCTCTCTCTCTCTCTCTCTCTCTCAGCAGCACGCAAGCCTGCTCTCTCTCTCTCTCTCTCTCTCTCTCTCTCTCTCTCTCTCTCTCTCTCTCTCTCTTTCAGCAGCATGCGAGCCTGCTCTCTCGCTCTCAGCTGTACATGCCATCTCTCTCTCTCTCTCTCTCTCTCTTGCTCTCAGCTGCAAGTGCCATCTCTCTCTCTCTCTCTCTCTCTCTCTCTCTCTCTCTCTCTCAGCAGCACGCAAGCCTGCTCTCTCTCTCTCTCTCTCTCTCTCTCTCTCTCTCTCTCTCTCAGCAGCATGCGAGCCTGCTCTCTCGCTCTCAGCTGCACATGCCATCTCTCTCTTGCTCTCAGCTGCAAGTGCCATCTCTCTCTCTCTCTCTCTCTCTCTCTCTCTCTCTCTCTCTCTCTCAGCAGCACGCAAGCCTGCTCTCTCTCTCTCTCTCGCTCCTCTAAGCAGCATGCGAGCCTGCTCTCTCGCTCTCAGCTGCACTTGCCATCTCTCTCTCTCTCTCTCTCTTTCTTGCTCTCAGCTGCAAGTGCCATCTCTCTCTCTCTCTCTCTCTCTCTCTCTCTCTCTCTCTCTCTCTCTCTCTCTCTCTCTCTCTCTCTCTGTAACATTGCAGCAGTTCACACTATAGCCTTGCAACCGATCTCTGTATAAACACTTTTTTTTAATGAGTTTTAAGCACAGGGGGAAAAAAGGAACATTTGAACAAATCCGAACTTGATTTAAAAACCAACCACGAGCAACCAAGAAAGTAACATTTTCAGGAGTTCGCGCTATAGCCTTGCAACCGATCACTGTATAAACACTTAGTTTTGAAGGAGAGTCTGGCTCCGCGATGGAGGGATGTTTTCCTTCAGGTGTTTTCTCTCTTGTGATTTCTTGGCTTTCTGGTGTTTTTAGCTGTTTAGCTGGTGGGAGCGAAAGCCTCGTGCCCCAACCCTTCGTGTTTGTCCTCCACATCACTGGCAGTCTGGCTTTGTTTACATTGTGCTGCTTGAAAGCACAAGGGTTCTTAAATTGGTAAATGAGTAAACTGGTAAACAGTTTTTCCACCTCTTCCAGCACTTGAGGCCTCTGCCTGGTTAACGCTTTAACTCCTTTTGCAACATCAGCTGCTTTAATAGATTCTTTCTGCTTTAGAATAGTCGAAATCATAGATTTTGACTTCTTGTACTCGGCGGCAAGATCAGTAACACGAACGCCACATTCATACTTTTCAATAATTTCTTTCTTTACTTCGATTTCAATTTTCTGCAAAACTTTCTTCTCACCACTCTTCACTTGCTTAGAAGCCATGGTTAACTGCAAAAGCACACGAAATACTATAGAGCTCAAAGAGTTCACAGGTAAAGCACACACGTCTGACTGAGAACAATGAACAGGGAGAGGCTGAACACGTGCTTAAATACAGTAATCGGCGCGTACGAACCAGAAGGGAAATGAAATAGAGCACAAAGAGTTCACAGCGAAAGCACGCACACATGTGCAAGTATGCACGTCTGACCGAGAACAATGCAACAGGTGCGGAAATCATCAGGGCGCACAAACCGAAAGGGAAACTGGCTTGTTCGTATACCGAGTGTGTGGTCGTGAACCGAGCCAAAAGTTTGGCGAACATTTTGGTCGTAAACCGAGTTGTACGTGTACTGAGACGTTCGTGAACCGAGGTTCCACTGTATTTACAAAGGTGCACACAATCCCAAAACTCCCCCAAAGTTCAGGTCTCACAATGCCTCTCTCTTCTCTTCCGCCCACCTCCTGTCCTCTCCTCCCGAGCTCCGTCCTTCTCCACTCCTGACTTAAGCCCTCGAACGGAGGGAGGCGGCCCCTTTTATAATCACCCGGATGTGCTCCGGGTGTCCCTGGTCGTCTTCCCCCCTGCACTTCCGGGTGTGGCGGAAGTGCTGTGGACCATGGCTCTCCAGGCATTTGGGTTGAGCTTCCAAGCTCAGTTCCCATGGTCTCCAAATCCACCAGGGCGGTCGCCCCCTCGTGGTCTGGAGGAGGCGTAAGCCCTTCTCCGGTCCTCCTGGGCATCCCGGCTGGGTACCACACCCGGCCACATGCCACATCTGTTTAAATTGTTGAAGTGCGGGGTGCGTTTTCGCGATCATTTTAACTTTGTTGAGTTCGCAGCAGGACTAAGGCCATTACAAAGGGGGGCTTTTTATATCCAAGGAGACAGAAAGGACCTCATTATACTTAATTATGACTGTCACCTTTATGTCATTTGTGTAAACCTGGAGCTTCCAAAGCACAGCAGTTTGAATACACTGACTTGGGAGTTTTTCTTCTTTGGTTAAATATCTAGAGAAAATGGTTTATTTTGACTTTGGACATGTATTATGTAAATGAGGGAGACAAAACACCAAAAAAAAAGTTGGGGATACCACTTTGGTAACACCATATACTGTAAGTTTAATAGGCAAATTAAACAGCCTTTACAGACACAGGTTCACAACAGAATAGAACTGATGAGTGGTGCTTTATATGGTGGGGAGACTGGAAGGGGCGAGTCTAGGAGAGAGGACCCCGGAAATGACATCAGCAGTAGGTGAGTCATCAGTCAGCTGGTCTGCCGAGGGAGTGAGAGAGAAAGGATTAGATTAGAGCACAGCGCCAACCCCTGGTTCAGTGGGTAATCACACTTACTCAAGCCTGAGAGCTGTCACCGATGTGCACGCACGTGACAATTACAACAGCTTAGGAGTTCACATTAAAAAGACTGAATGGATAGAGATGTGGGCAAACGTTTTGTCTTGCAGAAAATTATGAGGACTTTCAAGGGGACTTTTTCACCCCACTATATTTATAAGGAAGCATTACTCCGGTCACTCTAAGTAGACCATCACTGTCAGCCACTTCTCACTTAACACATCCTGTAATGCAAAAATCAAGCCATCATTTATTTTGAGATATGTAGACAAACATTTCAGTCGTAACTTCAACAGGTGCGCACCCTCCCGCAATTCCAGGTTACTTGCGTTGATTCAGACCTGCACATTATTATCAACGGAAAAAAGCAGATGGGCTTCCTCCGTCTTTGAACAAAGATATCCATCAACCTGTTATTGTGTGTCACCCTCATCAGCCTTTAACTACAGATCGGGGTCTTGAAGACCATTTTTAAAAACTAACCCACTTTTTTTAATACACCTTATAAATGAAATGTCCTTACGGCAAAAGATTAGCGCTCCACCTTTGCTCGCACTGTTCTTTCACTTATTGCTAATCGTAAGTAATGAGCAAGGCTGGCACACTGAGGAGCACAGAGGAACGGCTCTGCTTATCTGCCTCTTTCTTGGCCATGAAGAGTAAATGTGCAAGAGTGCCATGTGGCCTGACACCCTGAGTCACTTTTCTGCCCCGGCTCTTATGAACAGCAGGTCTGTTGCCTTTGTCCTCCATCATTTGCATAATTGGTATTTTAATTTAAAACCTTTCGATCTCTGATTGCACAGCCCTGTACGGCACACCATGATACCACATTACTGAAATTATTAGATCTATGCATTTCAAATTGCTGTCTAAATTGTGGCAAGGTCAATAGACTACAATTTTCGTTTCCTGGTGTATGCAGGTGGCAGAAAAGCCATTCTACAGGCAAAGCGTGATTGTTTTTTGTTCTGTTTCAAGAAACCTGCTGTGAGAGGTAGATGTGGGTTTTAACAGAGTCCTCACAAAACAATTCAAACAGATTCCCTAAGTCCTCCTGTAATGTCAATGATTTTACCAACCTGTACGGCTCCATTCAGGAGTGTGTGAAGTCTGATTTACATAGCAACTCGTTTACTGAGCTCTCTAATCTATCTATCTATCTATCTATCTATCTATCTATCTATCTATCTATCTATCTATCTATCTATCTATCTATCTATCTATCTATCTATCTATCTATCTATCTATCTATCTATCTATCTATCTATCTATCTATTATATAGTGCCTTTCATATCTATCTATCTATCTATCTATCTATCTATCTATCTATCTATCTATCTATCTATCTATCTATCTATCTATCTATCTATCTATCTATCTATCTATCTATCTATCTATCTATTATATAGTGCCTTTCATATCTATCTATCTATCTATCTATCTATCTATCTATCTATCTATCTATCTATCTATCTATCTATCTATCTATCTATCTATCTATCTATCTATCTATCTATCTATCTATCTATCTATCTATTATATAGTGCCTTTCATATCTATCTATCTATCTATTGTGGTACCTGGATGGGGGTGGTACCCAGCGGGATGCCCGAGAAGATCGGAGGAGGGCTTCTGCCTCCTCCAGATCTCGAGGGGTCGACCACTCTGGGGGCCGCAGGTACAGAGCTGGGAAGCTCGACCCTGTAGGGGCCTGTGGTCACCGCCAGGGGGACCCAATACCTGGAGGACCCTGAACTGCAGCTCTTCCACCACACCAGGAAGTGCTGAGGGGAAGAGGAACAGGGACACCCGGAGTGCTTGCGGGCAGACAGCCGGCACTTCCGCCACACTGGGGCGTGTCGGTGGGAGATTGCAGGGAACACACCTGGAGCACATCCGGGTGCTTATTTAAAGGGGCCGCCTACCTCCAGAGAGAGACTTGAGTCGGGTGGAAGAAGGACAAGGTTCTGGAGGAGAGAAGGAGGCAGTCTGAAGAGACAGAGAGAGAGAAGGCATTGTGTGGGACTGGACTGAGGGGTATTGGGACTTGTGAGTAGTGCATTTGTATACCATGGAGACCCTGAATAAATGTGTGTGGGGTGATTTAAACGTGTCTGCCTGTCTGTGTCCGAGTCATATTCCACACTATCTACCTATCTATAGTGCCTTTCATATCTATCTATCTATCTATCTATCTATCTATCTATCTATCTATCTATCTATCTATCTATCTATCTATCTATCTATCTATCTATCTATCTATCTATCTATCTATCTATCTATCTATCTATCTATCTATCTATCTATCTATCTATCTATCTATCTATCTATCATCAATAGGGCACCTTTCACTGCTGTAATGTCACAATGATTTCTTTGAAACATGGCAGACTCACCTGACCAGACAAAGGTCATCCCTTTAAACTCACCCCATTGTACAATCCATTTTGTTGCACTTCCTTGTTTTGTACTACTGCATCATAACAGGTATCTTCCACACTAGTTCAGTGTCATGTGCAAATTTAGACATATTTTCACTGACCTTTAGTCTACATGTTTATTCAATGACCTGAACAGAAGAAGAGACCCACTCTAAGTTGGTGTTTGTCAGCCTTGTTGGTGTTGTGACCCACCTTTTTCTGTATAAGTGGTTTTACCATCCACCAAGGGAGGCAAATTGAGCACAATCATCATAGATGACGGGGTGGTTCACCATGTGAATCAAATGTAATCCACCTCAACCCACTACCACTACAAACAACAGTAACTCACAACCCACTGGCAGAACTTTTTTGAGCCAAAAGTGGATTGTAACTCAGTACTTGAAAAAATAACTCTAAGTCATTCAACCAACCCTCAGCTGCAACCTGCAGGCAAAAACCTATACAGTCCTCAGCACTGAGCACTGGCCTCAAAAATTCACAGATATAACAAAAATATCTCACAAGGGAGAGAGAAACCACAAATTGTAGTTTATAGAGACAAGGCAAAACATGAATGCTTATAAAAATATATATATTTATTAACAAGTAGTATCTATCATATGGTACCTTTCATATCTATCTATCTATCTATCTATCTATCTATCTATCTATCTATCTATCTATCTATCTATCTATCTATCTATCTATCTATCTATCTATCTATCTATCTATCTATCTATCTATCTATCTGATCCTGTAGCCGTATATATTGATATTTGCAGCTTTTGCTCATTTGACTCTAATTAAGATTAGTAGTCCACTTCAGTAAGATGTCTCTTTCACTCTCTTGTGATGGATTCTACACTACGCATTGTGATTAGACACTCTGTGAAAGACACTATATAGTATAAAGACCAATTGCTTACACGCAGGCCATTCTGAAGCCTCACATTTACCAGCCGCTAATCGACGGCCTTGTCAAATCCTTTATAAGTATTTATAACCCCATGCTTGACGAATGTCTTGTTGGCTGCCGGTTCATGGTCGTCTTAAGCACATTCTGCTCAAAGCAGCACAACGAGTGCCTGTTATTAAATCCATTTATCAAATCACCTTCTTCCTCTTTGCTTTTGTTTAAAGATCTAATCATATCATCGCTATGTAAGTTACATTGCAGCGCGTTGGTGGTGCACAAGCCCCACTCTGCTCTCGGTTTTTTTTATTCTCTTTCCTCAGTCACAGTTGCACAAGAAGACGTAGCTGCGGCTGCGTGCCATTTTCATTTCAATTGCTTATTTACTTTCTAGTACATTGTCTGATTAAAGTCATAACAGCCGTCTTTTCCTCTCCCCTTCTCTCTCTCTTCTTATCTGCTGTATATTTTTCAAGCTGACATGGGCAAATGCCACAATATGCCATAGACTGAGAGCATTATTTAGAGTAAAGGGGATTCTGCCAATCAAGGATGGAAAGAGCAAAGGAATGAGAGCCGAGGGTGATTTGAAATGCAAAGCCTATTAAAGGTTCCCCTTATAGCCAACTAGAAAGAAGAAAAAAAAAACTGATTCTGGTTATTACTAGCAGCAGTAAACATGCTGCAATTAATTCTGCAATGCTTTTCGAAATATGAACCCATAAAGCTTCTGCGAATCGTGAGGGGTATTATCTCCATGCTAATTAGCAGGGGAAAGAAAATTATCAGCTTTCCAGACGAACCGACTTGATTTGAGCCTCCCGTCCTGCTGATTTCGCCTTATGGCTTTGCAAAACTTTGCATTATCTTAACTTTCAAAAAAATGCAATCGAGTGTGTGCACGCGCGTGTGTGTGTGCCTGTTGTTTGTTTCATCTTTTAACCAGATTTGATTTATTTATGCAATCAAATATAAATAACTGTGGGAGATGAAATGAATTAGCCTGCGGTCTGAAAAGGAAATGCAACATTAATCACATGCACGAATCTGCTGCTTTCATTTGTGTATTTGGATTACGCGTTGGCCATTACTGTCACTGTACTTCAAATATTTATAAAGATTATGGGAATGCTAACCTTTTTGGTAATTCAAGAAAAAATATTTGTAGTGCTTCATAATTTTCCTTTAGGTGAATAGCATAAAATATGTGATTTGCCTTCTCATCTGTACTCTGGTCTGACAGAAGTCTGGGCCACCAGCGACGTCTTTACAGGCTCCACAACTGCATACACAGGCACAAGTACGCATATATATATATATATATATATATATTTCTTATATACAGTATATTATAGAATTTTATATATCTATTTTATTTTATTCTTAAATAGCCTCGGATTCAGGAGGAACAGTGTGGTTTTCGTCCTGGTCGCGGAACAGTGGACCAGCTCTATACCCTTAGCAGAGCCCTGGAGGGTGCATGGGAGTTTGCCCAACCAGTCTACATGTGTTTTGTGGACTTGGAAAAGGCATTCGACCGTGTCCCTCGGGGAATCCTGTGGCGGGTACTCCGAGAGTATGGGGTACCGGACCCCCTGATAAGGGCTGTTCGGTCCCTGTACAATAGGTGTCAGAGCCTGGTCCGCATTGCCGGCAGTAAGTCGAACCCATTTCCAGTGAGAGTTGGACTCCACCAGGGCTGCCCTTTGTCACCGATTCTGTTCATAACTTTTATGGACAGAATTTCTAGGCGTAGCCAGGGCATTGAGGGGGTCCGGTTTGGTGGGCTCAGGATTGGGTCACTGCTTTTTGCAGATGATGTTGTCCTGTTTGCTTCATCAGGCCGTGATCTTCAGCTCTCTCTGGATCGGTTCGCAGCCAAGTGTGAAGCGGCTGGGATGAGAATCAGCACCTCCAAATCCGAGACCATGGTCCTCAGCCGGAAAAGGGTGGAGTGCCCTCTCAGGGTTGGTAGCGAGATCCTGCCTAAAGTGGAGGAGTTCAAGTATCTCGGGGTCTTGTTCACGAGTGAGGGAAGAATGGAGCATGAGATCGACAGGCGGATCGGTGCGCCATCCGCAGTAATGCGGGCATTGCATCGGTCTGTCGTGGTGAAAAAGGAGCTGAGCCGCAAGGCGAAGCTCTCAATTTATCAGTCGATCTATGTTCCTACCCTCACCTATGGTCATGAGCTATGGGTAGTGACCGAAAGAACGAGATTGCGAATACAAGCGGCTGAAATGAGTTTCCTCCGCAGGGTGTCTGGGCTTTCCCTTAAAGATAGGGTGAGAAGCTCAGTCATCCGGGAGGGGCTCAGAGTAGAGCAGCTGCTCCTCCGCATCGAGAGGAGTCAGATGAGGTGGCTCGGGCATCTGATCAGGATGCCTTCTGGACGCCTCCCTGGTGAGGTGTTCCTGGCACGTCCAACCGGGAGGAGGCCCCGGGGAAGACCCAGGACACGTTGGAGGGACTATGTCTCCCGGCTGGCCTGGGAACACCTTGGGATTCCCCTGGAAGAGCTAGAAGAAGTGGCCAGGGAGAGGGAAGTCTGGGCATCTCTGCTCAAGCTGCTGCCCCCGCGACCCGACCTCAGATAAGCGGGAGACAATGGATGGATGGATGGATATTATATTTTTTTAATATATATACTGTGTATATATATATATATATATATATATATATATATATATATATATAGGGCGGCACGGTGGCGCAGTGGGTAGCGCTGCTGCCTCGCAGTTGGGAGATCTGGGGACCTGGGTTCGATTCCCGGGTCCTCCCTGCGTGGAGTTTGCATGTTCTCCCCGTGTCTGCGTGGGTTTCCTCCGGGCGCTCCGGTTTCCTCCCACAGTCCAAAGACATGCAGGTTAGGTGGTTTGGCGATTCTAAATTGGCCCTAGTGTGTGCTTGGTGTGTGGGTGTGTTTGTGTGTGTCCTGCGGTGGGTTGGCACCCTGCCCAGGATTGTTTCCTGCCTTGTGCCCTGTGTTGGCTGGGATTGGCTCCAGCAGACCCCCGTGACCCTGTTTGGATTCAGCGGGTTGGAAAATGGATGGATGGATGGATATATATATATATATATATATATATATATATATATATATATATATATATATATTAGATATATGATTTGCTGTGGACTGATGCCCTGCCCGGGGTTTGTTCCTGCCTTGCGCCCTGTTCTGGCTGGGATTGGCTCCAGCAAACCCCCGGGACTCTGTGTTAGGATATAGCGGGATGGAGAATGACTGGCGGACTGACTGACTAACTAGATATAGTATATGATGTAGTACTAGGGTGTTGTACCGTGTTATCCATTATGGATGTAATGAGAAGTCAAGCAGAAAGGGGCCTGAGTTATCTTGAAAGCTTGCATATTGTAATCTTCTCAGTTAGCCAATAAAAGGTAAAATTTTGCTTGACGTCTTATATATACAGTATGATAGAATTAATTTAAAAATATCTGATATCTCTTGCACTACATGTACCCTCAGCATTCCTCCTATACTTTTCTTCTGTATCCTTGTGTGCCTGAATCTGCCTTGGGGCCGCCGTTTGCTCTTTGTAAACCACGTTGCTCGACTCCTATCTGCTTTTTCACTACCACTATTGGTAGATGGCCCCCCATTACCTGCGAGGAGTACACGTCTTTGATGGTTTCTCCATTGCTTCTCCTTGATATCCTTCTGTGTGTCAAACTCCCTTGCTCAGTGCTTTCTGTCTTGATTGCATTTGACTGAACAGCTACAGTGAAACTGACCAATCAGACCAGAGACCAATTGACCAGTCAGACTGCTTGGAGTGACCTGACATACATATACACATTAGTGTTTTATTAGTGTGTATAAGTGTATTCACAGTGCATGGGCATGCATATACATATATATATATATATATATATATATATATATATATATATATATATATATATATATATACATATACAGTATACATATACATATACACATATACATATATACATATGCATATAGATATACATCTATCCATCCATCCATTTTCCAACCCGCTATATCCTAACTACAGGGTCACGGGGGTCTGCTGGAACCATACCCAACCAACACAGGGTGCAAGGCAGAAAACAAACCCTGGGCAGGGCGCCAGCTCACCGCATACATATATACATATATATATATAAGCATATATATATAAACATATATATATATATATATATATATATATATATATATATATATATATAATATATATATATATATATATATATATATATATATATATATATATATATATATATATATATATATATACACAATGTCACAAAAATAGCCAAGAGACATTGGGAAGGTTTGGGGCAGCCACCCATATAATATTTCCCAGCTGCAAAATCTGTCAAAAGACAAAGACATGTTCATACAACTGAGTCCAAAACAGAACTGAGTATCTTCTTTAAGATGGCGGCTTTAAAACCCTCACGGGGGGAAGTGATGTCATCAGGATTGGAACCCGAAGTGACATCATTGGCTACCCCAAAACAGGGTGGGATTTCCCAAGAATGGTCTACAAGGAATTAAGGGAGAGAATTAGCGCACTTCGCCACCCCATGGTCCGGCGTGGAACTGCATTTATTCAGGCCCTTTGGTTGGCCCCTAAACAGGTGTGTGTGACAACATACACTGCCTGGCCAAAAAAAAAGTCGCGACCAAAAAAAAAGGTCACACACTAATATTCCGTTGGACCCCCTTTAGCTTTGATTTCGGCACGCATTCGCTGTGGCATTGTTTCGATAAGCTTCTGCAATGTCACAAGATTTAGTTCCATCCAGTGTTGCATTAATTTTTCACCAAGATCTTGCATGATGGGTGCATCACTTCATCTGCCTCTCTTCTTACCCTGATGCGCCCATCACTCTGCAACAGGGTAAATCTGGACTCATCAGACCACGTGACCTTCTTCCATTGCTCCAGAGTCCAATCTTTATGCTCCCTAGCAAATTGAAGCCTTTTTTTCCGGTTTGCCTCACTGATTAGTGGCTTTCTTACGGCTACACAGCTGTTCAGTCCCAATCCCTTGTGAGTTCCCTTCACATTGTGCGTGTGGAAATGCTCTTACTTTCACTATTAAACATAGACCTGAGTTCTACTGTTGTTTTTCTTCGATTTGATTTCACCAAACGTTTAAGTGATCGCCGATAACGATCATTCAGGATTTTTTTCCGGCCACATTTCTTCCTCGAAGACGATGGGTCCCCACTATCCTTCCAGTTTTTAACAATGCGTTGGACAGTTCTTAAACCAATTTTAGTAGTTTCTGCAATCTCCTTAGATGTTTTCTCTGCTTGATGCATGCCAATGATTTGACCCTTCTCAAACAGAATAACATCTTTTCCACGACCACGAGATGTGTCTCTCGACATGGTTGTTTAAGAAATGAGAAGCAACTCATTGCACCAGTTGGGGTTAAATAACTTGTTTCCAGCTGAAAGATAATCGTCCATGCAGTAATTATCCAATAGGAGGCTTGTACCTATTTGCTTAGTTAAATCCAGGTGGCGACTATATATATATATATATATATATATATATATATATAGATATTCACGGCATTCGTAGTCTGTGTCACAATCTGATTGTATGGGTGGTTACCTACCAGGTAACGCTTGTGGTTGGCCAGCAAGTCTGCTAACATCAGCCACAGTGCCCTCAGTTGTGAGAAGCAGATCATAGAATGGTTGAAATAGTTTACTGTCAAATAATGCAAAGAGTATGCGATACGTGTTTCGCCCTAATTCTGGGCTCATCAGGCGTACACACTCTACTGCACTCCCTCTCGGGAATCGAACCTCGGATGTCAGCGCCAGAGGCGATGCCCCTAACGTTGCGCCACGGCGTGTGGTTTGTTTATTTGACAGCATATATATATAAAACAAAGAGTACATGACATGTTTCACCCTTATTATGGCTCATCAGGTGACGCACTTTTGCATCCGCTTATGGGTATCGTACTTCAGATGTCACCGACTGAGGCAAAGCCTCTGACGTTGCACCACAGAGGCTGGTTTGCTTTGTATTATTTGGCAGGTTCTGTATCACAAATCAACAATGATCTGCATCTCACAATTGAGAGAATGTGGTGGATGTTTGCCACATAGATAGATAGATAGATAGATAGATAGATAGATAGATAGATAGATAGATAGATAGATAGATAGATAGATAGATAGATAGATAGATAGATAGATAGATAGATAGATAGATAGATAGATGCTCTAAAAGATATAAAATTAAGTTAGTAAATAGTTAATTTCCATAATTATATTAGTGAATGGAATTCAATTTTTTGATGATCCCACAAATAAAACGTCAATGCACATATCCAATTTCAGGTCACCAGTAGTCTTCACTCCCCAGCAGACTTCATCCAACCAATTTTGCCCAAAGACACTCGAACATGTTCATCAGTCTTACATGAAGATGTAAAGCTCAAGCATCTTATAGCTTCTTGGTCAGCACTGTTCAGATACATCGTAGCTCTGGTCTTGATTGCCATTTTCAAGACTTAAGCTGTGTGGGGCATTGCTACCTGTCGTGCCACCATGTTGTCCTGCAGGGGTATACATGTACTTGGCCTCATGCCATATGGCCTTCTGGACGTATTTTACTGCATTATGCCCCCAATCATTCTGCTTACCATCACCGGAGCAGCTGCTTCCTTTACATTCAAACATTTAACCAGCATTATGTTGATGAAGATAACTTGAGACTTAGAGGCGGCCTAATAGAAATGTTTCAAATTATAAAGGGAATAATTCAGGTTGACGCCAGATGTTGCTGAGAAATAAGTTCTTTAACAAGAACGAGGGGGCACAGATGGGAGCTGGTTGAGGGAGAATTTAATGCAAATACTCCAAAATGTTTAATCATAGAGATCAGTCTAAATATTGATAGAAATTGGCCAACTTCATTCTTTGTGTTAAACTGCTTGTTTATCTTTTACTACTTATTGTGTGCTTCTTAGAAAATCTTAAAAAAAGGAGTCTGTTTTTTCTGCTCCTGTTAATTGTATTATTCAGTCAATGGAATGGGAGCCAAGCCTAGCAGCAAAAGATAAGGGCACAAGGACAGGCCCACATGGCCAATATAGAGCCAACAACCTTGCCCGATGTGCGCATTTTTAGGGTAATGTGGGAAACTTGACTACCCACATGAAATGTACATGAACAGGAAGAAAACATGCAGACCCCACACAAGCAGTGACCAGACCAAAATCCTTTGGATGTTGAACGTTGCTTATTGTGGCACCTCAATTGAGCTTCTTCAATCAATCAATCAATCAATCAATCAATCAATCAATCAATCAATCAATCAATCAATCAATCAAACAACCAAACTAAGCAAAACATACTGTATGGGGAAGTCATTCAGGTCTTTTAAATTCATAAAGACATTGATAAAATGGACCTAGTAGAATACTTTAAAAAAAAAAAAAGCGAGTCACAAACTGAAGGACAACATTGGAAATTAAAGGGAAGCCACGAAGCAAGCTACTGAGCAGCAGAAGTGATGACCATGACAACTTTTAACAAAGAGAGGTAGACAGAAGGACTTCAGAACTCCACTTGATGTTATTTTAGAAGAATTATGTTGATAGGACTGACGAACTTTGCTGGGCTGAATGGCCTGTTCTTGTCAAAACTTCTTCTAATGTTCTAAAGTTGTTGTGTATTTATGCATAATTTTGTATTTTATTGCTGTTTTGTTAATTATGAACTATTATTTGTCATATTGTAGGTTAATTCTCTTATTTTATTAATTACCGTATATACTGGCGTATAAGTCGGGTCTCGAAACCCGAAAAATCAATCATAAAATCAGACCCGACTTAGACGCCCGTTCAAAAATACGACACTTAAATTTTTTTTTTACATCTTTAAAAAGGCCATGTGCTCAATGGTTACTCTCTCGAGTGGACATTAGCATAACGTAATCTCCTGGGCCAACAGCATGAGTTTTCTGCATTTGACTTAAACGACCGACATTGTAAAATATTGGAAATTATACAGTAAAATCAAGCCCTAACTTATCCACGGGAGAACTTAAACGTGAGTATAGACGGTACATCATTTTTGCCAGTTGGAGGTGCAGTCCCATGAAGATGATCGCCTAATGAGACATACCGTGATGAAAGAGGCCTGCAGTGATATGTGGTTTAAGATAATTACCATATATACTCACATATAAGTCAGGTCTTGAAACCCGAAAAATCGATCATAAAATCTGACCCTTAATTTTATTTTTTTTGTTTTTTTACATCTTCTTGATTCCTCCAATCTCACATCAGTTTCTCAGACACATCGAATTTTGTTGCAGCAGTGCAGTTACCAATTTCTTTCGCCGCTTCAACGACTTTTAATTTAAAACCAGCTTCATATTTCCTTCTGACTGAACGCTCCATCGTATTTAAGAGATGCTCTTACAATAAAGGTGTATGAGGGTGTGAGATACAAAAAACACAAAACAGTGCAAACGTCACTTCAGAATAGTTTGGGTATTACCGTGTGGTCATGTGGGCGTTAGCATATCATAACCTCTTGGACCAATAGCGTGAGTTTTCCGCATTCGACTTATACGACAGACATTATAAAATACTGGAAATTATACAATAAAATCAAGCCCCGACTTATCCGCGAGTATATAGGATATGTATTATGTCTTTGTATGTTCTTTTGTAGGTGTTGCCTCAAGGGGCTGCTCTACCATAACATCACAGCTGTTGCGTCTTCCTTCTGGGTATTTATCCCCATCCAGAAGTGAGGCCTGTGAAAGAATAATTTAAATGTAACAACTGCTAAGTATTTTGGTTTGCAGTGTGTACGTTGAAATATAAGAATTGGTTTGGGAAAAATGCTGGGATGGTCAAGTAAATAAAGAATGTACCAGAAGAAAGGTTGATGTAATATACAGAATGTACTGAAGGATGACTAAGAAGTCAGAAGATGTCCTGTAAACTACCAGAATGGACAGTTGTTATATGTGCGGAAATTTCAAAGGCTCAACTCAAAGGTATAAGAAGAACCAGAAAAATAATAAAATTGACTTTTTATTATATGTCATTTGGGTATAAGCCGATGAACTAACCAGAATAAATGTATGTATTGATTGACACTGTAATGTAAGGTCATTTTCTTTTAAAACAGACCTCTACCCTTAATATTTTGACCATGCTGTAATAGACTGCTTGTGAGGAACCTCTTCATGAAGTGCTATAAAAGACTCATAGGACAGTTCTTCTCCTGCCTGGTTTCTAACAGTAAGAGGCTCTAATTTTAAGATAAGATTTTATTAATATATCTAAATTTAATTTCTTCCGCAGGCCTAGTTGTTACTGATGGGCATTTCGATTATTAAACAGGTCTGTCCATCAGGACTACAGCTCCCAATATGGCTTGTGGGTTACAAATGGGAAATGTCCACCCTGTATATACAGGGAACAAATGGTCCCAGGAAGCAGTCACCCTCTGTTCTTCCATTATGGCCTCCCTGCCTGTAAAGGTAACAACAACCAACCCATCCCGCATACGTGTCTATCCATTGTGAAATCCTGTCCTGACAAGGAATCTCCATTCATTTCCATTGGGATGCCAGTCCCTCCATTATGGCATCATTTTGTGTATTAAAGCTCCCACTATTCACACAGAACATCAAGACAGTAGCTATAAAGTCCAAGGAACTCTCAGTTGACCGCCACAATCAAGTTGTGGTGAGGCATTGATCTGGTCAAGAGGACAAAACCATTTCCAAAAGCTTTTAGTGTTCTCAGGGGCACAGTGGCTGAAATAACTGAAAAATGGAAGGCAGAATCTTCCCAGGGATGGCCGTCCAGACAAACTGAGTAACAGGGCAAGAAGGGCTTTGGTCAGAGACAGGAGAAAGAACCCAACAGTCGTCTTCAGTCAAGCTTCAGAAGTCCTCTGCTGAGATGGGAGAATCTATCAGAAGGATGACCATCTCAGCAGCAGTCCATCAATCAGGTGCTTATGGTCAACTGGTTAGACGGAAGCCATTCTTGAGTGAAAGGCATATGGCAGCCTACTTGAACTGTGAGAGCATGAAAAGCTTCTGTGTTTTGACGAGACAAAATTTGAATTCATTGTTTGCATCAGGGTGGCATCCCATCCAGGGTCGGGTCATACCTTGCCCACAGTACATAGGGGATCGAGAATGGCTTTCTGTCCCACGGGGATCTGGAAACACAGGCTCCGAAAATGAATGGATGGTTTGTAATAATAGCAGACTAAAAGGCACAATTGGTGTCCCCCGGTGACCTGTCGTGGTATCGAATACAAAAGATAAAATATTCTTTACAGAAAAGAAAAATCAATATTTTTATTAATTTTTTTAAAACCTTTGACTCCTGGATCCATTACAAGGACCATTTTAAACCTCATTCATTAGCTTTAAAGGACTGAAAACCTTAAAGGTGTTTTAGCTTAGCTCAGCACAAGCGATGCATTAATGCTGGGATACGTGGGAAATGGAAGAACTGGGGAGGCGATTTTAGGCAGACAATCGACACAAAAGTGCCTCCATTTGTTAGACGAGGCCCTTCATCTAATCAGACTTAGGGAGACGGAGCTCAAAAAAGGTGTCGCCTATCACCTTAGAGAAGGGGGCACAACAACACAGCGGGCACTCAGCAGAGGTGGTCTGTGGTAAAAGTCAAGGAGTTGGCATTAGGGCACCACCTTACCAGCAAATGTCTATTTCTCTTTACACTCTCATGTAAACATAGCTGATGTTTTCACATATTTAAGGTTGGCATTATATGTTAGCCCTTCAAGGACAATACTGAGTATGACGTTGAAGGACCATCAGCAGCCACAAGGTGGAGCTCTGCCCTAGTGCCCTGGTCAGATTCTAAGCTGGGCCCTGAACCAAGAGTGCTCTTTTCCTTTCATAAGGTAATATTGATATTGATCATATTACTAAAATTGATTATGACATTTTTCATTTCCTAATTATTGGGTACTACCCCTGCAGTGGGCTGGCACCCTGCCCGGGGTTTGTTTCCTGCCCTGCACCCTGTGTTGACTGGGATTGGCTCCAGCAGACCCCCGTGACCCTGTAGTTAGGATATAGTGGGTTGGATAATGGATGGATGGATGGGTACTACCCTATTAGGTGCTTGGTTGGCACCCCAACTGTTACCTGCAGACTTCTCACATCCTTGGGGCGATTCAAGCCTTTACATAAGTGCTTGTTCCTAAACAGAAGTTTGAAACTGCATTGGTTTATTTAACATCTTGTATGTTTAATAACCACCTTCGATATTTGATGATCGGATCGTGACACAGACAATGTGAGTTGAGCAGACCTAAATGAAGCCGAATACTTTATTAAATGAAGAACAGGACCCCAGTGTGGACTTTAGTATCATAACCCTAAAATACAACAAAAAAATTGAAATTTGCAGCGTTCAAGTTCAGTGGAACCATTTGTAGGGGAGCGGAGATTCTCATCGTCACAAGGATGGTGATTTATTTGTTTTTTCGGTGGGGACCCTAGGAACGCATGCAGCCTTGGCCCGACTCACACCCCTCACATAGAGGGATACGGAAAAAGGGGGCTTGAACAATAATCAAAATGTGTATATTAAATAAGAAAATAGAAGGAAAAATCAAACTGAACACTAAACCAAACCAAACCCTCCTCAGCAACCCAAGTGGAGATCACAAAATTAACTCCATATGGAAACAACAACAAATACGATAAACACAAATGACAAAGTCCATAACACAGTCCAATATGCGGCGGCAACAGATGGTTTGAAATGAAGGAGAAAAATGATGATCCAGTGAACGGCTTGCTCTAAGTAATGTATAGACAGTCCTACTGGTATTCCTGATGCGGCGAGAGGAGGTGCTCCCCCCGACTAAGCATAATGATAAATCCGACTCACTACTCACACAACAGGCAGGTACAAGATAGTCCACATATCCATACAGGAGTGATGATTCAGAAAAAGACGATAATCCACAGGTGATGGAATAGTTGGCAATACAGACAGGTGAGTTCAGACACAAACAACGGGGCCTCCCCTTTGATGTATAGCCAGCTTTCTATTAAATCTCCTGCTGACCGATCCTGTCCCCAGCCACTCCTGTGCTCTCCTCAGATGTCCAATCAGGGCCACAGCGGGGACTGCCGAGAGCTGAAGTTCTCAAGTCATGTAGTGCTGCTACACACTACTGTACTATCATGGGCTGTAAGTAAACTGAATACTGGCAGTGCCAACATCCAGTTACCTTGTTCAGCAGGGGTTTAGTCATGTAGGGCTGGCAACGAGGCCACATTGGTCACAAATAAGCAAACTTAATTTTCTGCAAGTAGAATGCATTGTAAATAATGGAGTATTGTTAAAACATTTTGTACAGTATATATATGATACAGTACCTGACAAATAATACAAAGAGTACACAACACGTGTTTTTCGCCCTAATTGGGGCTCATCAGGTGTATGCACCTTTGCTTCCCTTTACGGGGATCAAACCTCGGACATCAGCGCCTGAGGTGAAGCCTCTGATGTTGTGCCACAGTGGCTAGTTTGTATACTTATTAGTGTGAAGACTGGAGTATTACATTCAAAGGTCTGAATCTCAATCTGATTATTTGGGAGGTTACCTACCAGGTAACGCTTGTGATTGGTCTGCCAGTCGACAAACATCTGCCATGTCAGTTGTGAGAAGCCAAGTTGCAAAAAGGTAATTAGCTTGCGGTTCAGACCTATGAATATAAACACACACACACACACACACATATATATATATATATATATATATATATATATATATATATATATATATATATATATATATATATATGTATATATACATATATGTATATATATATATATATATATATATATATATATAT